>NW_026622763.1:68713798-69032686 GCF_023065955.2 Ursus arctos
TGTCATTGAAAGGAAATAGAGTTTTATTTTCAGAGAAGACACAAACATCGGTTAGCCATAGAGATTTTGCTATGTTTATATTGTTGGTGCAAATAAAAAGGCCACTTTTAAAATTATAGAGAATTGTAATAATTACAAGAGAATATAATGTTTTTTGATCATAATACCTTCATAATCAGGGTGATTTAATGATCCACAGATAAATAGCAAAAATTGATATAATCACATTAGCTATTTAAATATGCTCAGTGCTCAACTTATCACACAAACAATAGCTGTAGTATTTGGTATTTGAAATGAACAGAATGACTGAATCATCCACAACAAAATTATCTATCTATCTATCATCTATCATCTATCCATCTATTTATCTATCATCTATCTATTATCTATCTATCTATCTATCTATCTATCTATCTATCTATCTATCATCTATCAGTGAAAGTATATCTATCTGTCTATGGATAGAGCTGTGACTTCTATATTGGCAGTTAAGCATAGTGAGTGTCTTACAGTGAGGACTGATGTTTTATATTTACTTTACACATTTTCACATAACATAATATCAAGAACAAATCTAAGTAATTGGTAGACACACAATATATTTATCATAGTAGTTGGACAAATTCTGTGTAATACTTCTTTCTGACAATTTTATAGATAATTCACCATATAATGAAGAAAGATCCGTAAAACAAAACATAGCTTCCTATGTCTTCTCTGTCATAACACAATTCACATTTTATATTAATGTACAAATCGTACAAGGTCTTGGAAAATACTCTGTTCTACCTTATTGTAGAAGTTATCATTGCAGTTGGATACAATTGAAAAACACATACTTAAGTGGTGGAATTGGTTGGAATTTGGGGACAAGGACAGAAATTTGTTGAATCAAATGGCAGATGTAATAGGTTGCAAAATTGCCATATAGATTAACTATAGAAATCTAGGAAGCAACAGAAAAACAAGAAAACATGTCATTTAGATATTTAGATTCTGTTGGTTGTCAAAAAACACATTATGAAGTCCCAATTTCTGTAGCCTAAGCTGCTCTTCTTTTTCAGAACAGTTAGGATATTTTCCCCACAGCTTGGCTTTACATGTCAGGTTTAGTTCTTCAGTATTAAGTTAGAAAACATCTAAAGAAATAAATAGTTGCAGAGAATCCTGTTGCCTAAATATCACTTATATACAAAAATTATCTAAATATAGTTTTGAAATCACAGAGTGGGAGGGTGTCATAATCCTGCCTGCAAATTTGAGAGGTGTAAGACACCAAGGAAGCTGTCTTAAGAAGAATCAGAACATTATTTCCAGATTTTCAATTCTTTGCACTGTATGTAATATTGCTGTACTGGAAACTTTGTGAAATATAACCGATTGAGACTGTTATTACACAAGGTAGTATGTCCAAGGAAAACATGATGGTTTGTTATCTTAGCCATGAAAATTACTTACATAGTGAATTGCCCATCTGCATGGGCTTGGAATAGGAACAATACAAATGCTACATTTGAACTGACTTTACCATTTTACATGTTTTCCTGTAAACCATTCATAAAATCCATTTTCGCAGTTGATCTCAGTGACTGGGTTTCCTGAGCATTTTTCTTAGAAAGGATCTTTCCATTTTATTTATTTTTTTCTTTTTTTGCACTGTGCACAGAGGAGTAAGCCTAGTCTTAAACAAACTAAGGACCTAATTGTCACATTATCAGCTGTATGTGGGATATGGGTCAACGAGGCAATTGTGTGCTATGCATAGCACATTGGGCTGCTCAAGTCCCTGGTGCTTGCTGCTCTGTTTCTGTCAAAAGGGAGGATTCTAAGGGAAAAAAACCAAAAACAACAGACTATTATATGCTCTACTTTAAGAATTCTAAGAAATCCCTTAAGGTTCACTATTTCTAAATTCACTGAGGTAAATATTATACCAGGTTGAAAATTTTATTTTCTTCATGCATTTCTTGCCTAGTCATCATGGCTTATGCTCAGAATAGGCAACCATAACAGAGACAAAATATGGATTATGCTTGCTTAGGGTTGGGGGTGATGGAGGATTGGGGGACAATAGCTAAAGTGTACAATGTTTCTTGAGGTGATGAAAATGTCCTAAAATTGATTGTGGTGATGGCTGCACAATTCTGTGTCTATGTTAATTAAAAGCCATTAAATTGTACAAGGTGAATGAGTGTGTTATATGAACTGTATCTTGAGAAGGTGTTAAAAATAACCTCTTTCCAGACACATTGCAGAAAATATTTGATCTAGTGAAAAGTGGGGCACCTGGGTGGTTCAGTTGGTTAATTGTCTGCCTTCAGCTCAGGTCATGATCCCAGGGCCCTGGGATTGAGGTCCACATCCGGCTCCCTGCTCAGCAGAGAGAATGGTTGTCTCTCTCCCTCTGCCCCTCCCCCTGCTTGTACACTCTCTCTCTCTGTCAAATAAATAAATAAAATCTTTAAAAAAAATCTAGTGAAAAGTATAATTAAAAAATGTGGAATGCTTTATACGTCCCAGCCAGTGTCCTAAATGCAGTAGGCCTATTTAATGCCTTTCATGTGTTAATCTCATTTAATCCTAGCAATGCTATTATATTGATGAATTGTTATTATTACTGTTATTCTCATTTTATTGATGAGGAAACTGAGACATAGAGAAATGAAGTAACTTCAACAAGGGCACGCAACTAATTTAGATATCTCCTTTCCTGGTGGAAAGCAGCAAATTTAATAAAATGGAACATACTATAGTGACAGCAGTCCTTAGAAACACTGTTCAACTTTTAACACTCTCCTAAAGCACCGAGAGAGGGCTGTGTACTCCATCTTTTCCTGCGTTATAAAGTTTCATTTGAACCTTTTAGAGCAAAATGGCTGCAAATGATAAAATTGGTACATGAGAAAGTATACCTGTAATGCAACTCTTTTTTTTTTTTTTAATTTATTTATTCAACAGAGATAGAGACAGCCAGCGAGAGAGGGAACACAAGCAGGGGGAGTGGGAGAGGAAGAAGCAGGCTCCTAGTGGAGGAGCCTGATGTGGGGCTCGATCCCAGAACGCCAGGATCACGCCCTGAGCCGAAGGCAGACGCTTAACCACTGTGCCACCCAGGCACCCCTGTAATGCAACTCTTAAATAGCTCCTACATCTATTTCTATATCACATTCTGTGTATTATTTGTAAATGCACTTTAAAACTTGATTTGGTTTATCAAAGGAACAATTTTGTGATCCAGGCTTTCAGCCGACTTTAATATCGAAGCAAAGTTTTTGTATGTGGTGTGTGGTTATGTACATAAGGATATGTACAGGTATTTACCCCAAAGGTACCGATGTAGTGATATGAAAGGGCACTTGCAACCTAATGTTCATAGCAGCAATGTCCACAATAGCCAAACTGTGAAAGGAGCCTAGATGTCCTTCGACAGATGAATGGATAAAGAAGATGTGCTGTATATATATATATATATATAATGGAATATTACTCAGCCAACAGATAGGATGAATACTTACCATTTACATTGACATGGATGGAACTGGAGGGTATTATGTTAATGAAATAAGTCAATCGGAGAAAGACAATTATCATATGGTTTGACTCATATAAGAATATAAGAATGCAGAAGATCATAAGGGAAGGGAGGGAAAACTGAATGGGAAGGAATCAGAGAGGGAGACAAACCATGAAAGACTCTTAACTCTGGGAAACAAACTGAGGGTTGCTGACGGGGAGGTAGGTGGGGGGGATGAGGTAACGGGGGGATGGGGTAACTGGGGGATGGGCAATTAAGGAAGGCACGTGATGTGATGAGCACTGGGTGTTATGCGCAACTGATGAATTACTGAACTCTACCTCTGAAACTAAATATGTACTATATGTTGGCTAATTGAATTTAAATTAAAAAAAATAATATTAAAGAATGCACAATGTGTAATTTCCAGAGGAATAAATTAAACTGAAAAGTGATAAAATTAGGGACTGTCAGATAAATTATTCTCTTAATTTGTGAGATAAGTTATCTATCCTATACTAATCTGGGTTTTATGGTTGCGATTTAAACTCTCATGGAAGCTAAAAAAAAGAGATTTATTAAAGGATATAAGAGCTAAACACAAACATTCATGGGGAGGAAATGAAGTCCAACTGAACTCTGAGCTGAAAGGTCCTGAATGAAAGCTTCTTCCTCCCTCTTTCAGGGGTTACACTATCTTTCACACATTTAGATCTCTTCTGACCTTGTCTCTATCTTTTATCTTCTGTGTATCTGCTTCTTGGAGTAAGTAACTTGTATTCCATGTGTCCAAATGCGGCAGCTTCAGCCCCAATTTTATTTTACATCGTCAGCTCGAAATACTGGCTAACTATCGACTGTGTCTTTTATTTCTGAATCTTGAAAGAAGGAATCTGAGAAGTCACTGCTAAGACAACAGATTGTCCAATTTGGGGCCAAATGTATATCTCATCATGGCTGAGGGTACAGAATTCTGTAGTATATAAATGTGCTCCTCAAAGGGTACAGACAGCAATTATCTAGAAGGAAGGTTAGGGTGAGCAGCCACGATGAGAGATTTGAGAAAATACAGTATTACCATTTCGTCTCAAGTTGCAATCTGGAGGAGTCTGTAGGCCACATTTCCAGAAATGCCCTAGCTTCTTGTTCTTTATTACAAGTTATGTGTAAAGAGAGAAGGTTAATATTTTCTGATCTAAACTATTGCCAAATATCAACCCTATTGTGAAGTGTGATCTCAGACTTAAATTTTATGTTTGAGAAAACATAATTCCCCTAAACAAGAATTAAAATAAAAAGCTAAAAGGAGGAAAAATTCCTAGGACTATTGTTAGCCAACTTTTTGCATGTTAAAACAAATGATCACAATGTGCCTATTACAGGAAAATGACAGCAACAATAATGATGTGATAATAAAGACTGGGATCCTACCACGATTTCCTGTTTTTCTCCAATGTAGAGTTAGTCATGGCTCAAGTTTTCAAAGACTTAAAAAAAAAAAAAGCTTACAAAATAACAGCTCACAAGTATTATAATAGCAACTTTCAGACATTAACAAAAATATTATATTTTGTTGATTTATCATATAAAGACCTGTCATACTCCTCATCTTCCAAGCACATTGCTGATGTATTCAAAGTAATTTAATTTGATTTTATATTTGATGAGGACTATTACATCTGTGAAAATTCAATTGTCAGAGAAAGTTCTTTACTATATTAAGACATGCAATATTAACTATAGCCTTTTTTTGTCAAGAATTCCTATTCTGTAAATGAAATATCTCTATCTTATGTCAAATATCATAGCTCTACTCCAATCAAATCTTGGGTACTGACAAGATTGGAAGGTCCTGATGCTCTTTGCAGAGGGCTAGGATAAAGTGACCAGTTCTCCTAAACCTGGGTTCTAGAATGAGAAATTACAAGGAGAAAGACTAAGGGCCACTAAATAAATATTTTAAAAGGATGATTATCTTTCCGAATTTGTGTACTGTCTGGATCACTACAAGTACACGCTCTAACATCTGCTTTCCAGATATACACAGCTGTAAAGAGCTGTTAAAACCATATATATGTATATGTATGTAATTATTTATTCTGTGTTAGCACATTGTATAAAATTGTAAGGTTTGAAATGACTGAGAACTTAGGTCATTTTCTAGGGAAAGAGATTATAGAGAGATTACATTATCTTTTGTTTCATGTACATGGTCTCTCAATACTTAGGTAAGGGTTCCTAATTTTTTTTTTAAATAATTTTAAGTTTAGTCTTCCTAATACCTTCTTCAGTAGACAAAAATTAAGAATGATGGCAATAACTAATTTTGTTTAATACTCTGTGCCCTTGCAAAATGTGCTTACATGCTATATACTTCATCTGGTCCTTTCAGTAATCTTTTGTGATAAATATTGTGATTTGCCAATAAAAGAAATAAAACCCTCCAATGTATTTTGTTTCAGTCACACACTTGAAGACTACTAGGAATACTTACATTGCATTTTCTCCTTGAGAAAGCATTCCAGTACCAGGCCATTTCTGAAGGCCAAATTTTTTGGTTAATTGCTTCTGGATTTAATTTGCAGATGTTTTTCTGACCATAAATATAATGACAAAGTTGAATCATAGATGAATTTTAGAGAAGAAAATACATTACTCTTAATCAAAATACTTGAGAACATTTATGATAAGCCATTTGCCATACTTCCTTTTACTCTTAGAAAACTTTTATATTCAATTTTGAAGATGCTTTATGCATGTGTACGTGTGCGTGAAAAACGTGTGTATATGAAAAAATCCATATATGTGAATATTTACCACTATGCTTAAGAGAGAGAAAATTACCAATAATGTTGAAATTCTCTAGGTCTTTCCAGATCGTATGTTCCTATGACCCTCTGTTCCTATGTAAATAATACTATCCTAAATACTATATTTCTCTTTGCATTATGTCTTCACAGTCCCACTTCCCCACCCCTATCCACACATGTGAACACATATTTTAGCCAAGATTGTTAGGTTTTTCATCATTTTGAACTTTATATAAATGAAACTATACTATATCTTTCTAAACTTGCTTTTTTCTCTCAATTTTATTGATGTGATATCTGTGGCTATATGTCATTCATTTTCACTACATATATTCTATTTATGAATATACTAAAATTTATATATATATTCTTCTGTAGATTAATTATACATTTAGACCTGTATGTATTTTCATATATATATATATTTGAGATCAGAATATATCTACAACTGATGACTTTTTTACCATTTACATTTTAAGATAACTCTGCATGTTAATTAAAAACTCCTTGTGAAAATAATTTTTAGTCACTATGTAACTGTTATTTATGTATCATGATTTCCTAAAGACATTCTCTAATAATAGAATTTGCTTTTCCTCTAGATTTTCCCTAAAAAGGGTGACATCACAAATATCTTCACATTAAAATTTTTCTTTAATGTTTTCTTTCTTTTTATTTTCTAAAGATAGATTCCCAGACACAGAAATATTGATTCGAAGGAATTAGGTGTTTTTATGGCATTTTAATACTCATTGCAAATTACTTTTATAAGAGATCGAACTAAATTTTACTTCTACAAATTCTATATGAAAATAGATTTTTCACTGCACCCTCTCATCTTTGGGTATTTTCAAAAACAAACTAAAGGCAAACAAAAACTTTGCCAATTTGTTTGGCAAAAAAATTGTGTTATATTGTGTTTTTCATTTGCATTAGTAAAATGAGTGGTAATTCATTATTTCTTTTCTCCTCTTTTATAAAATGTCTGTTTATATAATTTGTCCATTCGATTCCACTGCATAATTCTTTTATATATAGGCATAATATAAATATACATATATATTTTAAAAGGGAGGCAGAACTGGTAATCTTCGGTGACTCATTTGATCATACAGATGGTGCCAACCATAAGATGGTTTGTTTTCTTGAACTGAATTGATTACTTTCTTGTGAAAGAACCCAGGGAAATGAATTCTAAGTGATGTGACTTGCTCGATTCCCAAAAGCATAATGATTTCAGTAGGAAGAGTTATTTTTAGTGACGGAGTTTTCAGAAGAAAATATTTATATATCTCTGAAAAGTCAGTTTTCACATGCAAATTTCCTCTTCCACATTATATAAAGAGTCCAGTTGTGCAATTGCCTCATGTATTTTCATCACTGACATTTCAATATCCTTTTATTTCTTTCTAATCTCTTTTTCTGTTCTACTCGGCTCATGCTAACCAACAAACATTGGACCCAGACCAAATTTCTAAAGATATTTACTTAACGTTTTTCTCCCCTCTCACAAGTGAGTAAGAATTGCTTTCAAAAGCCCAAGTCTATGAGTTAGATTTTAGAATTACATCCGTGACACTCACTTTTCTTTTCTAATGGCTTCTCTCATAGTCCTACACATTTTAAACGACTCCCATTTCTACTCACTCAGTGCAATGATGTCTTTCTAATCATAATTAGTTGTACTACAGATGTTCACTAAACAAATAGAGGTTTTAAGCATGTTCAAACAGATGATAAATTCCAGTATTTTGTTGATGTTTAATTCAAGGAGTTTGGAGTCAGATCATCTTGGGTTAAAATCCCATCTTTACCACTTTTTAGCTGTGTAATCTCGTGGTTGTGTGACACGGGACACCTCTCAGCTTCAACACCGTGAGGACTCCATGATACAATCAGAAAAGGCAATGCACATAGTGGATGGCAGAAAGGACTCACCCACTAACTGGTGGCTCCATAAGTTATCTAAATACTTGCAGTATCTTCTGTTTGCCATCCTTTGGGGGAGGAGACCAAAAACCACATTTTAGAAAATGAAAAAAAATAAAACGAAACAAAAAAAACCCAAAAAACAAACCAACAAAAACCTCCCCGAAACAAATGGTTTATTTAAAGAAGTATGGGTAGATTTTAGTCGCTAGATGAGTGGACTACCAACTGGATATTTATTTTTCTGTCATCGTTAGGATAAATGCTAACTAAGGCAACGATTTCCGACCAGTGTTTCACAGATTCTGAAGATTCTGCAGACTTAATTCAGGGGCTCCTAGCAGCAAAGACCAAATGGCTCTGATTCTGCCCTTTCCCTTCCAGAGCAGCTCCACCTTTATATGTGGAGACAGTATTTTGTTATTTTTAGGTGGCTGCTATTTTGCCTCCAGATGTCAAAACTTGTCTGAGATTGGTCTCTCAACACTCTGACCTTATCAGAGATTTTGGAAAATGGGCAGGAGAAACCACACAA
Organism: Ursus arctos; assembly: GCF_023065955.2. Classification (NCBI taxonomy): domain Eukaryota; kingdom Metazoa; phylum Chordata; class Mammalia; order Carnivora; family Ursidae; genus Ursus; species Ursus arctos. The sequence continues at coordinate 68,722,590 of NW_026622763.1, forward strand.
TTTGTGGGCCCATGCAAAATGAAAGTGCCAAGCCTCTTGTCGAAAAATGGTTAGGATTTCAAGACAGTGACATCAAAGTATTAAAATGCTTTGGGGGCTCTCGTAGGTGTAGGGCCCTGTGTTGTCACGTGGGTTTCACACCTGTGAAGCCAGCCCTGACAATGGGACTGGAAGAGGCCCAGGCAGACACCCATGTACAGTATTCTATGTGGGGCCATAGGAAGGAGGCGTCTTGCTGCCAAGAGCTCATCAGAATCTTCGAGTTTCTCCTTCCCACTTCTGCCATTCAGTACTACTGAGCTTCTCAGCCATTAACCAACATGCCTGCATTATTTGCGAAAATCGTACCACCATAGCCCTGTTCTTTTCTTTTCATTTTTCTTTTCTTTTCTTCTCTTCTCTTCTCTTTTTATTATTTATTTGTCAGAGAGAGAGAGAGCAGGAGCACAAGGAGGGGGAGGGGCAGGCAGAGGGAGAAGCAGGCTCCCCACTGAGCAAGGAGCCCAATTCGGGGCTCCATCCCAGGACCCCGGGATCATGACCCAAGCCAAAGGCAGACGCTCAACCAACCAAGCCACCCCAGGCATCCCCACCATAGCCCTGTTCTGCCGGAAAACAATGGAAAGTAAATCAGACTTAGTGTGTCACACTAAGAGAAATGGAAAGTATTTGAATAGCTGTTTGTAGGTTACATATGTTCTTAAAGTGTTCTTTGCTTCATTAAAAAAATAATAAAATACTTTAAAGCCCTCATCTAAAACTGGGCAGCTTGACCCTGGCAGACACCTATACCCTAATAGAAAGCCACTTGAGCATGAGTGTCCAGCAGACTGCTGCTTCATGTTCCTTTTTTCTTTATTTTTAAATGCAGACACAGCTATGAATCATGTGTACTGCATTAGACTGACGGCCCAGCAACACCAAAGCCACAGCCCTGATGATGCTGAACGCAAGTGAGAATCTTAAAGCTTTGATCATGTGTCTCCACCTGAACTTGGGGTAAAAGCCCACATGGCAAAACAGAACAGACAAACACAAAACGATTGTTCTCCTAGTCAAGTGTTCATTTTTCAGCCTCTTTCTCCTGAGTCTACTCCAAGGATGCCATGTCCAAAAGATTTTCAGATTCCTCTATCTAGAAGCTTCGATTTAGGAGGCTTACTCTTTGAGATATCAAGCTGCCAGATGTGATACCTCCCAATTTCTCTTTGATGGCTATTCCCTTGCAATGTGGAAACTGTATTGCAAAGAATTTATTGTCAGGGGGCCGTCATACAAATAGCACAGAATTAAAACAAGACCATTTGAAGTTAGGTAGAGACATACAGCATGATAACATCCGACGCATGGTCCAGACTCCCCTATTTACTCAACCGGATGCTGTGCTGTTCTGCCCAGAGCTTCCCTGCGGGACTGAGGCACGCATTCCCCGGCTCACGGCTTGCATCAGGGTTCATCCCTGCGACCCGCCCTGGACTGGGAGAGCTGCCTACCCAGACAGCCTGCCTTTGAGAACTGGCAAACACAGAGTACGAAGGCCGGCCCTTCCACCGAGCTGGGCCCGCCCCTGAAGGCTGTGACCACTTGAGGGCGCCCTGCGGATTTGGCTGAAGCTTTTGTTGGAGCCTGGCCTTCTCCCCCTGCCCAGCCTGCTTGCTTTCTTCCCTTTCTCCCGCGGTGTTGATCCCGACGTCATGAGCAGCTACATGTTTTGTGGCACCCAGGGCGGTGAAAACATGAGCCCCTTGTTAAAAAAAAAAAAAAAAAAATCCATTAAAGGTACTAAAATATAAAGCTTTTACCTTTTTTTAAAAAAATAATCTCTCTCAACTCAACTTGTCTGAGTTTTTTATTTGTTTTAATTTAATTTAATCTTTTAAATTCGATGTCATTTTAAGAAAAATTAAACGTTTAAATTATCAGCATGAATTTTAATCTTTGTATTGCACAATGCCTGTTTTAAAAGCATACATAAGAGCACTTAATACACAGGCCGAATCACTGAAATGACACAATTTATTTTTTCATGCCTCATGCATGCATGGATAGCTTGTCATTCCTTCCTTTCTGCTTCCCTTATATCTTTATATGCCCCTATGCAAGGAATTGGACCCAGAATTACATAGGAGAGAGTGAAGGCATGATTTAGACAATCATGGGTTGAAAAGTTTACAGGGCTCACTAACCGTTCTGAAAAACCTTTTTTTCCCCCAATACTTTTTTTTCCTGAAAAATCTTTTTTAGCTGTGATTCCATAGAAAGAAAGCTACCCAGAGAACAGAAATATTGCTTTCCTTTTAAAAGTTCCATGCTAGCATATAGTATTGTTTATAAAAACTATTTAAGACATCTAGCATATTTTGATTGAGCAGAATATTTAGGTAACATGTGCAGTAATGGAAATAGTAAGCATCTGTATTGAAGTAATCCAATTTGAAGAATAAGAATTTTAATTATTTATGGGCTAGATAAATGAGATTGGAACCTATTCTTTATGAGGTAATATGCAGCTTTGTGAAGTCCTTTTACAGGTTTCAAGAATAATGAGTTACATACCGTATCGTTTGTCACCAATTATGTGAATCAGAAAGTTATGAGTTTCACAATTTCAGTGGTCCATACTTTATTTCCAAGGCATATTTTTAATGTATATATCACTTCTATTATACTTCATTAATAGAAAACAGAAATGTATTTATCAAAAACATTACCATAATAACTTCAGTAGAAATAAACTATATGAAGAGAATCTTTTGAGAAGTATTTTGTTCTATTATTTGGGAGGAGGTACTGATACTCCACCATTTAATTACCTTAAAGGCAATCGAGCACAATAATGCTCAGTTTATAGATCAGTACCACTTATTACTGAGTTAATTAGTTAAGGTCATATTTATACAGTTTTTTTCCCCTAAGTTCAGCAGAGAGATTATATTGGAGCTTCTCTCTAAAGCAAAACATATTCTCCATTTTCCTGGTTTGAAAGGGAATCATTTTAAGAGATGTTTCACCACCAATGCACATGTGTGTCTTCGAAGGAGACAAGTCTGCACACCACTCTTTAGTGCTTTGGATCTTCTCCAGTGCACTTGAATTTTAATGATAGTTTTCACTACCTAAATAGAGTCTTACTTTACCTGGTCTATAGACAATTGTCTTTCACACTAGAATCACAGTCAGGATCCTAATTACCTTAGTCATGATGTTTGCTTCCTATTTAGAAACATCAACATGATTTCTTTATCTTTAACATATACAAAGGAAAACTTTCAGGAAAAGGCTATTCAGTTTTAATCTAATGTTTTCTTGAGCAGGCAACTTTATTTAGTGGGTCTTAGTATGGCATCATTGTTCTTTCCAGAGCATTAACTTTTTTATACTTAGGTTTTGATTCCTGAGGTTACCTGCTGCCTTAATTCATGCCACCTTAATATAGTAGGAGGCCCTGTGGACAAGGTTTACTGCTGGAGAATAGGAATTTGCAATCATCCAATAATCTATCTACTTTTTTTATCTTTGATGAATCTTAGGCTACCAATCATTACAAAAATAGACCTATTCATGGATGGGAAAATAGGATCAAATTCAACCCTTTAAAAACGGACTTACAGAGGGACACCTGTATGGCTCAGTTGGTTAAGTGCCTGACTCTTGATTTCAGCTCAGGGCATGATCTCAGGGTTTGAGATCCAGCCCTATATCAAGCTCTGCATTGAGCACGGAGCCTGCTTAAGATTCTCTTTCTCCCTCTCTCTGTCCCTTCTCCCTACTTGTACTCATTCTCCCCTGCCCCCCCATTATGGACTTACAGAAAACTACATTTTAAAGTTCTCATTTGGGATAGGCCAAAATTGAATCAATTTAATTTAATTCATTTCAAGGTACATTGCAGTAATCAGATCATGGAAATTTTGATTCAGTGTCCTGTGGAAGGTTGCATTTAATGCCCGAAGCAGCAAATAAAGGAAGAGCAAGATGGGCAGAACCCATAGGTGGAACCAGCTGATAGAGAGACCTATAAACTATGTCTACATCTGTAGCTCTATCCATATATCAATGCCTATGTCTGTATCTAAGGTCATTACCATGGAGAACAATAGGATGAGAGGTTGGTGAATATTATGCATATAGAGAGCCAATCCAAGGTAGGGGATATCTAATCAGACATGAAGATAGAGGATAGATGGTTAAAATCAGCAAGTCAGCTTTACCTCCCTCCCTCTGTAAGAGGATAAAAGCAGAGTCTGGGCATAAACAAAACTTTCATACAGGGAATGAGACAGTAGAGGTTGGCAAAAACAAGATTAAAATAAAATTTTATATTCAATTTAGGTAAAACATTTTATTAGAGGTATAAACAGATTGGATTATTTCTAGTATTTTAGGAGCCACCTACTTCTGGTCATTGGTAACTCGCTTGGCAGGTATGTGCCAATACTGAGTGAAGCAATCTCTATGCGGGGTGTAGTCAAACACTTAGGAAGTACAAAGATGGGATGGCCATACTGTTTCAACAATTATAGCAAATATCTGGCTCAGTAGAAGTTAATAAGCCTAGTGGTCCTGAGTGGCCTTACATGTTACTTTGAATTCGAAATAGGTCACTGATCCTTCTTAAACAGGTTTAATCTATCTTACAGTGGATAAGTTTCTACACACAAGATATAATATGTTTACAATGCTTTCGCTTAGAAATAGATAGCAGGTGCTACATATTTGTATAGTGCCTTAGATATTGCAATGTATTTGCTACGATTCTGACAAAATATCCGTTAAAAAAAAAAAAGAAGAAGGAACGGTGGTATTCTGATTTCTGTTTTGTAGATAAATAAATGTTTCAGAGATAACATACCCAACAAATTTCATATGCCTAACATAGAAGGAAGCCAAGAATAAACACAGGAAATACATCTTTTGATCACTGGTTAAATACTGCTTGTATAAAGCAAACTTACATCCACCAAAGCTACTAGATTCCAGTTACCCATGTTTTCCTTACTGCTTACCTGATTGCATTTCTGTTTATTTAAAGGTATCTAGGATAAATATAATTTACGATTGAATTATCTTAAAATAGACTATCAATGATATCCATTCCACTGGTAGTATGAAACTAAGGGAACAGTGCAGGCTTTTAACTCCGTACAGGACCAGAGACAAAATAATATGGGTTTTGTTGACTACATAGTCTCTGACAACTGTTCAACTCTGTATAGACAACGCATAAACAAACGGGCATACCTCTGTTCCAATAACATTTATGAAACCAATCAGGCCTTTGCTCTAGATGGTGAAGGGAGCAGTTATTTTTTTGTTTTCGTTTTTTAATGACTGTCAAATACTTAAATGGTTCCAAAGCAAGGAAAACTCTGGTCTACTACTTATATCCTTTAGGAATAATTTTAACAACACATGCCTTTATTTAATAGTTTCTAGCCAAGAACTTCTCATGGAAAATGAAACTGGTAAATAAAGGATGAAATTGGATCACACAGTAAAAATAAAAAACATATTTCTGAGATGGCATATGCATTTTTATACATACACCTATTTACAGTCTGTAATTTATTAATCATTATGCTATTATCTGATCTTAAGTTCATTTTAATGGAAACATTGGAATTTCTAGGAAAAAGTTTTGGAATAATGTACATGAGCAGTTAAGAATGTCTCTGGAATAATATGTTATTGAGATATTAACATTTTATAAGTAGAATAAACTTGAAATGCTTAGACGTTGGCAAATTCTAATAATCATTTTTTAAATGTTTTTGTGATGTATGTGTGTATGCTTACAGTCCTGAGATTAATCTAATTTGATTTTTTATTTTATTATTCTAGTTTTCATTTTTTCCAAGGTTATCAACTTTTTGAGAAATACTTTAATTCTCCCAGAGATTTTGAACAGAGTAACAGGCACAAAATAGTAATTATTGCATTGAATTTTTTGAATTTATGTAACTTTCTCTGAAATCATCATCAATGTTATTTTCTTTAGGTGTGGTTTGACTATAAATCTGCAAAAAGTTGATGCCATTTAGCAACAAATCACTTTCATCTATGACACCAGACTATTATCATGGCAGAAACACTTTAGGCATATCCAAACAAAATAGAAGAGTATGCATAGCCCATGGACATTTTCTACATTCATAAAAATGTGAAGATACTTCGATGGCCAGTTTCCTACTTAGTCTAATTTATAATATCTTTAACAATATACTCAAAAATCATACACATAATTCAACAATGTGAACTATTATTCAATTATTATATTGAATCCAGTGAAATGGATGAATATCATAGTAAGAGAACCTAGGAAATAGTGATCCTTGCCCAGTGCACACACATATCTAATTTTTTCACAGAGCCTTTCTCCTTTTACATGTGTAAAAGAACTTGCTGTATAATTACTAATAATATTTTTTCATCTATACCCTTTTCTGATTTTAAGTATGTGTACATTTTAAATATTTGGAATAATACATAAAGGAAAATAATTCTTTTAAATACATGTATAATTTCACTGTAGAATACATATTGTTTGGTTGATTTTCTGTCCAGCAGTCATTCCTCTTTTTTGGGGGGGCTTCCTATAGAAACTTATAACTTCCTGCTTCTCATTTTATATGTTGGAGGAGTAGGCATTCAACCTAGGTTAAGCTAATGAAGTTTATTCCTTTCTTATGTGGGGCCAACACATAGGGTTTGAGAATGAAGAGAAGAAAGAAAACTATGTACTGATGACATAATTGAAAATGTCAGTTATTGCAGCTAATAAAGCCTACCTTCCCTCACTTTGCTTCAGCAAGTCTCAGATTGCTCTTGTCATGTACACCTGAAAAGGTCTTGACTAATACTCAGCATCTACAGATGCTTTCTATGAGCAGTTTGTTATTTTCCTTTAAGTGTTTAAGGACAAATATGCAAATATATTTATCATCATGACTTTTTACAAAATTACGTGGTTATTTAAGACAATTGAATAGTAAATTATAAGGGTTTATTTCTTTTATTCTATATAGCTTTAATAAAACAATATGGCATATTGGTAGACAAAACATAGGTAAATTTTCGAAGAACTTTTTGTTACTAGACAAAATATCAATATCCATCTCTCAATTTAATACAATAAAGACAAGAAAAAATAAAAAATAGAAAATTAGACATAAGACACAGTAAACAAGATAATATAAATAATCAAGAAAATAGAAAAAGACCAAATATATGAATAGTAAAAGAATATAGATGATTTAACATTTTTCATTGAAAGGAAACACTTCATAATGGAAGCGTTTCATTTTATTAGTTTTGAAAAGACTTAAAAATATCAGTGCTGTTAGGGGCTTAATAAATTTATTATTCTTACACGTCTAGAGGGAACTGAAATTGTTTAAACCTTTCCAGAAGACATTTGGTAAAAGATGTTGTGACCTAGAGGTTTGATATGGGTTTTGGTGTTAGTTATCATTCTCCTTTTTTCCTGAATTTCGGGACTTTAAGGTAATACTCTATACCACAGATTTAATTTTGATCAGTATCATTTCTAACCTTTATGAACATGTGTCTGATATCCCAAAGTGCAGAACCCAGAAGTACAAGTAACATTTAATACTTAATTTTATATCCATCGAAAACCAGAAAATGGCTTTCATGCAGTATATTGTAAATAAGTTTATTTTGATGCTAATATTTTATTTTATTTTTTAAAGATTTATTTATTTATTTATTTATTTATTTATTTATTTATTTATGAAAGAGGAAGAGAGAGTGCTTGCACACAGGCATGAATGGGTGTGGGGCAGAGAAAGAGAATCTTCAAGCCGACTCCAGTTGAGCATGGAGCCTGACATGGGGTGCCATCCCAAGACTCCTAAGATCATGACCTGATCCGAAACCAGGAGTCCCATGCTTACCCAACTGAGCCACCCAGGTGGTCCAATGCTAATATTTTAGAAACATGATTTATGTGAATAAAATATTCTAGTCCACTATCTTAAATAACTCATTTATAAAATGCTCTTTTACTCAAGATAAAAATTGCATCTACTTGTTGGTTTGAGATATTTGTCATTCACAGAATAAAGTTAAACCAGTATTTTAGTTTACATATTTATGTAAACTTAGCAGAAAATGTTAGCATTGAAAATTAGAAAAATAATATTGACTTTATTCTGAATTATCATATATAAGATATTCTACTAAAAAAGACTTTTATATATTTTCTCATTTAATTTTCTAACAGGTAGGTATAATTATCATTATGTTGATTTGCAACCTCTGGAGTTTCCCAGATTAAATCTGAAACTAGCCCAGTACACAGAGGGCAGGAAGAGACCAAAGAAAGTGTCCAGCTCACAGGTCAGCTGTGGTCACATCCTCTTAATTACCTCTCCTCCAACACATCATGCTTTGGATAATAGAGTTGAGTTTTGGTAGGATTATGAAACTTATCCTTATATGTGGTAGGTGGAGTTAGAAATGCAAATGGACACTATCATCTCACCCTGAAATATCGTATTATGATCTCAACCAATTTGCAATAGTGTGCTAGAGAAGTGAATAGATGATTCTGCCGTAGAAAGGGAAGAAATAGGGATGTGGACAACGGGATGAAATGATAAGAATATAAGCATTTGCATGTATATTCAGAATATCAAGTTATGCACTTTATGTATATTAGTTTATTTCATCATCACAAATAAGCTAATGAGGTGTTTTTTCTTATGATTTCTATTTCAGAGATAAGAAAGCACAATTTAAGGATGTTAGGCAGTTTTTCTAAGGTCACACTGGTAGACTGAATATTTTATGCAGACAGTTACAGTGATACCTAAGTAAATCAAAATTAATAAAAAAAGAAAATACTCATTATTTATATTTATTATTATAGTATAATTGAATTTTTTAAGTAATTAAAAATTACTGTAGAATAATTATGCCCTACTTATGCAGAATCAAGTGGAGATACAGAAACTGATAGTTTCAACTAGAAAAAATAAAAAGAGACTAGTAGAAAGTATGTCACAAATCTAATGATGAATGACTGTGATTTATGGAAGAACAAAATGAAAAAGCTGGGGTAAAAAATATTTAATGATAATGAAGTGGACAATAGAGTTATTTTCATCAAATAATGAATTTGAAAAGAAGTTTTCTCTCAACTGTCAAAAAAGAATGCATGAAATGATTCATCTGAAATCCAAATTAAATTTCTCAGAAAACAGTTTATGTAATTATTCACAGAATCTGATCTTTCCACTGTGACCATCTGTAAAATTGCTTAGATTCTTGCATGTGTACAGCCACACAGTGACACACATACAAACACACGCACAGACACGCACAGCTTTTGATCGAAAGATGGCAAATTATTACTTCAGTTTTAAAGGTTTTATTACAAAATTATAAGGAAAATATTAAAACAGATTTTTTTAAAAAGTGAAACATCTTAGGGGCGCTTGGGTGGCTCAGTGGGTTAAACATCTGCTTTTGGCTCAGGTCACGATCCCAGGGTTCTGGGATCGAGCCCCGCATAGGGCTCCTTGCCCAGTGGGGAGTCTGCTTCTCCCTCTCCCTCTGCCCCTCCACCCAATCATGCTCTCTCTCTCCCTCAAATAAATAGATAAAATCTTTAAGAAAAAAATAAAATGAAAGATCTTCAATTAAGCCACCAAACATCTGCTTGTGGAATATAAATCCTTTCTAACCATATAAAAGATCAATTGATCTAAAAAATTTAGAACTTACAAATACTTGATGAATCATGCAATATTAGAGATATTGCTCAATTAATTTTTTAGTTGTGTTTTGTCTTAGAGGTCTTACAAATGTATGGCGACATGTAAATTTGCAGCCTAAAAAATCAAATTTATGGAGTAAATGTTTTGAATCTTCAACATAACAATGGAGAATTTTACCTAGCTATATATTTAAAAAATAGTTCTATTTTGATGGGCAGTGTCTCAGCTATATTAAGTAAAAATAAATAAACAAATAAATAAATCCAATGTCCTGGAATTTTTTAGCAAGAGATTGAGATTTCTTTCACTGCTTCATGCCACTATATGACACACATTAAATATTGCCACTCAGTTTTCTGAGGAAGATTCTGTGTGCCATGGTTATGGTTGTTAAAAATTGTTCAGAATATATGAAGGCTATGGTTCTACACCAGTTTATAAGTGACATTAATGATCTTGTTCTTTGCTAATGCTTAATGATTGAACCATGGGAAAGTTTTACAATGAATTATTGCACTGTTATTTTCATTTCAAGATTTTCCCAGGACAAAGGAAAGATTTCCAAATATTCAATAATGACAGATACAAAGAAAGTGGCAGCATGACTTACATTTTCTTATAAGTATCACACTATATATGAACAAGATACTTGCAAAGCTCCCAGGAAGGGCAAAACTTATTTGTGACCTAGCTAGGTAGGTGCAAGAATTTGTCTTAAAATTTAAAATTTTCATAATACAAATCAATATTAAAGATTTTATATTTTCTACCATGAATGTGTGTGCAGAAGATTTAAGTCATAATGAAATATTATGTAAATTGACTTCAAATACTATAACAATTTTTTGAATAACAGTTATTAATACATTTAGAATTGCTTTTAAACTTCCTCATACTCTTTGAATTTAATGTTAATGTACTGAGTTGACATAAGAGTTGGTGAAATTACTTGGACAGACATAGGTTTGAAACTGACATACTTTTGCTTCTTAGTGAAGCCAATTATTCTAAAAAACGATGGTGATATTTTGAACATATTTGATATAATAAAACATTATTTAAATTAATTTCATGTAACTCTACTTTTTCACTGTGGCTACTAGAAAAATTTAAATTATAAATTTTGCTCACATTTTATTTAATTGAATGGCACTACCCTACATAAGCTAAAGGAATATTCACAAGGCAGAAAGACATTACATAACTGGCTCTGTACTGAATAGGCTTTTTCAAAGTATAGCACACAAAAATACTTTATGAACTGAACCATAGGAGACATTAAGAGGCTGGAAAAACCCTATGTTTATTTATATGTGAAGTTACCATAATTGCAAAAGATTATTTTCATTAAGTTGTCTGATTCTCTTGTGGATCAGTTTTCACATTTTAAATCTTTGTATACCTTATTAACTTAATTTCTTTATATCTGTTTTCTAAATTGTGGGGTTTCCTCTCCCATTTTACTTGCTCTTTACCTCATTGAAATTCTTCCATACCTTTTGCTTTCAGGATTTAGTTAAATCACACAGATGTGAAGATTATGAAATAAAACAAGGGAGCATTGGAGCATTTGAGTGGCTCAGTCAGTTAAGCCTCAGACTCTTGCTTTGGGCTCAGGTCATGATCTCAGTGTCATGAGATCGATCCCCCCCATTGGGCTCTGTGCTGGGTGTGGAGCCTGCTTAAGATTCTCTCTTTCCCTCTCCCTCTGCACCTCCCCCCCTCCCCTGTGTGCATGCACGCACTCTCTTTCTCACTCTCTCTCAAATAAATAAATGTCTTTAAAAAAAACCAAACAAACAAGGGAGCATTTTGCAAGTGTAATGATGGCTACATGGCTTGCCTAAATTGTCAAGTGAGCTGAATGTACACATCTCCTTGCTTTGGGAAACTCATAGGAACCCTCAGAGGGTGGTTATGCAGAAATTGATTTCTATTTCTTTCTTTTCACTTTTGCTGAAGGTTTTTGAAGCAATGACAAAGCTCCTTCTTTCTTTGTATGTGTAATGCTACTTTTCCACTCTACAATAAGGGAATACATTGGGGAAAACCGTTTTGCTAGGCTACGTTTTTCTTAGCTAAAGATAAAATAGTTCCTTTTCATTCCTTTTAAATCTAAAAGGACACCATATTTATACTCCTTTTATATCAGTGCACCTTTTCTGCTGGCCAGGTTACCCATGACAACCCTCCAGTTTGCTATATTGAACAATTTTTTTCCAGATAAAGATTTACAAAAAAAAATTATAATTGGAAACCACCTTGGAAGTATGTTTACCTACCATTATACTCACTTACCCTTTTGTTTTATTTATTTGACTCCCAAGTCAAGAGTCAATTTTTCACAGGTTATTGTACTGCACTATATTGCAATTTGGCCCCAAGTGTATGGGAAGGTGACAGTTTAAGGTCACTGATCTTGCTTTTAGTTGTCTTCAGCTTATAAGTAGCCAGCTCAGCCAATATATATTTTACACACACACACACACACACACACACACGCAGGAGTTCATACAATTCAAATCCCCTTGGGTCCTCTTGTATTGGCCTAAGGTCGTTGATTTCCAATTATGAAATGTTCCTCCATTTTAAAGCATGCTTTGCAAAACCAAGCTGACACATGGGAATTTTTGACAGAGCTCCTGCAGGAGGTCCCTTAACATTTTCCTTTTGAAGCCTTGGGGATGCATTAAATAAAGTTCATAAACCACTTCCAAAAACAAAATTCTATTTTGAGAGCAACCAAATGACTGCCCTCAAATAGTTTCATTTAATAAGAGTATGCAAATTTTAATTATGTTTCTAAGGAGACTGTGCCTAGAGTTCTGAGAGAAATAACAACCATAGCAGTATTTGCATATACATAGTATCTGCTTATCAAGAGTTTAAAGTTTTTTAATAAATACTATTGTGTTTGCCCTGATAAATTCCTGGAAAGAGGTATCTGAGTAACATTACCAGAGGGGCTAATTTTATCTATTTCTCCTCTGTATTTGTTAAGGAGAGATTTTCTTTTCCTTATAGTCTCAGAAACTGAATCATTCTGCCTATCAATAAAGAAGAAAAATGAATCTCATGTCAAATGTCATAAAGTAATAGAACTATTTGCTGTCAATATCTTGTAATTTACAGTCATGATGAAAATCATTAGACAATAATATACCCATAACCATTTTTTTACAGAATGTGTTTACTTGATTTCAATCTTTAAGCTTTCTGCTCAAAACCAGTGTTTACTAGCTCTTTTCAAATTTTAGGAGAAATACCATTATTCTGGAGTCTGTATTAATAGGCATCCTTAATAGTTTTGTGACCTTCTCAGGCAGGTCATTATGTGATTACCTGTGATTCATCCTATCATTTCATTACTATAACTACTGTATCGCTACAAATACAGAAAAAAAAATGAGTCTTATCCCTGTTGGACTTTGGGTCCTCTCTATATCTCCCATTTATCCCCATGAATATATTAATTTTGGGGAAGTTGGATATTATTTTCTCAAACATACTAACCATTTAGTCACTAATATTGCCATAATACTTTTTATGTGTGTTGATATACAAACGAACCATAAAATGGCATAGCTAAAAAAGCAATCATAAATAAAACACTAGTTTGATAACCATTTTTCTCTTTCATCCATTGTATTAACTCTAATTTTAAATTTCAGTGCAAATCAACGTTGCTATTGAACACTTTTTTTTTTTAAGTGCCTAGCATATTACTTATCTTTGTAAAGTAGCCAAACAATAGATGTGAGTTTCATTTCTCCTTGCCTCTGGAAGAAAATAGGCTAGAGAATAAAAGTTGAGATTTAAACTGCTGAAATATAACTAGTTTCAAAGCAATGGGATATTTCATAGCACAGATATTTATCTCTATTTAATTTTATACCCTACTTACTTAAAAATAGTAATGACGATCCTTGAAGAAACTAAAAGATAGGAAAGGTTATGGCAGATTGGGATTTTAAAAAAATGTTCTTCTTTTGGAAGAATTCCGAGAACACAGCAAGGATTGTAGAATAGACTCATAAAAGGAAGCTCTATGAAGCTCTATAAGCACCCAGACAGAACGGAGAGCATTCTTCAAATTGGGCGGAGTGCGTCAGAACATCGTGGGCAGCTATAGATCGGAAGTCAGCCCTCCCCACCAACTAACACTGGAGGAGCCCGGCACACAGCGGGAAACATGCATGCGGTAAAAACACTACTGCTTCAAGTGCTTGCAGGTACGTTCAGTGAGATGAAGGCCGAAATCCCTGGGGAATATGTTGGCAAGGAGAACATTTTGACATATCTGCTTTCTTTCTCCTGGGTTTTAGATGCTATGATCAGAGATATAAGAGCTAACTGTGACTATGAACTATGAAAATGAAACCCCAAAACTAACGATGCCAGAGTAGAAAGGCAAAAAAACCCTCTATGACCTGACTTTTGGATTTGTTGCACCTCTGCGAAATGCCTACACCCGATATCTTGTTACCCGTTAGCCACTGTAGGCTGGAGTGTTCAGAATGCTAAATGTGAGAAAATAGCATGTGATCTCCACAAAAGCTCATGTACTTTGGTCTGCATTAACACAATTATAATATTGAGAACCAGAAAATTGTTATAATGCTTTGGGTTGCATTAATTAAATCTCAGTTAATTACATTGCTTTTTTTGGTGATAAGAACACTCAACATGAAATCTATCCTCTTAAAATTTAAGTGTGTAACACACGGTTGTTAAGGATAGGTATAATTCTGTACGGCAGATCTCTAACAGTTTTGTATCTTGCTTAACTGAAACTTTATGCCCATTGATTAGCAAATCTCCATTACCCCCCCCCCCATACTGACGACTACCATTACACTTTTTATTTCTTTAAATTTGACCATTTTAGATCTCTCATCTAAGGAGAATCATGAAGTATTTGACCTTCTGTGACTGACATTTTATTTATAATAATGTTCTCAAGGTTGATCATTGTTATTACATATTGCAGATTTCCTTCTTTTTAAAGGCTAAATAATATTCTGTTGTAGGTATATACTATATTTTCTTTATCAATTCACCCTTGGTGGACATTTAGGTTCTTTCCACCCTTAGGCTACTGTGAATAATGCTTCAATAAACATGGGAGTGCTAATATCTCTTTGAGAACCTGATTTCTTTTGATTAAATACTAGAAGTGGAGTTAATGGATTTATGGCAGTTTTAATTTTGACTTTTTGAGGACTCTCTATACCAGCTGCACAATATGTTTTCCATGCTGATATACCATTTTGCATTCCCACCAACAGTGTGCCAGGGTTCCAGTTTCTACGAAGCTTGAGGCATCACACTTTCTGATTTCAAAATATATTACAAAGATACAGTAATTAAAACAGTATAATACTGGCATAAAGACAGACATACTGACTGTTGGAACAGAATAGAGAGCCTAGAAATAAATTCACACATACATGATGAACTGATTTTCTACAAGGGTGTTAAGAATACAAATTGGGAAAAGGATATTCTCTTCAACAAATAGTGTTGGGGAAACTGGATATCCTCATATACCAAAAAAAAAAAAAAAAAAAAAAAGATTAGACTCATCTTACACCACACACACAAATCAACTTAAAATGGATTAGAGACTTAAATGTAAAACCTGAAACTGTAAAACTCTTGGAAGAAAATGTAAAGGGAAAGTTTCATGACATTGGTCTGGGCAACAGTCTCATGTATATGATACCAAAAGCATAGGCAACAAAAACAAAAATAGACAAGTGGGATTGCATCAAAATAAAACACTTCTACACCGCAAAAGAAACAATTAACAGTGAAAGACAACTTACAGAATGGGAGACAATATTTGCAGGCCATATATCAGATAAGGGATTGATTTCCCAATTATATAAGGAACTCCTACAATAATACAATAGTAAACAAACAAACAAACATGCAAACAACAACAAAAGCTAATAAACTGATTTTTTTAAAAAATGAGTTAAAGGCCTGATTAGACATTTCTTCGAAGAAAAGATACAAATGCCCAAAAGGTACATGAAAAGATGCTCAATTTATTTAATCATCAGGGAAATGCAAGTCAAAACTTCAATGAGATATCACCTCACATCTGTCAGGATGGAAATGATTACAAAAGAGAGAGAGAGAGAGAAGTGTTGGTGAAGATGCAGAGAAATAGAAACCCTGGAAATTCAGTTTGGAGGACTTCACTTTAGAGGTACTATATACAAACTGTCATATATGTCAGCAGGATGATGAAAAGACACAAAATCCTCAAGAAGAAATACTTAAACCATAATTATTAACTTAAAGAAGAAAGAAATATTGTTTTCTTTTAGAGGAAGAAATAGTCATTGCTTGAATTTAGAAAGTAGTAAAACTTGATTTGCAGGGCCACCCAGGGAAGTTGTCCTGAAGTTGCCTTTGAATAGGAAACGCTAGAGAGAGATATTGGCTATATCTAACCATATGAATAATTACATTAAATATTGATGACCTCAACACCCCAATTAAATGACAGATATTTTCAGGGTGGCTTACTGGGTGTTGCTTGTGAGGCACTCATTTTAAATATAAAAATAATATAAATATAAAGTTTACAGGTTGAGTGTAAATGGGTTGAAAATGCTGTATCATGAAAACTAAATATAAGAAGGCTGGAGTAGCTATTGTAGTATCAGATGAAACAGACTTAGAGACAGAGGATTTTACTAAACAAAAAGAACTTTCTATAATAAGAAAATGAACAGTGCATCAGCAAGACATAACAAAAATAAATGTGTATATAATAATAAAGCCTCAAAATACATCAAGAAGAAACCGGTAAATTTAATGGGAGAAATATATAAGCCCATAATTATAGTATATTTGACATCCTTCTATCTAAAATTGACAGAGAAAAAAGTTAGTAAAATTATAGAAGAATTGAATACCACCATCAAATGCTATTATTTAATTGACATTTATAGAACACTATTTCCAATAATTGAAGAATTTATATCATTTTTAAGTGTATATGGTAAATTCACCAAGATATAACATTTACTGGGCCAGGGAACAATTCTCAATAAACACAAAGTGATTGAAGTCTTATAGAGTATATTCTCTGAAACTAATGAAATCAGGAAATCAATAATAGACATTTATGAAAACCCCAATACATGGAAACGAAACAACACACTTCTAAATAATTCCTAAATCAAATACAAAAATAAGGAGTGATTAATTTTGAACTGAATGGCAATAAAAATAGAACATATAAAAATTTATGGGATGAAGCTACAACACTATTACAGAGAAAGGTATAAATTTAAATGATTATGTTAAAAAGAAATATATAAAATCAATGAACTAGTTTTCCTTGTTAAAAAGATAGAAGATGGATAAAGAAACCCAAAGCACATACAAGAAAATAACTAATAGAGTGGACATCAGTGAAATAGAAAAAAAAAAATACTGACAAACATAATGGCTTAAAATTAGTTATCTGACAAGGTCAACATAACTGACAAATTTGTAACAATACTGAGTAAGATAAAAAGAGAGAGAAGATAAATCACCAATATCATGAATGAGAAAGATGTCATAGCCACAGATTCCACAGGTATTAAAAGTATGAGAGGAAATTTGCATAGACAAATTTATGTCAACAATCTTAACAGCTTAGATGGTATGAAAAAATTTCCTGAGAAAAATTTTACCAAAATGATACAGGAAGAAACAGAAAACCCGAATAGCTCTATATCTAGTAAAGATATTGAACTTGTTAATGAAACTTTTTTCCAAAAAAAATTCCAGTCTTACACATGATTTCTTTGGTAAATTTTATCAAATATCAAAAAAAAAAAAGAAAAAGAAATATCACGTGAGAAAGAAAGGAAGAAGGAAACACATCTTCCATACCACCCAGCCATTCCATATCCCAAGAGAGGAAGGCACATCCACACAGAGATATTAAAAAATGTTCATATTTTTACCGGTAATAGGCAAAACCTGAAAACTACCCAAATGTCCATCAATAGATAAATAGATAACAGAATATAATATATCTTAATGATTTAACACTACTTAGCAAAAAAAAAAAAAAAAGTGAATACTAGTGTACATAATCAGATGAGATAAACCTCAATGTTATGTTGAGTAAAAGAATTCAGGCAAAAGAAGTGCACATGCTATATGTTTTCACTATTGTAATTTTTTAATGCAAAGTAAACCATGTCAGAAAACAGAACATGTTTTGGGGTAGGAAGGGTTACAAAGGGACATGAGGAGAGTTTTGGAAATGATTGAAATATTTTTTATCTTGATTGTGGTGATTATTTGACAGATATATCTATGTTCCAAGACTAATCAAATTACACCATTTGAGTATGTGCAGTTTATTGTACTTCAGTTATACTTCAATACAATTTTAAAGAATACACCTATACGTTCATCAAAGACACACGGAGTTAAATTTCTACAGCAATTGAAATAGCATAGACCCTTTTAAATTTTAATCTGATATAATTTTTCACTGAACTAATTCAATTATTATTTCATTTGTAATTATCCCATTTACATTTGGGTCTAATGTCCATTTTATCGTATAAAGTAAGTCTATAAATATTACAAACATCTAAATGTTTCTTCTTTGCTTCCATCTTTCTTCCATTTTCCCTCCCTTTCACTCACTATCTTCTAGATGATTTTAAGTTAATATGAATTAAAATGACTAATTTTCAACAATTTTTACTTGTCTCTGCTTAGGGATTATGCTTTCAGTGTCCTATCTAAAAATGTTCACCTTTTTAAGGCTATAAATACTTTTCCCAATGTTTTCAGTTCGAATCTTATAGTTTTAGGTATTAGACTTATGATCCGTTTTAAGTTATTGTTTTGTTTATGGTTCAAGGTATGGGTTGAAGTTTATTTTTTTATGGATATTCAACTGTTCCAATACCATTTGTTGAAACAGTTATCTTTTTCAACTGAAAGCTTTTTTCATCTTTCTAAAGAAAAATCAGTGACTATAAACAATGGCACCATTTCCAGTCTCTTCATTCTCTTCTATTATCAAGTTTGTCAATAATAACACCAATTCTGCAGTTGATTACTGTAGCTTTGGAATAAGCTTGAAATTAAGTGATGCAGGTCCCTTAATCTTAAGATGCTTTTTCAAAGTGGTTTTAGTTTGTTAATTTCTACACAAAAAGCCTACTGACATTTTCACTGGCATTTTGTTGACTCTACTGGCCAATTTGGGGATGTCTTCTTTTTTTTTTTTTTTTTTAAGCTTTTATTTATTTATTTGACAGGGACAGCCAGCAGAGAGGGAACACAAGCAGGGGGAGTGGGAGAGGAAGAAGCAGGCTCCTAGCGGAGGAGCCTGATGTGGGACTCGATCCCAGAATGCTGGGATCACGCCCTGAGCTGAAGGCAGACGCTTACCGACTGCGCCACCCAGGTGCCCTATGGGGATGTCTTAATGATATTGAATCTTTGGAGCTATAACACGATGTATCTTTTTCTTTGTTTATCTTTAATTTTTCTCAACAATGTTTTGTATTTCTAAGTGTACAGTATAGGTCTTACACATCTTTTGTCAGATTTAAACCTAAATATTTTATTATAAATGGTATTTTTAAACTCTCCTTTTTCTGATTTCTCATTGCTATTATGTAGAAATACAATTGATTTTGTGTATCGATCTTGTTTTTACAAGTGAATTTGCCCAAGCAATATTTCTCCAAGAGAAAGGCAAACTTACGTCCATACAAAGATTTATACATGAATGTTTATAAGTCTTTATTTGTAATGGCCTCAAACTGGATGCAATCTAAATGTCCATCAGCAAGTAAATGGATAACCAATTTGTGATATATCCAGACAATGAAATATTAATCAGCTATAAAAATCAATGAACAGTTGTTATACTCAAAATACATGAACAAATTTCAAAATATTTATGCTGCATGAAAGAAGCCATACAAAGAGGTATATATTGTACGATTCTATTTTTATAAACTGTTAGAAAATGCAAACTATTTTGTAATGACACAAAGCAATTCAGTGGTTGGGGTTTGGGGCAGGAGGAGAGGTGGGTAGGAGAGATTGCAAAAGAAGATGAGGGAACATTTATGGTAATGGATATGTTCAATATTTTGATTGTGATAATGACACACATACGCAAAATTTTACAAATGGTACCAGTTAAATATGTGAGATTTATTGTATGTCAATTATACAGAAAAATTTAAAAAGCCACTAAGTTTCTATAGATGTTTCAATATATCAAAGCTGCAAAATGGAAGAATCTAGTAGATGTCATAAATAGAAAAAGAAAGCACCGTTAGGGTCTTGGTTACTCTTCTACTCAATCACGAATTTACTGAGTCAATGAAAATAAATAAAATTATTGTAAATTTAGGTTATCATTATAGTTATATTTTTTTAGAAAACATCATTAATTTCTGATCTCATTTTTATGTTAATTTTATCATGTTCATTTCTGATCTCACTTCATACTATTAAAATTTTAAAATAAAATACCACATCCAAAAAACCAGGATAGCTCAAGGAAAGCAGAGCCCCAATTCATTTTTTCTTTTTTTTTTTTTTGTGGCCAGATGTGTAAGATTAAATGATACGTATTGCTTTATTCAAGATAAATGTTGGCGGAGGAAAACTTTCTAGTAATACATATTGTATGATTGCCTGTCTCATGCTAAATTTAAACATAAACACCCTGAAGTTACCTATAACGAACTATGTTAGCCATTTGAATTTCAAACTTGAAAATAAAGCCAAAGCAGATTTCCCTGATAATCTTAGTTATTTCTATTCCCTAATTACTCTGATAGCAGCACTGATAGCGCCAAATTTTCAATGAGACTATTGGCAGAAATAGAGGCTTTAAAAAAAAATTTTCAGAAGCATTTATGTTGTGATTAGTGGAAATATATTGGTGTATATTAGTGAACAATAATGAAATAAGTCAAGGAAGGGCATATTCAGATATATTATGTATTATACCTTCTTATGTCTTTCTTGGATTTTTTTTTTTTTAACAACCAGGGCCTATTGCAAATGATAATTGTTATCAGATTGCAAAGAATTTTATTCCAAAAATGTGCTTTTATTATTGTGTTTCAGAAAACCTCTCCTTTACACATGGAAGGTATTTGCTGTACTCAGTATAACTTACTGAAAAACAAAACAAAACAAATTTATGCTTTAGGCTTTTCATTTCTAGTTAAAATGTATTCTTTCATGGGTAGATATATTTTTTTCTGAGAATAATGATTAATTATGGAGTATTTTTCATAGAGGTACACAAAGTGAATTTTAAGTATTGAGGCAAAATGAATGTGGGGACACTGTCACCAGCCATAAATTGTTGGATATACCAACAAGTGCTTAAAAAACTAAGAAAATTCTGCTTATTTTCTCATAATTATAAAGACATAAAAATTCACTTAACTAAGCATGCAATAAGGGGCATTTTGACTTATATTTTTGGTTCACCTCCAATTCAAGTTAATAATGATTAAGAGTTTTAATATTCATGAGGGATGGAATTTTCAATACAGTAACCCTTTTCAACATATTTATTACCAAATCTCTATTTTAAAAAGCTTCAAATCATTTGAACATCTAGGTTTTTTCCCTCTTTTCCCAGTCTAAGACTTAAATCAAATTATCAAGGAATGACTTAATAAATTTTTGAATAAATGCCCTACGGAGAAATGTCTTTTAGCTAATTTTCATGCAAAACAGACTTACTTTATAAATAATCATTATTCTAGCAGAGGACACATTAAAAAAAAAAACATCTGAGAAACCTAGTATAAATTGTTGGAAATAAATGACATTGAACAATTACTGTTAAATTGATTTTTAAGATTATAAATGTTTTATTTTTCTCTGAAGTAAAAAAAGTAGAGAAGTCAGGGTTTGACCACTCATAGGATACTGTAATTTTTGAGTTTGAAAAATGACAAAGAATGAACATTTTCAACAGAAATGGAAATACTCAAAAATATTTTGTTACATTCTCAGCAGTCAGTAAGTAATAAATACTTTCTACAGGAAATATCCAAATTGTTAGTATTTTATAATAATTGTAATTTTAATATAGACTTTTAAATATAATTTATGATAAATCTTTTTGGTGAAAGAATAATGCATAACGTACATCCTTTTCCCTTTGGAATTTTGAAATTGAGATAAGCACACTATGCAAATACCAATTTATAGCATAACACTGATAACTGATGACACACATATATTCTGTAAAGTACCTCTGGCTCAAACACTTGGGAGGATTCAACAGATTTCTTCCCTGTCACATACACCGAACTATATATTGTGGTCACTATGCACCAGCAACATTCACCTTAAGTGTTTTACCTCATTTTATCATCATATCACCTCTATGGCACAGATTTTATGATTTCTAATTTGTGAACTTAGAAACTGAGGAATGACCAGTCAATTAATTTTGCAAAATTCTAGTGTTTGTGATTTAAGCCCACTTCTGTTTTGTCTCCAAAATCCATTCTTTTTCATTTTTTTCCTTATGTTATCATCCAGGGACAAAAACTAAAAAGGAACGACTTCCTCATTCTCTGGAGTTTATAGTGAAGTAGCTGATCCAGATAAGCCAATGGGGAAAACATATAGAGTTTAATACATTGTAACCTAGGGATTAAGAGAAAAGAAACGCCTGGTGGGAAAGCACAGAAGGGCGATGAACTCTACTACTGGAGGATTAGAAGGTGGACAGGGAAGGTGTTGTGGTGACCTCCCTAAGGATGAGGGAGCATCAGTGACTCTAACAAAAGAGTGTGCAGTACCGGCGGGGGGAGGGGGGGATTGGTCTGATGGCCCAAGGGCAGCATGAAGCAAGACTTCTGAGTTCTTGCTAACAGGTAAGAAATCCAGAATGTTGTACATGAGGATAGTGTCAAAGGTACAGTTTGGAGAGATATTCAGGATGCATGAAAAAGGGTTTGAATGACCATGGCAAGGGGGCTTGACTTTATCTTTTAATTGCTGGCGGAAAAAATGAAAAATTTAAACCAGGTGCACATGGGAACTGTGACATTGGGGAAGGACACAGAAAGTTATCCAATTCTATTGGTAAAATAATTACTCTGGAGGCTGTGTACTATATGGATGGAGATGGCAAGACTCCAGATAGAGAGGTCAGTTGTTTCACCCCAATATGTAGCCCTTCAATGGCCATGTTTACTCTACGTAAGGGAAACTATCTGGCAATAAGGCGGAGATAGTAGAACATGAATTAAACAAGTATCCATTTTCAAAATACTAGAGTTAACATCCTTTTTTTTTTAAGTGCCATTTTTTCAACAATTATTTATTGCATTCCTACTATGTGCCAGGCAGTCTTATAGGGCCTGACCAAGACAGCCTTCAAGATCCCCGCAGCATGACTGAAATTTAGACAGGCTTCTTCCTGACTCTAGGACCTACACCTACCTTCTCTTAGAGCATTTATTTTAGAAAATTTGAAAATACTATCTCTGACCTTTTGAAATGTATGTAAATCTTCTCCCAGACTCTTGCCCATCTTACCACCCAGGAAATGTGAACCATCTCTTGGAAATTTAATCATTGAGGAAGATAGAGTCTGTATGTCTCAGTTTCTATGGGAGAGTAGGAGCTGAACTTGGGAAGGAGCAAGTTGTGAAACTACCTCTAGTTATGAAGATAGGGGAAAGTTTCTTTTCCTTTGAGTAAGGTCAATATTAGCAAAACAGATGGCCTATTAGCCACCTCACTCCCTCCTGCTCTTTAAAACTCTACAGCCCTTTGTGGGGGCCTGGGTGGCTCAGTCAGTTAAGAGACCCAATCTTGATTTCAGCTCAGGTCATGATCTCAGGATTGTGAAATTGAGACCCCAGTTGGTCTCTGTGCAGGGTGTGGAGCCTGCCTGAGTCTCTCCCTCTGCCCCTACCCCTGCTCACACACATGCACTCTGGCTCTCTCTCTCTCTCCAAATAAATAGGTAAAAGATCTCTAAGAAAATAAAATAATTAAAATAAAATAAAATAATAAAATAAAATAAATAAAATAAAACAAAACTCTCCAGCCCTTTGTGTCTCCATGGAGCTGTGTATTCAGATTTAATCTATGCTCTCTTACCTATTGCTAGCGATAATATCCTAATAAAATCAGCCTCTGTCTGCTCATCTTGCCTGCTGTGATTTTTTTTTTCCTTTAACAACCTTCATGGTATAACAATTAAAAAAGAAAAAAAATATGTATTTAATGTGAGAGGAGACACAGTGTTGAGAGTACATATAGAGAAGTTATTGTAAGTACTGGGTAATCAAACTTAAGCCATAAAGATGAGAAGCCATAAGGTGGGTGAATGTTTAAAAAAAAAAAGAGAGATTGTCCGATTGTTAGTTCAATGGACTATAGATTCCGATTAAGTTGAGGTGTTGATGGAGTTGGAATACTAGAAGGAGTTTACTAGACAAACAGAAGCTGGTGGTCAAAAAATAATTCGTGTAATTAAATTATGGAAGCCTAACATTTATTGTTAATAATATGGTTCAGCCTATCACCAAGGGGATAAATGGGGGAGATAATATAAAGGACATGATGAGTTGAGGGAAAGAATTCAAGGAACTGAGCAGTCAGTGTGTTGAAGAAACTCCTGACATAGGTTTAAAATTCTAAAATCTAAAGGGTGGTAATATTGGAGCAATATGTTAGACAGTGTGTGCTAGAACTTAATTCAAAGCTCTGAAGAACCAAAGCTTGGGCCTGAGGATACGTATACCTGGAAAGATGAATGTGGGGAGGAATTCTAAAGACACAATGGTGTCTACGGCCACTTCATCAATGGCAAGCCTGAAACAATATATATATCTTATGGTTCAGAGATGTTGTTCCACTTGTTAACATGTTAGCTTGTCACCATTTCATGCACGCTGAGGGAGAACATGACTCCTAGGTCGGAGGCTACACTTTCTTATCCACAGCTGTTGTAGGAGCCAGTGTATTAGCACTTTAGGGCTTGTTCTCCCATCCATGGTTTCCTCAAGGTAACACTAAGAGGGCAAAGTGATGGCCGTGCATGCAGTGGTTTGCATTACAAGGGATGATCTGGTAGCTTAGTGAACCTGAATCTTTTCTAATGGGCAGTAAATATGCCTACCCTTTGCTCCCAAGGAAAGTATTCTATCTCCAATGCACTTTACTATACAAACATCTTTGAAAAGATAGTCCAGAACAAATCTACTCAGTGCCTCACACACAAGATTTGGAGAAATGTGAGAGACTCATAAGAAATTGTTTTGCAACACCAACAGCTATACCAGATAATAAACTTAACTGTTTTAATCACTATAGCTTATTGATATTTTTATGGGAAAACAGAGGCATTGATTTTAAGTAGGATATATTTATTAATATAAAATGAGCTGCTTAGTCGTTTAAAAGAAACGAACACTAGTTGCAGTCAGTCTTTACAATTTTAAAATAATTTTCTTAATCCTAGAATGTTGTAGAACTTAAAATATTATCTGTAATTAATATTCTCATGGTCTGACTGCTGTCTCTTTTCATTTATTAAAGTTTTACTGTTTTTAACAACACAAACAACACAGCAGTGAACTCAGGCTTTCCCCATTTTTGTTCCTCAGTTTAAAACAAATAAAAAACATTTAACTTCATTCTTTTCTCTTAACTTGGTCATCAAATTTGACACCTCATCTGGCTTTGCAGATGTTACCTATTTACTATAGATTTGAGAATTTTAATAGTAGTTATCACTGTATTTACACAGGAACCAGACAATTAAAAACATCATCCATGAAATAAAACAAAAGAAATTTAGAAACAAATCCTCAACCACATGTGAAAAAGTGACAGAGTTTTAATTAGGCATACACATTGTAGCTCTGGGAATGCTGGCACTCCACCCAACACTTCTGGAAAGACAAAGCACCTCATTGTATGACCTGATGTCTTGGTAGCTGGGAAGCAACAGTAGAAAGAATCTTACATTGTATACTGAATGGGACTGGTGTTCTTTCCTTGGCATCTGATTTCTTTCACTGAACAGTGGGTCAATAGCTGCAAGCAAGTACAACAAATCCTGCTGCTGATGGCAACTCCTGAAATATCTTATAATAATGCTGTGCTTAGAAATCACCTTGCAAACAGAAGGGTCTCAAGGCATCTTGAAAAACTTTGACAACTAATGTACAATATACATATTATAGCAATGACACTGCCTGCTTCTGGGATGCAGACATCTCTCGGGTAAAACATGACAAGTGATTAACAGAGTACAGAAACGATGCACAACTGGTAAAGGATTCTCCACTTAGTGGGAGCTGGGGGGAGGAATCTTAAGAGCCACAGAATACTTACTAACAATTAGTGGTTGGCCAAGGGGCTAGGGTTAACATTCTTACTTTTGAAAACTTCTCTGATTTTAATAAGCACAAAAAGCTTAGAGTTCTTAGAAAGAGAGAATTTGTAGAAGAACGTTGTTCCAAATAAATAAAAAATCCCACTTCATCGAGCCACTAGAATGTGGAGGCACATGTTTAAATGTAAATGTCTCCTCTAGTTGTCAGCCATTAAAAGATTTTTTTCGTTCCTGTGAATTTGGAGAGCTCTTTCTTATGAACAATAAAGCTCAGTTCAGTGAATATTTGGGGGGCATTTACAAAGTGACAGATACTCTAGAAGACATTGGGAATATAAATATGAATAAAGGATGGACTCTGAGCTTGAGAAATTCATCTCACCTGTACATTTTACAGGAGGTTTTTAGTGTCAGGATTTCCCAGGTGAGATGTTAGGAAGATGTGAGTGAAACATGCATTAAGAAAATTATTCAATTATGGAATGTTAGTATGAATATTTTTAGAATAACAGTTAATTAGCTTCACTTTTTAAAATATAACCATTAATAGTGACAATTACAATACATATTTTTTTTGCTGATTATTATAGTTTTTAAAAAATGAAAATATTAATAGTGACCTATTTTTACTTCCTAGTAAGTAGTTTAGTACTACAGTAAAAAACAACAACAACAACAACAAATCAGGACTTAAGACAAAATTAGCAGCTTTTTGTTAATCTATTATATAAAGTGGTAATTACTGGTGACACTAATCCTAGGTCTGTTTAAAGATTAAAAATGTATATACTGAAGTGACATAAATTATTTTTTAGTGTGTGAAAATGTCAGACAGGAATGTATCTTGGGAAGGCCCCACACGTTAGGCCTAATTTGACTCAGTTTGCCCACTCTGCACACTCAGCATTCAACTGTAATTATATGTTGGATCTGTTTGACTGCATAAGGGAATCTCTTGCTTAAGATTCTATTAAAAAAAAATGCACACATACACTTATACCACTTTTGGGGAACGACTGAACCTACATTTGAATTGAAATGAAAGTTTTAAAAAGTGAGTTGATGTACTGAGAATATTTCCACCTTATTGCAGACTGGGTAAGGACTTGAGCTGCACCGAACTGTTCTCCGCTCAAGTGTTTTTCTTTTTTCTTTTGTTTGTTTTATTTTTGTTCCTGTGTTTCTGCACCAATTGATAATCCTCTTCTGTGCAGTAGTGGTGCTGCTGTTGCTACTGATGATAATAATTTGCTTTAATGTTTTTATACTAATTATAAAGATTTATTAACATGTAAGTAATCACTCTGGAGGAGAAAGGAAGGACCTTCTGGAATTCATTCTTCTGCTTCCTTCTACTGCCCTCAAACTAACTGGTAGGTGTAAATAGGTGCTTTTACATCTTTACGTGACCTGCTTTTTTGGCGATATTTGAGAGGAGAGACCAACAGTGAATAGAAGGTTAATGTTTGTGTGATTGCAAATACATAGACCGAAAGGTCCCTTAATTCCCAGATCCTATTAATATGTTACCTTATGTGGCAAAAGGGAGTTTGCAAATGTGATCAAATTGATGGGGACCTAGAGATGGGGAGACTGTACTTGATTACCTGGGTAGTAATTGTAATCACAACGCTTCTTATAAAGGGAGGTCAGAGAAGCAGATTCAGAGAAGGTGATGTGCCACGTGACAAAGGATGCCGAGGGTGGAGTACAGACACAAAACAAAGCATGCTGGTAGCCCACAAAACTGAACAATGCAAAAGAGCATCCAAAATGTCTGTAGCCTAGTCAACGTCTTGATTCTAGGACCTCTGATCTCCAGCTCTATGAGACAGTTCATAGGTGTTGTTTTTAGCCACTAGGTTTTGGGCAATTTGTAACAGCATTGATAGGAAACTAATAAAGCAACAAAATAAAGAATGTTCTGATTAAATCTTTATTCTTTACCCTGGAAATTTATTTAATATGGTAATCAGTCACCTTCATTAAAAAAAATAAAACAGGGGCTGTAGCTGTTGTCCAGAAAAGTGTGAACTATACAAGATCAGCTACTAAAGGAAATTCTTTGTTCTTAGATGAAAACTTGTCCTGATAGTTTAGCACTTAGACACTTTTCAAGATTATCTCTTGCTCCCATCTTCTTCTTGAAAAACTCAGGTAGTATAAAATAAAGTAGCTGCCAAAGGACTAGAATAGCAAGCTCAGAGTCATAGCCAATTAAAATATGACTCGACTAAGAAGAATTATCGCAGAGCTGGGTTACAGAAAGAACTTTAAAGGCAATAACTTCACTTTTTCTTAGCTTAGCAATATTAATATTCTAGAGTTGGACATTGACATGCAAAAATGGTCTAAAAGATTAATGAGCAACTTCAAAGAACCGTTAGTGACAAAATGAAATCCCTCATTGTTTTCTTTCTTTCTTTGCTCCTGTGTTTTTCCGTATCACATCAGTGAGATGCTCAGATGAGAATGGGTGTACATTTGGCCAGATGTTTTTAGCGGTGGGTGCTTTGCTTTTGAAAACACCAGATAGAGGTGAAATAAAGAAGTAGTAAAGTGTAACACCTGCAACAGGTACTCCATTAATTGTCTTTCTTCATTCACTTTCCCCTTGATTAATAAAAAAAACATGAAGAGATTAGACCATTTTTGTTCTCTGGAAAATTCAGTGAATGACTTTCCAAATTACTGGGTGTTTATATAACTAACCTGAAATTCTGAAGGCTAAGCGTACCAAACATAATAATAAATAATGAACATAAATAAAACATAATAAACAGGGTTTATTATGAAAGCTGGCAGTCATTTTCACCCCATGCCATGTGAGAGGTCAAATCTGAAGATTAAATTTGAATCAGTTATTGTCGTTTATGCACCGAATATCATTCAATGTGCTAGAGATGGCAAAGGGAGGTGAACAGCATCAAAGAAATCCACATGCAGTGATGAAAGCCTGCAAAGACAGTGGTGAAATTCAGACAGAATCGGTGATCTTTGATGAATAATATCATTATTATGTGGCTTGGGATAAATCAGGGATGTTACTGGAAGGGGCAGAGAGACCAATACAATGTAACTCCTTTTGTTTTTACTTTTCATAAATCCTGTCTGTTTGCATAATTAGTGAAAGGACTGGTGTTACCATTTTCAATCATGTATTGTCTTCCAAAATTCCTTACATAGGTTGTTTTTTTAAAGGATAGTATTTCCCCTTGTATAATTCACTTCTCCCAGTGTCTTAAATTTTTCAGCTTTGAAGCCACGATAGGTTGCTAAAGGCAGTACTCTATTCTGAGTAAAGGCAAAAGATTAAGTTAAAGGAGTTGCTAGATTTTTCTCACGAGCTCGTGTGTGAGGAGGGTACTAAGACTACCCACTCATCTGTCTATCTTTATCCTATTTTCTTCCTCCTTTGTCTCTGTCTTCTTCATCTTCTCTTAGGCTAGGAGTAAAAGTTGAAAAATTAAACACCCTTCCAAATGCGATTGGAGACATGAGCAATGAGCTGGGGTGATAATAGATGCTTAATCTGCCATCTCATGAAACAAAGTGTCGAGAAAGCTGGAATTGCAGAAGAAAATTCTAGATGAAAATACTGATTTGTAATCATTTTATGGTTCTTGTCAGTTTTCCTTCTGCCCTCTCATTCTCACAAAGCTATACCTCACGTAAAACTGCATTTTGTCCTAAGACATTCTTCAAGAACCAAAGAATCACTCAAGTAATGGAGAGCTAGTAAGAGATTTGATTTCTACTTAGATTTGCTATTAATTGGTGTATAATTGTGGGGAAACCACTGTTTCTAGTAAATGGTAGTGAAAAATCCTGAGATTAGTAGTAGTAATCAAGTGTTTATCAGGATCTAGTTGTTTGAATATTACCAAAATCTAGGACCCAGTATTTGAATAATTCATGCATCCCTCTTTCTAAAGCCATTCTATTATGACTAAAAGTAACTCAAGGTACGTGGGGATGTAGGATGAGATTAAATGCATGCAGGTATGATATACTAATGTATTATATACAATACCCTTGAAGAAAATTGGGAAGAAAATCTCATAGAAATAGTCTTAAAACACACACAAAGAAAGTATTTTGAAAACACAGAAAAAAGTATATTTACCTGAGAATTACATCCAAATTTCTTTTTATTTTTTCCATTCCTCTTTCTCTTAATATTCTAATAGAGATCCAACTATCTCAAAGACTCTTTCTCCTTTCAAATTCTCCAAACTATCTCTCCAAAAAGCTTACTTTCTCTCTTTCTAATCTCTCCCTCCCTTCTTTTCTTGAATATTTATTCCTGTCTCCAGTAAGTAATCTACTTTCAAATATAAATCTCTACAGCTTTCCCACCAACTTTATACCTCCATCTGTTGCATAATAAAACATAAGACCTAGCAGGTTAGCACCATATCTTAGAAGGTATCAGAATTGAAGAGAAAGGTCAAGAAGATATCAATGAATTATCCTTAGTGAGCAGGGGAAAGAGATGCCATAATCACATGCTCTGATTTCTTTTCTTCCTTTCTTTCTTCTTTCCTCTCCTTACCTATACATTGCCTTCCCACCTTTTTAATTGCTTTTTTTTGCCATTATAATACTTATTATTTTTTTAATTTGAAGGTCAGTTATACCTCACTTGATAAATTGATTAAGCCAATCACAACTCTGTGTATATCTATCATCTGCTTACCAGCCTACTTTGGACAAGTAATCTTAATTTTTTTATTATTTAGTGTTCTTTCCCCACTAATTGTTCACTATGAACCCTTTACGTTCTTTCTTCTTACCTAGAATGTAAATTATTTGAGAATGGGTCTATGCCTTGTATTTTTATGCCCTACGATGTCTAATGCAGGGTAAGGCATGATGTAGTGATTAATATAGCTTCACCCAATTTTGAAGACTTGTATAGGGTGTTTGCCAAGGGATTGGAGATTTGCAATCTTTGCCTAGTCCAGGATAATTGTGTCTTCATAAATATCAGCCTTAAACTACAGCTCTCTGTTGACTAATTTAAATAAAACTGCTGCTTGCTCTGTTCTCTAATGAGCTTAATTTACAGATGTATGTCCTGAACTGGATGAGTTTATAATTAGACTTAAAGGAGTGAGATATTGATGATGACAAAAAACTGTGGCTAATGTTGGTGTTGAAAACGATGAAAAAAGTACAGGGACGGATGAGAGAGGCATGTAGACAGGAAGTAACTTCCTGAAGTGCTATGGTTCTGTTCATAGGCAGCTTTGGAATGGTCTCTGTTCTTTATGCATTTCCATATTTTCAAAGACAACTAACTGGTTCACAATGAGGAAGTGCGTTGGGATAAATCTTTGTGGGGGGGGGGGGAATAAAGTTACAATTGATCCTACCTGCACAACTGACGGCACTGTCCAATGTGGTTCCTCCTCATACTCTAAATTCCAACACTTAGTGAAGGACAGAGTACATTTCTCAGTGTTTTGTAGGCAACAAACATGGATCTCTGTGTTTTAAAACATCTTGAAAAAATAAAACACTTGAGGCATGGAAGGAAAATGTAAGTATTTGTGAATTCCAATGGCGAGCTCAATTAAATAGTTGCTTTGTGACTCTGAAAACCATGAGCTACTAATTTTTTTCCTTTCTTGTGTTAAGTATATCACATGTCTGCACTTTGCCTTTAGTAGAATTGTCTATCAAATATTTTCATGTGTTGCTTATTAAATCATAGTACAAGTACAGTTCTTACCCAGTTAATTCAGTTGAATAAATGAATATCAGTTCTTTCACATAAATGTTACAGTTGATAATGACTTCAGAGTTACCCACAATTGTGTCCGGCTCCAATACAACTGAATGATATGGCTAAAGAGGGTGTCTCTAATTTTAGCTAATCAGTATGATGAATACATAAACTTTTTAGAAGATGGCTATGAAGTATAGCATGAACTTCATAGGTATAATGTACTTTTGAAAAGAAGTTGCTATATCCTTTTCTTAATTTCACTCTTTAAAGCTAACGTTTTCATTCAAAGCATTTCTGAATACGTAACGTATATGCACAGTACAAAAAGACTAATCACACAGATGATACCTGTAACAAGATTTCTCTTTTATCCAATCTTGGATTAAAGTTTGGAAAGTCCTTTTGTCAGCCCAGTTGTAATAGATAAAAATAGGATATCAATAGGTACAAAAACAAATAAAGCATATATAAAAATCAGCTAAAACTAGACCTTGAAAAGCCAGAGGGACTTCAAAATCTGTTATCTGATAGAGATGCATAATACCAGAGGGAGAAAAGTCACAGGTGTACAATCAAGCTGTCACACAGCAGTGGAGCCTGTTGTAAATCTGAGCAGTAATAGTTGCCATTTCCTATTTAGAAAAATCCCTTCTCTCATCCTTTATATTCCTGAAGTGCATATCTCCCGCAATCTTCTGTAGAACCACTGGACTCTCGGCTTGGTTTTGAACTGGGATTTTTTCAAAACTACCACTGTCACCTACAATTGATCATAATCTGTCCTTTTCATCTTGTATACTTCTAAACTACTATTATATTGCCATGATTTGATATCTGTAGATCAAGTTTCTAAGGAGGAGACAATAGGAAGGAAGTTTCAGGGTGAAATGACTGGAGTCAGAAATTATGGGATTATTGATATGCTTTGGGAAATAACTAGAATATAGAAATTAATTAATATAAAATCGTATAACTTTAATATAATAAAACATTTTGTTGCATTTATAGCAAATATTGGGTTTTAGCTTTAAAGCCCAATCTGTGGTATTAATTAGAAAATAGTTTTATAGTTTATATGTATAGTATAATTTAAAGCATGCATTCTCACTGAGGAAAATATCATCCTCAAAATGACAAAGTTTGTTTAGGTGGGAGGTGGGGAAAAGTAGGCCAAAATCTTAGATATTTCAATGGTTTGTGGTCCTTTAATGTTCAACCGTATTTGATAAGATTTTCTTTGTTGATAATTTCTTTTATTAGGTAGATATTAAATTCAATTTAAATTAATTAAATTAAAATGAATTTTCTCCTTAGGGGCATGATAATGAAACATAGGTTGAAAAACATTGGTTAAAAAGTATAAAAATCTGAAAAAATTTTCATGGTAGTATTTTTCCCATTTGTTATAAATTCAATAAAAAAATTCAAGGAAATACATTTATTTAGATTTTCTTGGTTGCACAAACACAGACATGAATATATCTAATGAACATTGTATTATACATCATATCACTGTCATTTATATATCTATGACTGGAAAAGACCAGGTACATTGTTTTTTTTTTTTTTTTTTTAATAATGATTTTTTATTATATTATGTTAGTCACCATACAGTACATCCCCGGTTTCCGATGTAAGGCTTGATGATTCATTAGCTGTGTATAACACCCAGTGCACAATGCAATATGTGCCCTCCTTACTACCCATCACAGGCCTATCCCATTCCCCCACCCCCCTCCCCTCTGTAGCCCTCAGTTTGTTTCTCATAGTCCATAGTCTCTCATGTTTCATTCCCCCTTCTGATTACCCCCCCTTTCTTTATCCCTTTCTTCCCCTACTGATCATCCTAGTTCTTATGTTCCATAGATGAGAGAAATCATATGATAGTTGTCTTTCTCTGCTTGACTTATTTCACTTAGCATTATCTCCTCCAGTGCCGTCCATGTTGTAGCAAATGTTGAGAACTCGTTCTTTCTGATAGCTGAGTAATATTCCATTGTATATATGGACCACAACTTCTTAATCCAGTCATCTGTTGAAGGGCATCTCGGCTCCTTCCACGATTTAGCTATTGTGGACATTGCTGCTATGAACATTGGTGTGCATATGGCCCTTCTCTTTACTACGTCTGTGTCTTTGGGGTAAACACCCAGTAGTGCAATGGCTAGATCATAGGGTAGCTCAATTTTTAACTTTTTAAGGGACCTCCACACTGTTTTCCAGAGTGGCTGTACCAACTTGCATTCCCACCAACATGTAGGAGGGATCCCCTTTCTCCACATCCTCTCCAACAATTGTTGTTTCTTGCCTTGTCTATTTTTGCCATTCTAACTGGCG
Source organism: Ursus arctos (assembly GCF_023065955.2). Classification (NCBI taxonomy): domain Eukaryota; kingdom Metazoa; phylum Chordata; class Mammalia; order Carnivora; family Ursidae; genus Ursus; species Ursus arctos. The sequence continues at coordinate 68,756,797 of NW_026622763.1, forward strand.
TAAGGTGGTATCTCAGTGTGGTTTTGATTTGAATTTCCTTGTACATTGGTTTTATATAGTCTTAGAAGCTAGTCCAGCTTAGGTCTTCAGTGAAAGCTTTTTGAGTGAAATAATAGCACCGCCAAATGATTGTCTAGTCCATATTTAAACCTACATTCTCTGATAAATCTACATATCCTTTCATGATTTTGAATGTTCACCACTGTGGTTACATTTCAGTTTGTTAAGGACCCTCTTGAAATGGGCTGAACATTTAACTGAATATAGAATTCCCACCGTGGTCTAACTAGCAAAAAGTAAAAGGAGATTATACCCTCTTCATTTTTAACTTTCCATTTTGACAGCAGCCTAAGGAGCCTTTGGATATATTAGCTGTGACATTCACTATTAATTCAAATCCAGCTTAATCTCCACACTTATTCTTAAATCTTCTTATATCTGCTGTTAAGCTATATTTTCAGCAGCCAAGATGGAATAGTTGATTAATAAACTGAAGGAGGATACTTAAAAAATAAAAACAAAATTTCATCTTACTGAATTCAGTCTAACATTCCAGTCTATTTCTGAATTTTTTTAAATGTAAAACTTCCATCTATTTTCCTTCATACAAGCATCATGCTCTTTGATAATTTGATGTGATTTCCACTCATGTGAGCATGAGGGTGAGCTATCAAAATGGTGCAAAAAACCAACCATTGCATGTCTTACTCTAGGTTTATATCCCTTCATTAGTCATCAATCTTGGATAGAACTATTTAATAAATTAGAAATGCACTGAATCATGCTCTCATTTATCTCACTTTTAACCATTTAACTCTTGATATAATAGGATACTTTTGAAAAATAAATTCAAATTGTTAAATCCAGAAATCATGTTTATAGCAGCCTGTGGGTACAGTAACACCCTCCACCAACCCATCATCCTGAACTCTTATATTTAGTGAGCACTTTCTTTCCCTAAATGCTTACAAATCATATTTGAAAATGATTTATGCTAAAGTCATTATCCTATTTTGAGGATAATTCACCTTCCAAAGTCCCACTAGTGAAATGGCAGGAAAGATCAAGAAACTCTCCTAGGACCAAGGTGTGAGGGGTGGAAAGAGTGAGAGAGAGGAAAAAGCAGGGGACAGAGATAACAGCAGTGTGGTTACAGAGAAAAAGAAAAAAAAAAAAAAGGCGGCCAGAATAAAAAGTAAAAATTATCTGTTATTATTTAGTTATTATTTTAGTGGACAAATGTGTAAATACTATTATAAAAATGCAGGTACTAATCAAGTTTACTTTCACCATTTTCCCAAAATATGAAGTAACTGGCTACATTGCATTTACAAAAAGATATGCTTATAACAACTTATGACACAAAGATGAAATTGAAGGAATGAAAAAAATCACAGCAAAAATGGAAAGAAAAAAAATGTTACAAAATGAATGAATGTCAATACTAGCATAAAATTTAAAATATTTCAAAGTAAGCTGAATTGTTTATCTTAAGAACAAAAAGTTTATTTAACTGGGGCGCCTGGGTAGCGCAGTCGTTAAAGCGTCTGCCTTCGGCTCAGGGCGTGATCCTGGCGTACCGGGATCGAGTCCCACATCAGGCTCCTCCGCTATGAGCCTGCTTCTTCCTCTCCCACTCCCTCTGCTGTGTTCCCTCTCTCGCTGGCTGTCTCTCTGTCACATAAATAAATAAAATCTTTAAAAAAAAAAAAAAAAGTTTATTTAACTGATATATGTTAAAGTATATTTACTCCAAGAAGAAAATTAACCTGTAAAGAATCTTTATAGAGTCAGTAATAGTGACAAAATACACAAAACAAGCCTATCTCTATGTCACTGATCAAATGTTTTTCAACATTAGTTTTGCTTTAACTGTCTCCAATGTTAATTTAATTAGGCTAATCTGCATGACTCCCAGTCCCATTCATCTGTTTTACTGGGCTGGTACCCAGTGTACTCTGGGCCCTACTGAGAAGACAACCCCCTCCACCCCCATATGTTTCTGATCTCATAGAGCTCCTGTCACACTATGATTTTATGCATGCTCAGCTACGTGATTTCCTTTCTCTGTTGCTAGTCTAGAATGCTGTCTATGTGAGGACTACAGTGTCCATATTATACATATTTGTTTCTCTTCCGGTTATTTCTGTCAAATTTTCTTTCTTTAAAATACAGTGGTGATAGGATGTTCCATGAAGGATCAAGACCTTGGAGTAACTACCTCACAGAGGAATAGACCACAGTGGCCTGTTATTCTATTGGTCTGTGTCCCATCCTCCCCAATCTCTGACTCATGAAATGATTGGGGAAATGGTGTGAAGTGATATTTCTTATTCTGAATTCTGGTTAGATCCACCTGTCCGGTTCAAAATGGTCAATGTTCTCCAGAATTTACTTCTTATTTAGAAAGTCATGTTAGACATTAATCTCCTAAAGGCTCTGAGGGTTTCTAGCATAACATAAACAAACAAACAAAAATAAAACTTCTTTAACTTTGTTTAACAAAGAATTTCTCAGTATTTGCCAAAGTTCCCTTTAATTAATAATATATATTAGGATCCTGATTTTAGAATTCATGGAGCTCACTTTAGACAATTCTGATTTAGAACAATGTCTTGTTAAAAGTAGCTTGGGCTGTTTAACACTTCCTTCTTTTTACTGGACTCATAGTTTTATTATTGAAAATGTCAACATGTAGGCCATTAAGAGCTCATTTCATAATTTTCCCACACATAAGAATTTTTAAACAATATCTGACAGATGGCTGTGTATCTAGTTAGGAATGTTTTCCTGAGAAGCTATTCCATAATCTTCTGCAACCACCTGTTCAAATATCCAGCTGTCCCTCCTAATCATGAAGTATTTATTCAGATTTAACCAAAGAAGAAAATTAAATGTTTAAAAGTAAAAAAAAAAAATCACAATGATTCCTTGACATGTCAGTCTTAGCAACTGATCCAAGGGAAATGAGGGAGACACAGTTATTTTCAAGGAGATTTAGAATCTCTAGCTCCATTTTGAAAGTTCGGTTTCTGATTCTAGCAGTATTAATATTAAGATAAAAAATAAAGTTCATCTATACCAGTATTAAGCCTATCCAAAAATCTATAGTCCTCAATGTGTAGAGAAAAATTTTGACATAATTCACAACAGTGACGGAATGAAAGGTCCACTGAGAACTGTTTGATACACTTCATTGGATCCTAAGATATTACTCATTTTGTCAAAACAGTCAGTGGAATGTCATCATAGCAAGTGCTCTTGAACCACTTTCTGGAATAAGAGAAGCTCAGACCAATGACCAGGAAGTCTGAGTGGTGGGAATGAAACCTCAGCATTAGATGGGGTAGGAAGAAATGCCAAGATACTTGGGGGGGGGGTGTTCTCAGAACTGCCTCTATTCTTGCTGATGAAATCAATGTTTCATGGTTCTTTGAGAAATTTGATTTATCACTGTTTAGAGTAGAGATGTGGTGGTATCAAATCACACGCTTCTTCCTCAGTCAAAATTTTGAACCATAACCTGTTTTCGGACAAATTCTTCTGATGTGTTGCTTAGACATTTCTGCATTCTCATTTGAAAATACATTTCTTAGGGAGCAGGTATCTCCTTCTGAATGTTGGATTTTAGACCTTTATTTAGTACCTTATAAAGCATTACATATGTTCACGGATTTAACATATACCATTTTAATTATTTTGATTCTAAATTTATCTCAGTCATTTTAAACAATTTATTCTGTAGTCTCTAGAGACAGAGAAGATTAAGACTGCTCTTCAATTCAACAAACACTTGTATAAGCTTAATATAAGCTCCTTGTATTTTAACCTCTATTATTCCCCAACAAGAATTGAATGTGTCTTCCTTTTCAGAACTTTTCTTTTAATCAGAATTTCTAGCCCATTCCTCCAGCGGTTATATCCACTTTCTCCTAAAATTCCTAGGCCAAACGTGTCTCTGCCAACAAGATTTTTTTTCAGATTAATTTTACCAATTCCAATCATCTAATGTTATTTCCTTTTGGCACCTATATACATTGCTCGTCTGCATTTATTATTCTTCTTAATAGATGTAATTTGCATAATTATAACTCTATCTTAACAGGAAGCAGAAAACTGGCAGTGTCTCCGTGTGCTGTATCAGTGTTTTGAGAATAATGTCTCATGTCTATATGTGTAACCAACAAGCACTATCCTTGAGGGTATCTTGGCATTTCATGCTTTATAGTCTCTTAGTTTAATTATTAGAGGGAGGGCTCACCCCATAATGGGAGAAAAAAGGGGATTCTGAGAGGCATCTTACACCCATACACCATTTTTCCTCGAAGAAGATACATTCTCAACTGAAAATCAATGTCTTACAATTGAGGAGTTTACAAAAATTCATTGAGAATTCTCATAAGTTTCCAAAATTTAGCCTCCTGTGTCCCTAGCTCCCTTTCCATCTCTTTTAATCAAAAAAGGAAAATAGACAATTTATATTACCAAGAGCTTCAACATTTAAAGGAAATCTAATTAATAACCTTCCAAATTCTGAATCAAATGATAAATCAAGAATCTAGGAGGAAATTTAGTGTTATTTTTCCCTCTGGATTAGAGACCACATTTGGGCCCAAGAATTAAATAGCTCTCTTATAAAACTTACTCAGCTGAACTGATTTTACTCACCTAATTGCAAGAGAAGAAGCGGGAGAACTGCAGAGGTAAAGCAGTGCTGGTGATGAGGGAGCAGAAGGCAAGCCGAGGGCAAAGCACAAGCTAAACCCCGTAATGCCTCCTCCCCTTCCCCACCCTGCATGGGCTTTGTGTGACATTCCTCTTGGACTCCTGGCTGCCCCAGAACAAAGGAAAGGGGAAAATAAATGGTTAACTGATAGAGATCGCAGTCATGCAGGACATGAGTCTCCACCAGTTTGTAACTGTCTTAATGATTTACAAGAAAACAGCCATCTCCAGAAACCTATGGACTTAATTTCCTGGAGCCGTAACAACACCCTCCCCTCCATGGCATAAAACATCTTATATAGTCAGTCACTCCTCACAACCCAATGCCGCTCTTTCTGCCCATGGGTCCTGCGCCCGAGCTTTAATACAGCCACATTTTTGCACCAAAGGCGTCTTACGAATTCTTTCCTGGCCCTCAGCTCTGACCCCCACTACTTCAAACCGCATCACCGGTAAGCACACATTATAGAGGAGAATTTGTCATTAACAGTGGATTGGTTCACAGAGAGGGAGCCACACAGACAGCAACTTCTCATTAATCTCACTGGATGCGGACCAGAGCTATCTGTCTTCCTAGCATTACTGAAGGCTGGGTTGACTGAAGCAGCAGAGAGAAGGCCCAGGAGTTCCCAGAAAAAATGAGACAGCAAGAATAAGGTTTCCTCTAACAAAGTGTATGGAAAGATCCAAATGGTATTCAAGGATGTTCTACTCACACTGTGTTTGGAGGAATGGCCCATGTGGGAGAGGAATTTCCATGTTTAAAGATAAACAATAAGGGGGGGGGGGGAACCCAACCAAACCATATGGCACCAATGCAAAATTTAGGGCAAAGTATAAGAAATAGAACATCTCACACAAAAGAGAGAGCATCTCACAAGATTGATTCTAGAAAGCAGTTGAAAATACTATTCTTAAATAAATTGTACTTGCAAGGAAATCAAAGAAAACATAGACTAAATGAGATAGGAATTGATAAAGCAACAGAAAGAGATGAAAAACTGGTTTCACAGAGTTATGATAATAAATAGGAAAGTAATGATACTAACAATTTAAAACCATTTCAAGTGTCAAGACATGGAGTATATATATGGAAAACAAAACAAAACAACCAAGTCAGTGAACCAGATCTTAGCCTGAAGAATACAGGGATAAGTTACAAAAAGATGAAAATGAACAGAAAACAGAGGGCAAATATATAGGTGGTGGAGGAAAGACATTAATACCTGTAGGTTTATGAAAGAAATCCAAATAAATGAAATGGACACAAGTTCAAAAAAATAATAAAATCGCATTTTAGGCAATGAAAGAAATGTTGTTAATGAAAAGGAAATCACTCTCTCTATTGGAAAGGCTGATTCTAAGTCATTTCCTGTTAAAATTATTGAACTCGAAGAGACAAGTATCAATTTCTATGAGCATTCATGCCTGTGCAGCAGGAATATTTTAAAAACACAAATGCAGGCTTCATGCAACTAGAAAGGAGTTCAAAATCTAGACCCTTTTAAAGGGAAGAGGGAGCTCTGAGAATTGTGTAAATGGTCAATTTACATTATAAAACCAATGGCAAGATGTCCTTACATAGGCAAGAGCTCTGTAGTTTTCATCAACGGTTCCAGGAGTGTGGCTCACACTGTTGTGTCTATGCTGGTATTTATGAAGCTGTACCTTAACAATCTGTGAGCCTCTCTGTGCTTCAAAACAAAGCAAAATAAAATCAGTAGCCTATGACCCAGTTAACCAAAGGCAAATCGAATATAGTAAGCACATATGAAAAAGTCTAAAATTTCATCCTGAATCTAGAAAATAAATGCAACGAGGACATTAAATATAATTGTATTAAAAAAATCACAACCTTAGAGCTTTTATAACAAAAAGTTGAAATTGTTAGAATAAAATCACAAATTTTGAAAAAAAAGTTATTTAGCACAGAGAAGAAGGATTAATACAACATTGGAAACGAAAATCCAAAAACTAAAGGAAAAAAGGAACCCACATCAATTTAAAAACTAATTCTTTAAAAACAAGGAAGGAGATGACTCCTTGGATGAATCAGGAAAAGAAGAGAAAATACATATATTTGTAATTAGGAATAAAAAAGTACACACTCACAGAGAGAGGAGCAATAAAAACAATTATTAAAATAATTTTTATAGCAGTATCTAACAGAAATGAAAGTCTGGATAAATCAAACCATTTTGCAGAAAAATACAGATTTCTAAAATTGAACAGCAAAACTCAAATACATTCAATAGAACTGTGTCTATTTTAATACTCCTTATGTATAAGCTCCTAATAAGTGAAACAAATTAAATTTTCTAGGTTCAGATAGTTTTAAATATTTAAACAAATAAATTTGCTGCTGCTTAAATAATTTCGGAGCATAGAAAATGAAAGAAAGCATTCCACTTGGTTTTTAATGGTTATGTAACTTTGATATCTACATAGTGTAGAAGATCATATAAAATATATTTAATTCTAGACAAAATATTAAATAATATATCCCAGCAGTATTTCAAAATCAACCTGACTTGGTCCCATCCCTATCGTGGTATCTCTGAGGTCATATGGTGTCATAATATTAGTGAATAAATAAGTTTTTGTAATTTACATATTAAATGGTTAAATGAGAAAGTCTGCATGATCAAATTTTTATGCCAAAAAGACATTTGATAATTTTTTAAAAAGACTTTCTTTCTTTATTTGACAGAGAGAGAGAACAAATAGGGGGAGCAGCAGAGGGAGAGGGAGAAGCGGGCTCAGTGATGCCAGGCTGGATTCCAGGACCCAGGGATCATGACCTGGGCCAAAGTCAGACTCTTAACCAACTGAGCCACCCAAGTGCCTCAATATTTGATAATATTTAAAACCAGTCCTGACAAAACTGTTCAGTGAAATAAGGCTAGAAAGATTTTTTTTCCCCCAAAGGGAAGCGTTATGCTTAACAGGAAACAATAGGAACATTTATTTTAAAAGTAGAAGAAATATAAAATTGTCTATCTTCATCATTTCTGGACATAGGCCATTAAGTAAAATGAATTAATATGTAACCAGTCAAAGTGAGGAGGTAAATTTTCAATTATTTATAAAGAAAAGCAATTAAAAGAAAAAAAAGCTGTAAGTATCAGAGGAACACAGTAAAGTAGCTTATTATTAATTATGTAAATGTGTTAAATGACAAAAATTCAACCAACTAGATTTTAAAGATCCAATTGGCTTTATTAACCAATTCATGAATTGGGCAGCATCCCATCTTAGCAAGTAGAGGAGAGCTCTGAAGGGCTACAGAAAAGGAAAGGTTTTTTTAAGGTAGAGAGGAAGTAGAAAAAAGGAAATTATTAGCAAAGAATTTGTTGTTTTAGGCAAGGTCACCCTCATAGGGAATGGAAAGGGTCTATCAGTAATTTCCTAGTGCTGACCAGGAAAGTCCCATATTGACCGGTTAGAGGTGGCATTTTCTGGGGGGTTGACACTGCAGTCAGGTTTGGTATGTCTTTGTTTACTGACTTGGGGCCTTAACCGACGTGATGCCATTTTGGGCGTGTGGTTTTCTTTTTTTTTTTTTTTTTTAAAGATTTTATTTATTTATTAGAGATAGAGACAGCCAGTGAGAGAGGGAACACAAGCAGGGGCAGTGGGAGAGGAAGAAGCAGGCTCATAGCATAGGAGCCTGACGTGGGGCTCGATCCCACAACGCCGGGATCACGCCCTGAGCCAAAGGCAGACGCTTAACCGCTGTGCCACCCAGACGCCCCCTGTGGTTTTCTTTTTAACACACATATAGACAGTTTTTGGTGACAAAACCCAGAAATTATAGATTAAATGTTCAACTGATTCGACTATACAAACTGGAATGACAAATGCATGATACATAAATGTAAATATCTCAAGCACATACAGAAACACTTTGAAATATATAATCAAAGAACTTATTTCCTTAATAGACTGGGGTCTTTCAAATCAATAAGAATAAATTAATTCTTTACTAAAAAAAAAAAAAGACTAATGCACTCCAAAAAAGATACTTGAAATTAACAAAAAGCAAGAAAACATACGAACTTCTTCAGTAATTTTTAACATGCTAATAAAATACCCGTGGTATGTAATATTACCCTTATCAGTTTACTAACAATTGCTTAAAAATTAATATCCATTGTTGAAAAAAGTCTGGATGCAGAATGACACTATGTCAGAGGTTGTGGTCCTCCAGAAGACACTGAAACAAAAATTTAAGTTCAAAGGGATCACTTTGGGAGGTGTTCTCAGGATTCATTGGCAAGAAAACCTATTAAGTGAGACAGGGAAGTCTGGTTACCACTGTTGAAAACTGGAACTTAGCTCTGTTGGGAAATTCTGAAAGACTGTGCAATCTATCTCAGCTTTTTCATCTAAGGGACCAGGAAACTGGGATTTCTATCCTCTCAGTTTCCATCTATCATTAGCAAAGGGCCGCTCTCAAGAGGATTACTTGCCTGGCACTACCATCTTGCCCCCTGTATGTGGGCCTGGAGAAAGCCTTGCATGAAGAATCACAGATGCTTGCAGTTCAACATCACAGACAAGTGCTAGACCTTGAGTGTAAAGAAAGTGTGGATGGGACTCCAAAAATTGTCTTCCCCTCACAGTCACGCAATACAAATGGACTTCTAGAAGGCATCCTTTTCTCTATCCAACTATCTATCTATCTATCTATCTATCTATCTATCTATCTATCATCTATCTATCTCTATCATCTATCATCTATTTATCTATCTGCTAGCTATCTACTACCATCTGTATATCTTTGTCTATATATTTCCACCATTCGGGAATTCTCCAAGTTTGTGAAATATGTGCCAATTTTGTGGTCATGTCTTTGAGTCTATTATACCTTATCGTTTTCTGACATTCTCTCTGGATTTGCTATTTTATGACCTACCCAAATAAGTCAGATTCAGTGTTTCTTTATAATTATGGATGTTAGGGAAACAATTTCTTAAGTCTTTATACCAATTTTCCAGTTTTCTGTGTTTTCTGTATGTATATAAGCATGTACCTGTTAATCTGTTAGTAACCATTAGTCACATTTTGTGCTTCCTAAGGTGGGGGTTACTTTACCAAGATTATGTGGGACTGTTTTTTTTTTAATTTATGTATTTTCTAATCCCATGAGTATGCCATACATACATTTCTTGCAAGCACATATATTTCTATTATTTCTATTTTTCTACATTTTAGATTTAGGAATTTCTTCCCAGCTATAATTTTTGATGAAAGTTTCAAACTCTGACATTCCTCATCTAATGTATTCCAAAATTATTCTTCAATGTAACTTTTTAAAAAAAATTTTGGCCTGGCATCCTTCATACCCACAAATTGTTTTGTATAATTTTAGAACAATTTGACACTTAAAAACAAATAATTTATTAGAAAATCAATACATGTACAATGTATTCGCAAAAGATGTCACTATTCAAAAAGTATGCTGAGACCTAGGTCCTGCATCTTTTAATTTTTTTATATCAGATTTTGTTTATAAAAAGATAGTTACTTTATTTTTTTCTGTAGTTGGCATTTTCCGTCTTTTACTTTTCTTTAATTCTGTTATTTGCCTTCTCTCCTCTGAGTTCGTTTCCTTGTTCTTCATTTTTGCAAGTTGCATTTAAATTTACTTTTGTCCTTTCTTGTCCTTTCATCAAAGTAATAGGCGTTTCTTGTATTTATTCCTAGTAACCTGACCTACTTCCCTATTTAAGTCTCAAGTTTAATTGTATTAACTTTCAATTTAGCCAAGTTGATTTCTTTTTATATTTACTGTTTCTCTTATTTATTACTGTAGCCTTTTCTGGTACCCCGTCTTAAAACAAAGTCTTCCTTCCCTGAATTAGTTTGTCTCTCAAACTCTCCTTTCTTGGAAACTGTCCCCATATTTTCCTAAGATTTTCAATGGTTGGCATAGTTGAAATTCACTTTCTTGGGGTTTCTCTTTCTCTGTCCTTTTCTTAAAAATCACAAAATTCATTAATCTGTAATCATGTTAATTAAGCTTATTTTCTTTGGCTTTAATTGGCATAGACCCTAGTGAAGCAACACAAAAGATCAGTATCCATAAGGGAAATCTGGGGCAATAGAACCCAGAAACCAAATTCAACTATACTCCCCACTAATATTGCAACCACCAATAATTTTCAATATAGATTAAATTACTGAGACGTTTGGTCCTTACAGAACATTATTTTATGTTTTTATGTCTTATCTCCCCCCATACATCTACAAAATACTTAAGGGAAAAACATCTGCTTAGAATTTGAATCTCCTACAACATTGCTACTCAAAGTGTATACCCAGACATGCATATCTGGCATTCCTAAAAAGCTTGTTAGAAATGCCAGGGGTGAGGGGCGCCTGGGTTGTGCAGTAGGTTAAGCATCCGACTCTTGGGTCCTGAGATCAAGCCCTCAGTCGTGCTCCACCTTCAGCACTGAATCTGATTAAGTTTCTCTCTCCCTCTCCTTCTGTCCCTAGCCCCCACCCTGCCAGCTCAAATAAATAAGTAAATTTAAAAAAAAAAAGAAAGAAAAAAAGAAATGCCCAATGCCCGGCCCACTGTGGACATACTGAAACAGAATCTGCATTTTGACAAAATCTTTATGTGATTTGCATACACATTATAGATTGAGAAGCATTGCCACATATAGTGGCTTGCACATGAAAAGCACTGGTGAAATCATTGTTGTAGGTTTTTATTAATCTCTGAACCAATCAAGATTAGTAACCAAGATGTAATGATCTTCATGGGATTACTAAAATGTTTGCACTCCAAATTCCCAAATACCTGCATCTAAAAACTTTTCATTACAGGTTTGTTTTTAAACTTTCAGTAGTCAAATATAAAGTTTGATGTTACAGAGTAGAAACATGAATTTCTTGACACTTTCAACTGATACATTTGTGCGTGTGTGTGTGTGTTTGTGTGTGAGTGTGTGGTCAGTTTAATGAATATTTTTTTTTTAAGCACAGTTTAGTTTCAGGAGATCTCAGCTGCAAAGCATGGTATTATGGGGACAGCCTCAAACATTTTATTCTTTTTTTCCATATGCTTTATAGTCTTTATTACATCTAGACTGAAAAAGTTTGATCACGGCTACTGTCATACACAATTTTGGCATTCTTTTTTCTTCTCTTAACTGATGGACTTAATTTAATTAAATAACTAAATCTAGTTAGTTCCTATAGACCCATTTATTATTGTAGTAAAATTATAAAACAAATATTTTGCAAAAATGTAATTATCTAATTTCTAGGTTTTTCTTGTTCACCATTGATTTCTTTGACAAATAATTATTGAATCACGGAAGTTTTTGTTTATTTGTTGTTGCTGTTTTAGTAATCTCTACACACAATGTGGGGCTCAAACCTGAGATCAAGAGTTGTATACTCTACCGGCCCCATGAAAGCATTTTCTTAAATTTAGTTTACATGCACACTCTTAATAATTGCATTGTTAATCTATTTCTTTAACTCTTTTAAAGTGATTACTGATAGTTTTGTGCATAAAATTAATAGTTTTTACAATCATAATTTCCTATTGCCTTTTACTCTTAAAATAACAGTGACTAATTTTTAAGAATTATACTTTCATTGAGTTTTTATTGAGGTAGTTATAGATTCACATGCAGTTATAGGAAATAATACAGAGAGATCCCATGTGCACTTTAACTCATTTCTCCCAATGGTAATATTTTGTAAAATTATAACATTTCAACCAGGATATTTACACTGATGCAATCCACCGATCTTACTGACTTTTGCCTATACACATTTGTGTGTGTGTGTGTGTGTTCATGTGTCATGTGATGCAATTTTATTATGTGAGTAGGTTCATGTATCTACTACTATAGTCAAGATACTAAAGAGTTTCATTACCACAAAGATCCAAGTCTTGTAATTTTACAAGTTTTTCATAATACTCAACCTATACCATCTGTAACTCCCTGCAACCACCAAACAATTCTCTGTTTTCTAAATTTTGTCATTTCGAAATGGAATCATCCAGTATGTTACCATTTGGGACTTTTTTCACTCAACATAGTTCTCTGAAGACCTATCTAAGGTGTTGCATGCATCGGTAGTCAGTTCCATTTTATTGCTGAGCAGTATTTCCTGGTATGGATGTACCACAGCTGGCTTAACCACCCCTCTGTTGAAAACATCTGATTTTCCAGACAGTCCCTGATTTTGGGGTCAGAAGTAATGGTTCTCTGGATATCTGTGTACATTTTTTTTTTCAGATGCATGTTTTTGTTTCGTAAGTTTTAAGTTTTATTTCAATTGGCTGATGATTCAAACACATAAACCACGTAAAAAAAGATTTTCAGCTCAAGTTACACCTATAATTGAAAAATGGACAATAAGATGATAATTCTGAAACATGCCTTGTTCATATTACTGATTAAATTGATTACATAAGATGGTAATCTATGTGATTACATAATCATGCCCTTGCACACGTTTGATGTTTACTATGACTCTGGCTATCTAACCTTTCAAAGACCAAGAATGAAAGTACACTTAAATAGCAAATTTTGGACAAATAGTGCAGTTAATTGTTAGTGCATTTCTAACAGTCTCTAGAACAGCTTAACCACTGGGCCAATTAAGCTTTGAACAGTTACCACCATTTGTCTGGCAATAGTTATGCCCATTTCATGCTGAGTTTAAGGTAGTAAATAGAGAAGGAAAAAATGAATCTGCTATATAATAGGCACTTTATAGACTTCCAATAATTGCGTGTGTTGTGTGTGTAAATGTGTATGTATGTCTGTATCTGTGTGTTTAACTTCTAAACTTAACTCATCCATCATCCCTCTATTCAACAAATTATTACTAAATCCAAATTATTATTAAATTATTTTACTAAATTAATGCTTATAATTTAACGATTTAATAATATGGCCTTTACTCTCAAAGAGCTCATTGTTTATGGTGTATTTCTATATGGCCGAAATTTTAAAATGCCATGTTGCCGTTATAACTAATTAGTTTTGCTGAAAGATGGTAGTGGATAATTAGAGTGAATTCATAATGATATGGGGAAAATAATATTCTTGTAGCACGGAGTACCAGAGTCTTTGTGTGTTGTGAGAGAGAGAGAGAGTGACCCACTTTTATTAATAATATATATATATTTTTTCTGGATAGATTCTCTTTTGAGATATCAAATTGGATTTTTTATAAATATTTATTAGTTTGAGAGAACAAGAGAGTGTAGAATGGGAGGGACAGAGGGACAGGGGAAGAGAATCTCAAGTAGACTCCCCAGTGAACACAGGGTTCAATGGGGCTCTACCTCACAACTCTGAGATCATGACCTGAGCCGAAATCAACATGGATGCTTAACCTACTGAGCCACCCATGCACCCCATTAATTTGTATTTTTAATTCCTCATCCTTGCTTCCTTTTCCATTAGATAGGTGTCATTTTTCACTTACCTCCTTCAGTTACGTGTCTGGAACTTTTTCTGGCTTTAATTTTCTAAAATTTAAATTCTCAAGGGAACTTAGGTTTGCCTAAATGAGAAAAGAAGAATCCTCAGTAGGAACTGAATTTATGAAGAAACAGGAGGGCCAGTGGGTGACTCAATCTTCTTCCCTAGACTGAAATCGATTCTCCTGCACTGAGGAGAAGGGTAGAGAGATGTTTCCCTGAGTAACACATCTTGAGGTCGGTTTTCTGCTAGAAGCACTAAGGTTGTGTGTTAACTACCTGACAGGAGCAGCGACCTGCTGCGTGTAGGCAGACAGGGTTATGGCGCCAGTCACGGTGCGCTTTTACTCACAGCAGAGCATCACTAAACCTGAACAGTTACTGGGACAGGGATAAGGGACGTCTCAGTGACATATAGAGCTACCTCACTAATGTGGTGTAAGACATTAACTGGTAGGATAATCTAGAAAAAACGGAAAACCTTTGGAACGATGGAGATTTATATTTTTTCCAGCTGGGAGAATACGGCACAAAGGTGACATTACAGTGGCTTATAAGGCACAAAGACAAACAAATTTTGTTTACAAACTTGAGTTTGTGGCCTGGGAGTCATATTTGCTCATAAGACCACTCTGGGTGGAAAGGAGTTTCTCTGTCCTGGGTATTGATCTAATGCTCAGGGATTTTTAAGGAAAAGTGTTTTGCTTTCAATGGAGAAAAAGGAGGTGCTGATGGAGACCACCACAGTTCAGAGGAAGGGCCAGAGAAAGAAGGAGCTAAGCTTGGCTACACAGCAAAATTGAACAAAGGGAACCAAGAGTCTGAAGAGGAAATAGTAAATGTGTGTGATGTAAACCTCTCCTCATAACCCCTAAGCAATTTTTAATAAAACTAAAAACAAGAATCCTGAAATGGTTTGTGTGATAACGTTGAAATATGAAACAGTGAAGGGGTTGATGTTTGCATAGTCATTTGAATGAGCTGGACAGAGATAGTCTGTGAGGATAGGGAACACCTGACAATTGGGGTACAAACTAATTATTAAAGTAGCTCAAATTCAGGTTTACCATGATCTTGGTGAGATATATGTACACACACACACACACACACACACACACACACAAATGCTGGGGGCCAGAGTTTGTATTTATCTGGGAAAAAAACAGATCACATTAAAATTTCTTTAAAGCAAAAACAAGAATTTACATTGTGTGTGTGTGTGTGTATGTATATTGCTTTTGAAAATAAATTCTTGTCTAGTGGTTGCTGACTTTGTTTTCTACTGCATTGAATTTATGTGGAAAGCTATACACCATATAGACTTTTAGGGAAAAAACTAAGGTAATAAAGTAGCTATGTATTTTGGTAGTCAGTGCTAGAATGATCTATAGAGTCTCGTATCACTGAACATCTACTGGGCCTTTTGATTGTGTGCAACGATATAAAAAAACTATATATTTTTTCAATGTAGTAAGTTCATTGGAGACCAAGCCTTGATACAGTTTTCATAGTATTATCATTTGTGTTATAAACAAGAGGTTTTAAAAAAAACCCAGCAGTGTATTACTGTGATTTCTCTCTGGCTTAGCAATAAAAGAAAAAGAACATGAACATTCCCTATGCTGCAGGATCTAGTTACTATTGGTCTTATATTTCTCTTTTCCATTCATCACCTGGAGAGTTTGACATTTACCATTTGCCAGTGAAAGAGTCAGAAGAGAGAGGTCAGTTTGATGCTGAAATCAACGAGGACTGTAATATTAACACCGATAGAGTTGTCAAATGATCTTGACACATTCCTCTTTAATCCTTTGGTTTTACTCTCCCTGTGAACACCTGGATACTGACAGACTTGAGCAATCCAAGCCCAGGAATCACTTAGTAATGCCACAGCCATAGTTTCACTTCATAGTCCTGTGATGAAAGGACAAAAGGGGAAAGAGACTTCTGGGTGTGTCCTGGGAGAAAATTCTGCTCACTGTTGCCCCCTAAGACTCTTCCATGGTATAATTCTCTCTGCTGTCATTTTGAAATGTTAAACCTGACTTCGGATTAAAAACTTACTCAGTCCTTAATTTTACGAAACAGCATGAAAAGGTTTGTCCAAGTAGAAGAGGCTGGCAAGAAACTGAATTGAGATAGAAATCAACAGCAGAAAGTTTCTAAAATTTTAGAGAAATCACTAGGACGATAATTGTATTTAGAGACAAATTATATGAAACATAGAGTAGAAAATAAAACATTTGCAAATTAATCAAGTCTTTCTAATCAACTTACAAAGTCTAGTTCACCACGTATTTACTGACCTTCTACTGAGTCTATACCAAACTAAGAACTTGCCCTTAAATAGTTAAAACTATGACAGGAAAATGAAGCATTCTAAGATAAAATAAGTTTTAAATAATGATTAAATTCATATAATTACAAACTAAAGGTGGTAACAGAGCTCATGAATCCATAGGTCACTGAAGGGGAAAGAGTATGTTAGGAAGGGTGAACATTAGCGCCATCTTCTCCTGGGGAGCAAAGTCTTCCATAGCCAGTGGGGAGTCTTTGACTGAGGCAAAAACAGTCAAGGGCTTTTTACTTCATAGAAAATAAAATAGTACTGTGCATTCTTGAAAATAGGAAAGGCTGTGAAAAAAGGGCACTTTAGGAAGATTAATCTGACAGATATTTTGGAGCCGGGCAAAGGAAGAGACTGCATGCTTTAGACAGACAATACAGCCAGCGATCGTAGACTGCAACGGATAAGAATGAGGAGAAAATGTTGACATAATTATTTTTGCTTGTTAATAAAAAGGAAAGCCATTTCTAGGTTGTGGCCTCATTGCTGAATGCTGAACAGGACTCTGCCCTATTCTGGAAATCTGCATGTCCTCTGCTTCCTAGAGCTCCCAGCCCCTATACGAGGAGGGCCTGTGACACCTGCAAAAACCTGCCCAGGGGTTTTTGGGAATATATGTGTCAAGTCTTTAGACTAGAAAGCCATCTGATTTCTACTGCTCTACGTTTATACACATTTCAATCAAATGTTGAGATTTTATTCATGTTTGCTGTTGTGTTCTGAATTCCATTTATTATTCAATTGTTAATGTCCAATTTCATTTATTAGATGTTCACCCGGCCATGCTACTGCCTCTGTATTTATTCACGCCCTGTATCTTCTTTGGACACAACTCCAATCCTTGAATGTGCAACCTGCTTTCTGAGCCGACTCCTTTTTGGACTTACACCGGCCCAAATGAAAGCAGAACCTTACTTTCTCATTCAAGCTTCACAGAGCTCATTAGCTCTGAACTTGCCTTTGCCCTTGGGGAACATGCTATTTTAATATTCACTCTTTCTGCGCTTAACTAATTCCTCGTCGTCATTTTTCGTTTGTGTGCTATGTTATCCACACTGCTTTGGATGTTCTCTGCTGATTTTGACCCCCATGTTCTTTGAACCCCATCAAACCGCTTGTTGTCTTCTCACTACAACTTCCTTATGCCCGTCTTTACTCCTGGAATTGCTTTTTTTCCTTTTTTTTTTGAAGGGGTTTTTCATACCTTACCATTGTGGATCCCTCAAACATGTCAAAATCCATTTCAAAATCTACTGATTACAGAGAGCATTTTTGTCTGTTTACTTCTCACTCTTATGTATTTTATTTAATTTTGTTAGCACGGCCTAAATAGATTTAAATTACTCATTTACATTCATTTCGAACCCAATTTATTCCAAAGCTGGTGCAATGATTTGTATATACAGCAAGATAAAATTAAAATATTTTCAAATTAAGCAAATGAAAAAGAGGAGCACAAAATAAGATAAACATTATTATGTCCTAAATTCTTGGCTAGAGATTAGACACACAAACAATAAACAAGAGAAAAATGTATCAGTTATCAGAATCAGTTTCTAAAAATAAATTCTTTAGAAAAAGTACTGAGACCAGACCGTTAGTGATATAAGAATCTCCCCATAGAGAAAACACTATGCAATGTAAGGGCAAATATCTCTAAGAATACCTTGACAGTAACCTTCTACAAACTCTTAATAAAAAACACAATTAAGCCTTATGACCTGTCATGCATCTGTTTAGTTTTATATGTATATAAAATGTGTATGTTTATTTTAGAAAATACATTGAATAATATGTTAAATTCTAGAATGTTTTTATTCAAAGATTTGAATAATAAAAATATCCTTTTTACTTCGAGAAATTAAGAATGAAACTTTAAAATTAAGCTGCCAAAGTCTGAGTCCAGAATACTTCCAAGCTGAAGACAATCCAAAAAAAAAAAAAAAGCAGGCAAGGACAACTCTTAAAAATGTTTTCCAAGACCAGTCCTAAAGGTTTCCCTTTTGCAAATTCTTTCTTTTCTTCTGGCTGATTCACCAAGTCTGAGTTAGAAGAACTAATGATTTGATACATGGGTCCAGTGAAAAAGCCAACTCTGAAAAGAAGAGTGCTAACAGTCCAAAGAAAAACAATGAATTCATTGGTCAACTTCTCTGGCAGCCTTCTCATTTCCTGTAGGCTTCTAGGCTTCTGACTGGCTGTGATGTTGCAAGCCAACAATACTCATTTATTAGCATCCAAAGCTAGAGAAGTGTCCCCGTTTATATGTGTATATATACATTGTATACGTGTATAGATATATATACACATTATACAGTTTATACGCACACACACTTCCTACAAATACACACATACATATTTCATTTTCTTCTTCGTTTAATATTTCAAGACAGAAACTCTCTTCTTTCAAACCCATAGTTGTGCCATCAATCACTATTTCTGAGTCTAAAAACAATTGAGTGTCTTTCTAAAAACTTTTTCTGAGATGCCTCTAAAAATCTCTGGATTTGAACTCTTCTTTCAGTCAGATCAAAGATTCAAGTCTCAAAATCAGATTTTTTCCAATGCTGCAGTTCTTAGCAACCACATTGTTTTTTCTAATCAGAAATATAACATCCCTAAGATCTGGAATGATCCAAATTGATCTTTAGTCCTATATATGGGAAGAAATCCAGATGGTGTGACTTGCCCAGATTCACATTAAGAGTTAATAGAGGACTTAAAGTGCCAGAAATAAGGCTTGATTTTCTTTCTTTTTTTCCCTGGGGAACATTATCCAAAATTTGGCTTTTAGATCCATATTTTATAGTCATTCATTCATCCATTCATAGCTTTGAATGGCTTCCTACCCAACCCTGAGTAAAATCTAGTTTTTCTATGATCTGCAAACTACTTGACCGCTGCCCACTCCTGTTATCTCTTGCTGAGTCCCTCAAGCTTCCCTCACTCATACTGCTCCAGCCACAGTGATCTCCTTAAAATTCTGTGAACCTTATCTTTCAAGGTCTTGCACTTTTTTGTTATTTCACTCTGGAATGCCTTTCTCCAACTATAGGAATGTATTTCTCCTTCAGTTCTTTTAAGTCACCCCTGCATATGATCTAACCAGAGAAGCGTTCAGCCCACCCTAGAAAAATGACACTCCCCTTATCCAATCCTGGTCAGTGTTTATTCCTCTTACCCTGATTTATTTTTCTTCATAGTTCTTATTTCATTTGAAAAAATATAGATTTGCTGGTTTATTGTTGTTATTCTTGATAGAATCCAAGTCTCTTAAGAGAGGGATTTTGTCAATATTTTTTTTCAGTGCAAGTTCCCAGTACTTAAGGCACTGCCTGACACATAGTAGGTTTGCATCAAGGATTTCTTGAATGAATAAGTATATGTATTTATTCATCCACATATATCAGTAATCCCTACTGAGGGGTGCTTAGGTGGCTCAGTCAGTTAAGCGTCTCAGCTCAAGTCCTGACCTCAAGGTCATGAGTTTAAGCTGTGCATTGGGCTTGAGTCTACTTAAAAAAAAGAAGAAAGAATGTTCTCATTAAACAACTATTTGGGTTGCTATAAGTAATCCACACCGAACATTTACTATATGCCAGTTTCTGTTACACGTAGAAACAAGAAATAAAGTGGATAGGATCACCACCATCAAGTAAGGTTAGTGGATTGGAAGATATATATTGGACATTTTAAAACACATACAAAAATAAAGAACAATCAAGGAAAAGGACAGGTTGCTATGGAAAAAAGTAATAGACTGAGTTCTAATTTAGACTGAAATTAAAGATCTCTGAGGATATGACATTTTAAGTTCATATCTGGATAACAAGGAAAAAAAAACATTCGAAGAGTGAGGGTAAGAACATTCTATATATAGGGGGAAAAAACCCTTAGAATGTTAAAGGGACAAAAAGAAGGCTGGTTTCACTGTACTGTGTGCCAAGTGGACTAAAAATACACAGTTATATATGCAGGTCTGGAACGCAGAAGAGATGTCTGAGTTCTATATAGATTTAAGAATTACTAGCATAAAGCTGGTTTGTAAAAGCCTGATGATGAATGAGCTCCCCTACGAAGAGATTAGAGAGAGAAAGGGTCCTGACCAAGGCTGAGAAACCTCTCACACGTAGCAGTTAGGGAGTGAAGTGTGAGACAAAGGAGAATGCAAAGAAATGGCCAGAGAAGTTGAAAGATAGTGCTGGTATCTAACATTACGGAAGATAAGAAGAGAAAGGATCTCAAAAGATGCTATCTGACTGTTTCCAGTGACTGATTCAAAACTGACAATGGCCATGACAGAACAAAGGCTATTGTTGCCTCTCCCCAGAGCACATTTTTGTAGTGTCATGGAGAAGAAGGACAAATGTCCGAGAGAGAAAGGGGAATAGGAACTTAAAGAAGCAGAAACTGTGTATATGAAATGTGTTCCAGGAATTTGATTGTGAAGGAAGGCTGGAAAACTAGGGGGGCATGTAGAAGCGGATGTGATGAAGGGGATTTTTGTGTTAAGAGGCAGTTATTAGAGTATGTTTGTTTGCCAAATAGAAGAACCCTGTATGCGGGGGGGGGGGGGGAGGAGAAATTTCTTTATACAAAATGTACATACACGCAGAATTCTGCCTTGGATTTCAAGGAATTCATAAACCTTATTCAATCCGTTCAGAATTCATGCATCTCAGTTTCATAGTGGATGCCCTAAGATGTACATAGTCATTTCTTTTTAAATGACGATCTTTCACATATAACTTTAAAATATGAGATGGGTGTATTCATGCAGTAACCTATAATGGATATTTATTTGTCCAGATATCTACCTTCTCTCCTTTTTTTGCATTTCTTTTCTTAGCATTATTTAGTTACTCAGTTGGGGATCAGCATGGTATAGTAGAAAGCTCATTTCTTCCAATGGGAATAAAATACCTATCACAGGTTTATTTGAAATAATAATCTTTTCACCAATTTTGTGTAAGAAAAAAGTGCTGACCCTACATGGGTGATCAAGTGACTGCTAGTATTTCTGCCTGTTTCTGTATTTCTGGGAAATCTACAGAAAGGGTTATAAAGTTTAAAGATTTGCTCTCTATTTTTAGGAGAATGACTTTGGGTGCACAGTTCAGCATCATGCTCATTTTAAAATGATTTCTACTGGTAATAATGGCTGAACTGATTATAAATCGAGAGTGCATATGGCCCATTGGTCACCTCTGTGTGGAGCAGTTCTGCTTCTATGCTGTAGGAGTGTAATAAGGAAACCTGAATACATCTATGTTTTGTTGTAATACAAATTCAAGAGTTTTCCTACCCCAGCATCCAAAACTAACACAATGAGGAGCAAATGAGAGGAAATATGCTATATTTCCTATAATTAAATATAATTAATTATGTAAATATTTTCCAAGCGAAGACACAGAAGACTGCCATGTCAGTATCAATAATGACAAAATACTTTATTTTAAAAGCAATATATTCTTATGTGTGATCTAGCACAGCAATTGGAGAGAAAGAAAGAATGAAGGTTTTATTTTGTTCATTCAGCCCACGTTTTCTGGTATCACTCTGCTAAAAACATCATGCATATTTGAATGTTGTTATGAATTCATCTTTGGAGAAAATAGGAGAGAACGCTATTTTAATGGAACTAGAAACCAAAATAATGCACACTGTGTCAGTGTTCTGAAGGTGAGGACCACAGAGAATGCAAGGTGGCAGGGAGCAAGATTGAAGAGTAAGGGAAACCCTCTGATGAAGTGCTCTGGTCCTGTTTTTAATTCTCTATCATTCTCACGTGGAGATGAGATGTTCGTCGAAATCAAATGTTGGTCACGTTATATCACGTCTTTCATCCATCAAACATGTATTCTGCTTCTGTCAGTGACCAATGTCTGATAAAAATTCTTATCATTTACTCAGTACTTTGTAGTTATTAGTAAAATATGAGTATCTTCATGTGAGGCTCACTTTGTATTAAATCCATTTTACTCTCTACTCCTGTCTTCAGCCATTTTATTGATAAACAAGTCTAGCTCAGTAAGATTTGCTCATGAACGATGTTCATTTGATAAATATGTGACAGTTTTTATGTCTCTATCAATTAAAGAGATCTCTTTCGACCTAAATATTTCATTGTAGATTTGGGCAGAAATGGGATCATATAGTAAAACACCTTTTAAACTTATTTTTCACTTCATTAATTAAGGGCACCTATTTAAAGTACTACTTGTATGGTACCTATTACCAACAATGTTTGACTTGAAGGACAGTAGTTTTTTAGCTCCTGAGATTGTCAGTAATACCATTACTCTTACAATGTCTTTACCATCACTTAGTCACAGAAATGAAATCAGGGCCCCAAACAACCCAAGAGGGCTTTTTGATAGACATATGAACTTGAGGTGGTATGACTGGTGGGTTACATCAGTGAGGCAAATATGGGTTTATGTGAGGGCAGTTGAATTGGCAAAATAGGTTTGTGTAAAGATGTTTAGTGACAAATATATTACCTCAAATTTTCACATTTTTGCCAATGACTGGTTCATTCAGTAAATCACATAATGCTAGAAAGCAGATGTTATAGTTATTAAAAAATAAATCAACAAATATAAATTGTTGATTTATAAGAGGAATCTTCAGAATAAAATTAAGCATGACTGGTAATTATAAATTTAAATATTTTATAACCTGAGCTTAAAATCTTATAATGTGTATGATTATCAATGTGCTTCAATAATTAGGAAATTATATCTTGAGAGAATTTAGACTTGAGGAGAAGAGATCAGGCAGAGAAGGAGCTCATATGAATATATGATGTAATATGTTAAAATTTTTATTTTATTATTTACCTTTTACATGCCAACGAGTTATTCATTTCTTTATTCTGAGATTTTAATTTTCAATTAGTCTATGTGATAGTATTTTATTCCCATTTGAAGAGATTAGGACTTTCCCATGTGGTTTTCTCCTGCACAATGCTTATTCTCAACTGAGTAGGAGAAGAATTAAACACTAAGATATGAAATATAAAATGGAAGCAAGGTAAATAAAATCCTTAACAATGAGAAAATATGAAAAAAATATTAACTATAGAATGTTATAATTTGTAAATAATAACATTCATTTTGATGTTTGTCAAAAACTTCATTTTTTTAAGGAAGAGTTAATCTAGGAAGTATAGAGATTATATTCCTAGAGGTTAGAATGCCTAGGTAATTGTAGAAAATATTTAATGCTATAATAACATAAGTTTTGTCTAGAGGGTAAATATTAAACTTTGGACTATAAGGCAAGGGAAAGAAGGTGGCTTAATAGTATTGGGAAGACAATGAAATGGTACTTAGGAAAACAGACAGGGGCTCAGAATGGGGAAAATTGTTAAGCTCTATGATCTAAGAAGGAGAAGTTGGTGCTCCAAGCTTTTTGGTCCAAAGTGCCTAAAATGGGTCTTAAGAAGCTATTTATCATCGCGAATGAAAAAGGGACTTCTCAGTTGGGTAGAGACTATGGGTACCACACAGTCATCCTCTAATTTAGGACTTTAAAAGCTTTAGGACTTTAAAAAGCTCTGAGCCTTACATCACATACACACATATCCTATCTGAGGTGTTATTTTCCCTTTTTTATAAATAAAGAAACCAAGTCTAAGTGATGCTGAATAGTTTGCTCAGATTTAAGCAGATAAGAAATATTGGAAACTTAGATGTGAGCTCAGGTTTTGATAGCAAAATCCTTATGATGTTTATAACTACTACTTTGATAATAACTATTGATAGTTGTTTGGTCCTGTTAATTGAATCAAAAGCTGAAAAGTAGTGCAGACTGAATTCAGCAATACTTTAAAAGGATCATATGCCATGATCAAGTAGGATTTATTACAGGCATGCAAGGATGGTTCAATATCCACAAATCAATCAATTTGATATACCACCTTAACAAAATAAAGATAAAAATCACATGATTGTCTCAGCAGATGTAGAAAAAACACTTGATGAAATTCAAAATCCATGTATGATAAAATCTCTCAATGGAGTGAGTGCAGAGGGTGTATCTGAACATAATGAAGTACTTATATGACAAGTCCACAGCTAACACCATGCTCAATGGTGAAAAACTGAGAGCTTTTCCCCTGAGATCAGGAATAAGACAAAAATGTTCACTTTCCCCACCTTCATTCAACATAATACTGGGAGTCTTAGCCAAAGCAATCAGACAGAAGAAGAAGAAGAAGAAGAAGAAGAAGAAGAAGAAGAAGAAGAAGAAGAAAAGAAAGAAATAAAAGGCATCCAAATTGGTAAGGAAGAAGCAAAATTTTCACTATTCGCAGATAGCATGATACCATATATAGAAAACCCTATAGTCTCCACCAAAAAACTACTAGAGCTGATGAATGAATTCAATGAAGTCACAGGATACAAAATCATGTACAGAAATTCATTGCATTTCTATATACTAATAATGAAGCAGCAGAAAGAGAAATCAAGAAAACAATCACATTTACAGCTGCACCAAAAATAATAAAATACCTAGGAATAAACTTAACCAAGGAGGTGAAAGACCTGTCATCTGAAAACTATAAAACATTGATGAAAGATACACAAACAAATGGAAAGATATTCCATGCTCATGGATTGGAAGAATAGATATTGTTAAAATGGCCACACTGACCAAAGCAATCTACAGATTAAATGCATTCCCTATAAAAATACCAACAACATTTTTCACAGAACTAGAACAAACAATCCTAAAATTTGTATGGGACTACATAAGACCCTGAATCACCAAAGCAATCTTGAAAAAGGAAAACAAAGCTGAAAGTATCACAATTCCAGATTTCAAGTTATACTACAAAGCTGTAGTAATCAGATCAGTGATACCAGTGCTAAGATAGATAGGTTAATACAACAGAATAGAGAGCCCAGAAATCAACCCATGATGTTACGGTCAATTAATCTTTGACAAAGGAGACAAGAATATGCACTGAGAAAAAGACAGTCTCTTCAACAAATGGTGTTGGGAAAATTGGACAGCTACATGCAAAAGAATGAAACTGGGCCACGTTTACATCATACAGAAAAATCAACTCAAAATGGATTAAAGCCCTTAATGTGAGACGTGAAACCATAAAGATCCTAGAAGAGAGCACAGGTGGTATTTTCTCTGACATGAATTTACATTTATGTAATAAATGTAATAAATAAATAAATAACAATAACAACATCTTTCTAGATATGTCTCCTGAGGCATATCTAGGGAGATAAAAACAAAAATAAACTGTCGGGACTACATCAAAATGAAAAGCTTTTGCACAGCAAAGGAAATAATCAACAAAACTAAAAAACACCCTACTGAATGGGAGACGATATTTGCAAATGACATATCCAATAAACAGTTAGTATCCAAAATATATAAAGAAGCGATACAACTCAACACCCCAAAACCAAATAATCCAATTAAAAAGTGGGCAGAAGACATGAACAAGCATTTCTTCAAAGAAGACATACAGATGGCCAACGGACACATGAAAAGAAGTGCAACACTTCATCAGGGAAATGCAAATCAAAACCACAATGAGATGTCATCTCACACCAGTCAGAATGGCTAAAATAAAAAACACAAGAAACAACAAGCATTGGTGAGGATGTGGAGAAAAAGGAACACTTTTGCACTGTGGGTAGGAATGCAAACTGGTGCAGCTACTGAAGAAAACAGTGTGGAGGTTCCTCAAATAATTAAGAATAGAACTATCATATGATCCAATAATTGCACTACTGGGTATTTCACCAAGAACATGAAGACTCTCCTTAGAAAGGATATATGCACCCCTATGTTTATTGCAACATTATGTACGATAGCCAAATTATGGAAGCAGCCCAAGTGCCCATCAACAGATGAATAGATAAAGAAGATGTGAGATTTTATATATATATAGTAATATTATACATATATAATGGAATATTATTGAGCCATAAAAAGAATGAAATCTTACCATTTGCAACAACGTGAATGAATCTACAGAGTATAATGCAAAGCAAGATAGCCAGTCAGAGAATGAGAAATACCATATGATTTCACTTACATGCAGAATTTAAGAAACAAAACAAATGAACAAAGGAAAAAAAGAGATTAAAGGAAAAAAACAACAGATTCTTAACTATGGAGAAAGAACAGATGGTTACCAGAGGGGACGTGGGTAGGGGGATGGATGAAATAGGTGAAGGGGGTCAAGCATGTACTTATCTTGCTGAGCACTGAGTTATATAGGGAAGTGTTGGGTCACTATATTGTACAACTGAAATTAATATCACACTGTATGTTAACTACACTGGAATTAAAAGCAAGCAAATGAAAAATAACTACAATCTTGCTATTGAGAGGTAATCACACAATTTTAAGCATTCCTTTGCTGTTATTTTTGTACAGTTTTTCCAAATTTATGTATGTTAGTCTGGACTTCTGCCTTTATATATATTTTCCATAGATTTCCCACTACATGTTAGATAGTAGCTGCACAATTTTACTAAAGCCGTCCTATCCAAGTACCACAAACTGGAGCTTAAACCACAGACATTTGTTTGTCTCCCTGTCTGAAGGCTAAGTGTTTGAGATCGAGCGTTGGCAGGGTTGCCTCCCTCTGAGGGCTGAGAGGACTGTAAGGGAGATTCTGCTTCATGTGTCCTCCCTGGGCTTTGAAAGTTTTCTGGCAATGTCTAGCATTGTTTGACTTGCAGATGCATAACCCCGTTCTTTTTTTTTTTTTTTTTTATAATTTTTATTTTGTTATTTTAGTCACCATACAGTACATCCCCAGTTTTTGATGCAACGTTCCAGGATTCATTATTTGCGTATAACACCCAGTGCACCATGCAATATGTGCCCTCCTTAATACCCATCAGCAGCCTATCCCAATCCCTCACCCCCCTCCCCTCTGAAGCCCTCAGTTTGTTTCCCAGAGTTCACAGTCTCTCATGGTTCATTCCCCCTTCTGTTTACCCCCCCTTCATTCTTCCCTTCCTTCTCCCACCGATCTTCCTATTTCTTATCATAACCCCGTTCTTTGCCTTTATGCTCACATGGCAATCTTACTGAGTGTGTCTATCAGTGCCAAAATGTCCCTATTTTATAAGGACACCAGAGATATTGGATTAGGGCCCACTCTTATTAAATCATTTTAATTTAATTCTCTCTAGAAAGACCCTGTCTCATAATAATATCACATTCTGAGACAATGAGAGTTAGGACTGCAACATATCTTTTTTTGGGAGTACACAAGTCATTATTTTTATTAATTCTGAAATTATTTGAAAATCTCAATTCTAATGACTGCTTAATATTTTTATTGCTAAGATAAAGCATGCTTTATTTAAACATTACCCTTTTGTTGGACATTTATTTGTTTAACCTTTTTCAACTTATAATAGTGCTATGAATATTGTTATGCAGAAATATTTTGTGTGTCTGAGTCTATATTTAATTTAAAGTTCTAAAAATGAAAACACACAGTATGAAAATATAGATATTTATAAGACTTTTGATATTTATTGCCTAATCTGTCCCATAACATATCCCATTAGACTATTTACATATCTGGTTGGCAAATACTGAAATTCACTGTTGCTTTAATGTGAATGTTCTGTTTATAATGAGGTTGAATATTTTGTGTGTTATTGTTTTCTGTTATATTGACTACTCAATTGCTCTGACCATATATCTATGGGGGTTTGACAGTCACCTCCTTGGTGATATATAGGGGAAAGTTTCAACATATATCATTTTCATATAGAGAGAGCTTATTTTAATTGCCACGTTTGGTTACACAAAATAAAATCAAACATGCAATTACTTAAAAATATGTATAGATCCAAAATGCATAATTTGTGGGAAATATTTGGGATTTTGCATTCTGATAGGAGATATCATTCTAGTTCTTCAGCTGCAGAAGACTTAAACACAATGAAAGTTAATTATAAGTTTTCTCTGACACAGAAAGGTGAAGTGACTTTCCAATGTCACAAAACTAGAGAATAGCAGAAGTGGGAATAGAATTCAGGTCTACTGAATCCCAGTGCAATACTTTAGTAAGCAGTCAACTATGATTTGTTGTGAAATAATAATTGCTAATTACTTTGGGTATTCCTTTCATCCTTAAAAGATCTAATAATGCTCACAAGTTCATAAAGTTTATCCAATGGACAACAATGTCTTATGAGAGGATTTTCCTTTAATATTATGTCAAATGAACTTTTTTAAATTTGAAGATTTCAGTAACAGTTTCAACTGAATTCTCTAATGGCAGGTGTTGACTTCCTTTCTAAAAGTGGTGATAGGAGAATACAGGGTATCCCCACCAAAGATACAGAATGCTAAAGCTTATTGTGTTCTTACTGTGTGTCATGTATTTACTATGGTATCTGTAAAATTCAAAGAGGCAAGAATTTTACAGATTAGAAACCAAAGTTGAGATGGGCCCCAAGTCAAGCAGATCAAATAGAAGGGCCACACTTTGAATTTAGATCAAACTCCAAAGATCCCATTCTTTCCATGACACTATAGTCTTTCCACACTCTACAAAAGAACACGTGGTAGTATTTCTTCTATCTTGAATAGCCATTGAAGAAAGCAGAGACAGGAACACATATGGTGTGACGGATTCTGTGGAATACATTTTTTTAATGGCATCATTAGACTGGAAGAAGACCAATAGGAGCTACATCTGATTAATAGATATATACATGATTTCACCCACTCGTCAGTACTATTATTGCACAATTTGGAAAACAGTTTTAGGTTTGTTTTTTTTTTAATTTTTAAAATGTATATTTACTAGCAGGTAGAGTTCAGAGTACATGAACAGCTATAATTAGTCTGTGATAAATCTGAGACAAGCATAATTGTGGCATTATCCACCTAATACTTGAATTTTATTTCTTTTAAATCTCTCGGCTAGTGCTGTCTGTTATGGTAATGGCACTTTGACATCGGTAAGCATAAGATGTATCTGAAAAGAAAAGATGCAGATACCTTGGCTCCAACTCACATGTTTGGCTTAAATATCTGGGAAGGAGACTCATCATTTTTAACATAACATAATTTTAACCCCGGAATAACAAACACTGAAGCATTTTGGAAAAATAAACACCAAAAAATTCATAAGCTAAATTTCAAAATCTTATGGGAAATTTTCAATGGAAAATCCTATTCTAGAGAAATAATTATCAGACTGGTGCACGTGAAGATCACCAGGCTTATTGAAAGTAAAAGGGTTAGATTCCTAGAGATAGTAATTCAGAAGGTCCTGGATTGGACAGTAAAGGGTTAGGCACATTTAATGTTACCAGGCTATTCTGTTATATGAAAATTGGGAAAATGATGCTATAAAATTATGTAGATAAAAACATTTTTCATGAGGTTATTGGTGAAATGACCTAGGAGTCCTAATATACTTCCACTGGGCGGTTTTGGTAGAAAGAATTATATGTTATATTCTGCCTAGTCACATCTGATCGATGATGTCAGAAAACTGTTAAGAGTAACACTGTATATAGTAGCAAAATGAGGACTTTTAAATACAATATACTTTTGGGGACTTGGTTACCAAATGTTACTGGGCCTCGTATCACCTATTTTCTAAAGTAGATTTTTTTACCTGGAGTGTTCACAGCCCCATACTCCCAGAATTTTACAAAAAGCAATACAGGTATTCTTCATTGTCTGACTTCAATTTTCACATGTCAACCACGGATGTCAACACCAGGTAAATTTCACAGAACAATTGTGAATTTGGCGTAAGTACTTAGGAAAGAATCGAAGATATATTTTCTGGATTGAGTCAGAACATCAGAGGCCACAGTATAGAGACTGCATAATCTTAGAGCTTCATAGAATTCATTTAGAGGTTATTGAGAGACATTACTAACTAGAAGTGTCACTAAGCAACTCGTTGTCTTTTATGTAAGTATGGGGATGAACATGTTATTCACTAAACAAAGTGATGTTGTTGTGAAGAAACATGGGGATCTCTTTGTTCTCAAGTATTAGAATTAAGAATAATTATTCTTGGGGCACCTGGGTAACCCAGTTGGTTAAGTGTCTGATTCTTGAGTTCGGCTCAGGTCATGATAACAGGGTCATGGGATCGAGCCCCATGTTGGGCTCTATGCTGGGCATGGAGCCTACTTCTGATTTTTTCCCTCTCCCTCTCCCTCTGCCCCCTCCCCCACCCCCACTCTCTCTCTCTCTCTCAAAATAAATATTAAAAAAAATAGTTATTCTTGAACCAATTATTTTCATTTTATGGACACTGAGAATCATATACGTGATTGGCTTTCCCACTTGGAGTTGTTTCCAGAAAGCTCAGAAGGAAAGTTATGACCCATTTTTTAGTTGAGAATTACATGCCCTAATCTTACTCCTAGCTTTATCATACTTTTCCTAGTCTTATTTTTCTCTTGTCTCATTGCATTCATTTTAAATATAAAATCAAACTTCTGTAATGTTTACAAACCATGATAAATCATGTATTGTGACATGGTCAGATAAAAGTAAATTAAATAAACTAATCAATATTAAATAGTTTCTAATTAAACTAATGTAATATTTTAAAAGTGTTCTATGCTTAGCAGCTTCACATTAGAAATTTTTTAAGAAAACGATTTATTTGCCATGATTCTATATAGTTATCGGCATGCTCTTTTTAACATGAAGATATGTATTGAAATGTGTATCTTCATTTTCTTCATCACTTACAATTTCATGATATTAGAAGATATTTGTCATCAATTACTTGCCTGCTTTCGAAGTAACAAAATATCACTCTGAAAAGTTACGATCAAGGGCGCCTGGCAGGCTCAGTCGGTTCAACATCAGACTCTTGGTTTCAGCTCAGGTCATGATCTGACAGGTCGGGAGGCTCCCCATTCAGCAGGGTGTCTGCTTGAGATTCTCTCCCTCTGCCCCTCCCCCCACTTGCACACCCGCACACGTGCACTCTTTCTCTCTCTCAGATAAATAAATAAATCTTTAAAAAATTTTATGATCAGAGTTAAAAAAAATCAGTTACCATTAAGAATAGCTGTGTTGTCTATGTTCTGATAAACTTCTCAGTAAATAATTTATAGCCCCTCTTTTCCTTGTTTACTTCAGAAAACCCATGATGGAGCTCTCAGTTGAGAGGGATAACCCCTATATTCTTATAAGTATAGGCCGTATCTTCTGGATCTTGCCAGATCAATATTCTTCAGAGTGGTGTGGAGGGAGGGTTAAGTTTAAGTAATTTTAAAGTAGGAGAAAATTAATAAAGGAAGCTATAATGTGTAGGTGCGTGCCATAATAATTAAGTATTTGCATAGTTGACTGCAACCCTTATTAAGCAATGTGCCAAATGCCAGGCTGTTTTACATAATGGATGTAGGGGAAGAAGTCACGCACACCAAAGTAATGGAACACATTAATAAAGGTTTGCACAGTGGGTGTCCTTCGTGCAGGCTGTGGTGACAGATATCCATGCCTTTACTAACTACGTGACATTATGTTGTTCAGTCCTCTGGGACTCACTTGCCATTTTACTGTCTCTCGTTTCTTTTCTGCTGTGGTAAGCAGATTCTGAGTGATCTCAACAGAAGGTCACAGCCAGCCAAGTTTCCTTATCAAAGGGTTTGTGTGTGTGTGTGTGTGTGTGTGTGGTCTGGGGCTTTAAATGATTTGCTTTTAAAATTTATTGTACTTGGTCTTAGTAAATGTCCCAAAGAGATTGAGAGTAGTCCTGGGACCCAGGCCTTCCGTCGTGTGTTTGTTCCACGTGATCCTGCCATCTTCCCAGTGCCCATTTCTATAAATCCCCGCTGAAACATTCGCAGGAACACTTTTATTGTCTTTAACCTTATCTCTTGTTACTTTTAAGGTTCTTATAAAAAGAAAAAAAAAAGGGAAAGAAAGCAGCTTTTGCCAGTCTCTGTATTTCGGTGCCTGTTGGCTAGAAGCAATGGGCAGCGGTCCTGTTCTTGCTCTTAGAGCTAGGTCCCTGTCTCCATCAAAGTTCTCCTCATCCAGGCTCAGCCGTCAAAGTAGAGGTGGGTGACTGATAGTTAAATAGCGTAGCACCAGAGATCGGGATGGAGTGTTCTCCCAACATAAAATAATCTTGCCTGTTTTAAGCTGAACAGCACAGCAAATTATCTTTTTTCCCCCATTTTTATTTCGAAGCCAGTGTTTAACAATGGACCTTTATAAATGGACATATTAAAACATCACCCCATCATCTCAGGTCTCGGTTGTCCAATGGTGAATTGAAAGAGTGCACATACAGGGAGAGGACAGCGTGCCTTTTCCAGAAGAGACAAACCTGTAATCTTGTCGAAGGCACTCAATTACAGCTCTGTGATAAGGGTAGTGGACATTAACACCAGGGCGGCTCTGAGCACCCCCAAGGCGCCAACACCTGGAAAGTCTTTTATCCTCTGCCTCATCATTTCCAGTGTGGTATTTTTAGACCTCACAAAGCTGGCGTGCTGGGCATCTGTCCCTCCTACTTCACTATCTCCCTCCCTCTCTCATTTTGAGGCGGCGGGCGCTGGTGTAACAGCTGAATTGTAAGCTAGCTCTGGACAGATGTCTGCACTATTTCTCTACCTCCTATGCAGATATTCTGAGCCTGGCCAGAAGAAGGATCAGAGCAGGGGAGAAGGAGAAATTTGGTCATTTGGGGGCCAGATTTCAAACTTTTTGGGTGTGGTACTCATTTAATTTGGGAGAAGTCATGATGTGATAAACAAGTCCTTGATAAAACCCCATTACTTGCAATATGCCTGAAGCTTTTCTTTATTTGAACACAGGGAACCAGTGATACATATGGCAATAAATCATTTAAAAATATATCAAATCCATAATTATAAGGCATGAATTGTGAAGTAAAGGGCTTTATGTTCTTGGATTTTTAAAAATTGTCCTACCTATGCCAAAATTTTTATTCAGTATGTTTAAAAATTGCTGCTCTCAATCATGGTCAATTTTCAGCATTTTCATTAATATACATGCTAATTTCACGTCTAAGTCAAATAATTGTGAAACCACATTTGACCTGCACTCTCCAAACAATCAAACTACTGTGGACATGTTTTTGTGACTGAAACTATTAATCATTAGCATGCTTATTTCTTATGTAGTCCAAAAAAAGAAGATCTAACATGAAAAATATTATATCTAAATCTTCTTCTCATTACCAATTAAAATATGATTTTATGTTGGGTGTGTCTTTCATGAAGACACATTACATTTTTCCCAATATGTTCTGGCCTAAGTAACTTGTCGTCACTTGATAATTTTGATCATCAAAGTACTAATTTGTTTGTCAATGCAGCATAAATTCAGGATCTTTTAATCGCATGATTTGCTGTGTCAGTCCTGGGCTGGTTCCCTCTCAGATCCATTACTGACACCTCCCCCGATCTGCTCTGTATTGCAGGCTGCCCGCCCTTCAACATTCTCAGGGTCCTTGCCAACAGTTGCCATTTAAGTTTCTGCCACAAGAGGCTTTGGAGAGAGAAGTCTCTGAAGCGACTGAGTCTCTGCTGTGAGCCCAGCTCTCATCAGGCAGTCCCTCCCCTCACCATACCAGCTCTAACCGGGCAGAAACTGAGGTTCCAGATCCGCCAGCGGCCCTAGCTCCTGGCGTCTCCTAGAACCACTGCTTCTGTGGGCTCCAGAGGGTAGTAGCAGCTTTCTGCTCCTCCTAATCTCTGCTTTGCCTCGTGAGTCCATGCTCGACTTTCAGCTAAACCAACGTCTTTTTTTTTTAATTGAAGTACAATTCACATACAATCTTATATTGGTTTCAAGTGTACCACATACTGATTCAATAATTCTGTACATTCCTCAGTGCCCATCACAGTAAGTATAGTTGCCGTCTGTCATCATATAGTGTTATCACAATATTATCGACTATATTCCCTAAGCTCCATGACTTAGTTATTTTGTAACGGGAAGTTTGTAGCTTTTAATCCCCTTCACCTATTTCCCCCATCCCTCTAGCCATCTCCCCTCTGGCAACCATCATTTTGTTCTCAGAATTTAAGAGTCTATTTTTGTTTGTTTGCTTCTTTGTTTTGTTTTTTAGATTCCACATATAAGCAAAATCATATGGTATTTGTCTTTCCCTGTTGGACTTATTTCACTTGGCTTAATTCCCTCTAGGTTCATTCGCATTGTAAATGGCGAGATTTCATTCTTTTGTATGGCTGAGTAATATTCCATTGTATTTATACACCGCATCTTTATCCATTTGTCTATTGATGGACATTTGGACAACCAACCTCTTTTTAACAAATCCATTGCATAACATGGGAATGCTCTTCAAGAGAACCTGATGTGGAGAGCATAACTGACTGACAGCTTCAACTACTGCGCCTTTGAATATACTACGGGTTTCATGCCAAGGCCACACTTATTCTAAGCTGCTCTAAGCTGGTGATTATGAATGATAAGATTATTTGAAACAGGCCATTATTGTATAAGGTAGGATTCCTTTAATGGGTAGTCTTTGCTCTTGGGGCTTCACATCAGCCTATCCCAGACCTTCCCAGAACTGTGCTATGATCTGAGTCTTTTCCGACCCAATTTTCCTTCTTTCTTTCTCTCACAAGTGCAGACCTGCATTGTGATCTGACAGCTCTTCATCTACTCCTGTTCCTTTCCCCTTTCCTTAGCATTATAATGTATATTGTCAATCTGTAAGAAAGAGAATATAGAATTTTTCAAATGTACTTGTTCACAGAAACCTACTTTTAGAAAACCTTCAGAGGATATAATCCTATGCAACATTCTTTGGGGAATAGTCATGTAATTTTTAAACACAGTAATTTATCACCTTGCAAATTTGCTACTTTTTTTCTAATTAATCAGGATATAGAAGGTGAAATTGCAGAGTTTACTGCAATTAGGGCAGGAAGGAGTTCTTGTTGAACTGATGTTAGCTGGCAGTATAGGGAGATGACTGAGCCTTGAAAAGGATGGGATGTGGTCAAGTCAAAAGAGGAAAAGGAAATGATTATATTGTAAGTGTCTTCAACATGCCAGATTATATAGTAGGCTTCCCCTAACAGCAAGTTTCGTCTGACCCTAAAACCTTTCCAGGAAAGCTCTAAACCTAATTATTATCAAGATAAATCATTTGGTATTTTCAGTATTGTGTTGATACTTTGATGAAAGAAATGTTGTTTTAGATTTTCCATGAAAAATTTTGTTCCTAACATCACTGTATCTTGGTATGATTAATTTCTACATCATTATAATACCAAACTGGATTTAAACATTTACTTTAACTAAGTGGAAATAAATCAATTTTATCATGTATATCCTTTGGAAATGTGCTCTTTTGTTTCCTTTTTGCTTTCTCCTTTGGAAGCCGATTATGAATTAAAAGCTGGTTATGAATTAAAAGCGTCTGGTTTTCTGAAGCATATCTAGATGATAACCTCTCATTTTCTTTCATAATCTCCTTTTTGATTTCTTGTGATTTTCTTATCCTTCTATGTCTAAATTGAATTTTGTCTACAGACCTATTAGAAGGTGACAATCTGATATTTATTTGTCTTTATTTATTGAACAAGCACATCACAAAGATTGTGCCACTTCAAGATCAGAGCACACTGAGCACACTGCCAAATAGCTCCTTGATTATCAAGAGTCAACAATCAAAAGTAATGTGAAGCAAAAGCTCATGATCATTAAAATAGGTGTGCAAATAAAAGGCTTTCCTGCAAATAATTTACTGCTCCATTAATTTTTCTAATTTTACTTATTTAGAAGTCACAGAGACCCTCAAAATGTCATTCATTTACTCATTCATTCATTCAAAGGTAAAAAAAAAAGATTGAATGACTCCTTTGTCTTGTATTGAACAACTAATTAGGGATAAAACATTTATTTATTCACTAATTCACTTATTTATTCACTATGTATCGAATTTCTATTATGTACAAGGCACCATGTCAAGTGACTGTGGATTTATATGTGATAAACAAGACCAAGCCTTGATAGCCCTGCCATTTTTCCAGTGGACTTTCCTGAAACAGACCACTTGTGTGGGTCTCTGGATATTGTTTTGCATTCCTATGACCTTATTCTCTCTAACTTTCCAAATGACTCTCATAGTCCTAGGTTGACTACCTTGTTATTCCATACCTTCGCTTAAACTGTTAGTTTTTTCCCAAGATCCGCTATAACTTGCTGAAAAGTTTCAAGGCAAATAGTGCAATTATATTCCTCAAAAAACATAACTTATTTTTAATCGATGGAACATTAGTCAGCCCTTATTCTTTGGATCCTTTCATGATGGTTAGATTGCCCTTTATGCCTGAGCTCAGACAGTTGGCTAGAAAGTTCTCTAAGAGCCTCACTAATTAAGCAGATTAGTAAATCTGATGAGGGGTCATGTAGTGGGACAAACACTACACCAAAATCAAGAGTAAGAGATATGATTCTATTTGATTTCATTTCATCTAAAGAACGGAGAGGATATCTGACCACACTACTTCACAGGGTCTGTAAGTTTCAGAAGAGGTAATGTATATGAAAATTACTTGAAAAAATATACAATGAAACTCATGTTTAATGAGGAGCTGCAAAGTGCTGGGTACGGCCCCAAATTGAGGTCTTATTTAGTCCTTACAACGAGCCTGTAAAGTAGGTGGCAGAGGGAGAAACTCTCACACCGCTCACGTCTACCACAGCTCAGGTTCCAACTTCAGGCCTCTGGCATCACTGGAACACAGTTTAATTGTAACACAGTGGAGTTTCAGGATCAGGGACTTTAAATGGCATCTGATAACTCTGTGTTAGACATGAGTTTTCACTTCTGTTTCCTACTGACTTCCATTTTAGAGGACAGGAAGAGAGGATATTTAACTTGTCAAGATTACTTGACAGTCTGATTTAGGGGTGTATAAAACAAGAGACACTATTAGCACAGATAAAGTGAGAATAAAGCCATCCAATGGCAGTGACAGCAACTCAAATTGAGTCTTTTTTCTATAAAATGCCAATTATAAGACACAAATGAAAAGTATGGGATGGCATGATATATTTGAAGTACATTTTTCCTTCTCTAAGAATTTAATTATGACCATTCTATTTAATAGGGATACTTCAAAAGGAGGCTTATTTCCTGCCAAACTGCAGGTAGAAGGGGCTTTGCTTCAAAAAAATTTTTTTGTTAAAACTTATGAATACAGTAAGAGATATTTCTTCGGTCATTGCAGAAGAACTTCGCTGGTATCTTAGATTATACGCAATACAGTGTTGTGCCCATTTAAACAAGTAGTGACTTGTGTCTTTCTGAGCTTTTATAGTTAAATTGTTTTCTCTGAAAGCTATTTCTAGTTACAGCACCTCATCTGGCCTTGATGATCCTCTGATTCTTTGCCCAGTCTTTCTCTTCCCAGTCTGGTGAGTAGTGATCAAGAAAGGCATTGACACTCTGTTTTACATAAAGCACAAATGGGCATAGAAAAAATAGAAAGCTCCTTTGGGAAGTAAATGTTTCCCTAGATTCTGTGAAGGAGTATAGAAATGGAGAAAACACCCAAAGAGACACATAGCAAATAAAATGAAATAAATATATGCATGAATAAACAATTTATCAGAAAGTTTATAGTAGCTTCGTGGGTTAAAGAAATCACTTTTTTCCCCCCCATTTCCATTGGAACGTATCTCCTAATTGGATTTGTGGTTCACCTTGGCTCCCTTTGCACCTGTTGGAGACATTAGTTAAAATATGAGCATTTTGTCAAGTTAAAGGAAAAAGGGCAATAGACAGATGGGCAAACTCACTTTTAAAACAAGGATGTTAAAGTGCTAAAAGGCAGTATAAGATTGCAGAAGAATATGGATGTGTGATTAGAAGGAGTTAAGAAAGAAGAACCTAGCGGGAGTTATTAATAGATAACTTAGTAGTGATACTTCTGTTTGATCAATGTCCATTACATATAAAACCATTTTTTTTCTATGTATTATGGTGGTATCTTAGTAGTTTTCCCTGGTAGTGGCCAAAATCCATGTGAAGTGGGTTGTCAGTATAAATTATCATCACATTAAGACTAAAGTAAATTACAAATCGTTCTAAAAAGTGTTACGTTTTTATTTGTACTATGCAGTGATTTAAAAGACAGATTTCAAGCATTAATTTTTTTTTTTTTTTTTTTTAGTTTCTGTGGGTTCTATCTGGTCATGATATTATCGATCTACAATAGTGCAAAAATAGCATGTAGCTACTGAACAGTAAGAGGCAACAGTAAAAAGCAAATTGTTTTGGGTCACAAAAAAAAGAAAGAAAGCTTCTAATAAAACCTAACATCATCGCGATTTAAAATAACCAACTATGATCAATAAAAAGATGAAGACTTTGAAGAAAGGAGATTCTCATTTAAATCTTATTCTCAGTCTAGAGAAAAGATGTGGCTACCGGTGTCACAGGGTCTGGTGCAAGTGCGAAGTGATACCGTAAACCCAGGGCTTTGTAAACCACACTGCCTATGAGTGGCAGGTATTTCTATCACATGCAAACCCATTGAGTTAAATGGTGAAATGAGATATGTCTCTTTCCCCACCTTGTGATGATCAGATTGAGTTTACACAGGCATGGAGACAGAAAAATTCCTCTGCCCTAACAAATGAAGAGTGAGACCATACCTGAAAGCTTTTCGTCCATGCAGAAGATTCAGAGGCAGGAAGCATATTAGCTTTGTGCCAAGTAACTTGAACACTCTTCTTTTACTTGCCTGTAAGTCTGTCTTTGCAAAACACAGATGTCTGGACAACTGGAAATCCTTCAGCTACCAGAAGCAAAGATTCTGGGATGGGCTGGTAAGAGTGGCAGTGGTGTTGGTAAGATCCTTCAGCCTGTCTGAAAAATAGAAACTATCTGAGATAAAAATGCATTTATATTTGAACAATTTGGGGATTATTTGGTTTGGCCATCAGTAATTCAAAATAAGAAATATTTTATGAATAATATTCAACAGAGAGAGCATTAAATGCTCAATGCCAGTATTGTTCAATTGTCAAAAAATATATCCAAGATATATCTAAAAACACTGTGCAATTCTAAACCCCTATGCAAACATAAGGTATAAATCTCAGTTTATAATGTGAAAGTATACTAAATGTTTTACATTTCTTGGCAAAGTGTCTCAAGATCTGCTGGGAAGTTATAACTGTATTTATTTTATTTTCATGAGTGTCATCACACTTTGAGCAGCTGTGACAATTTATTGCTGGAATAACTCCATCCCAAAATTATTACTGTAAATTGAAGTCCTATTTTTCTGCCCCAAGTGTATTCTTAATATTAACAGTTGGTAATTAGTCTGTCCTTTGCTGAGACACTGAATAGTTTTGAAGAGCATTCTGTACATTTAATCAGAAGAACACTTTCCCTGCAAAAGCAGAGTATATAATAGAGCATTAATTGAATTGTGATAGTTTTCACTAATTGCTGATGATATCTTCATTTTGTTGCTTTTACTGTACATTCTTTGACACTAGAAGGATAAGGTGTTTTTTTTTCCCCCTGTAATTCCTTCTTGAAAAATCTGACTTTGGAGAAAATACAAGATACAGATGCAAAAGCAAAGAGTAAATTATTACAAACTGTTATTTTAAAAAGATAGTTGTAGATGACATATTTCTTTTTAAAACTGCTAAGCAAACTGGTCATTTATTATAATAATATCTACTTGCCTGGGGCATATGCAAGCGAGCACATTCTGTTTCTTCACACCAATCTCGGTCCTCACAGTCCGTATTTAGGTAGCATGCTTTAGAGGTAGGAAGCATATACTGCTAGAGTTAATCCTAGTAGGAGAATACTACACTTTCAAGCATCTTCTTCCCATTTTGCTTAAATCTTGATCACCCAGCACTTTTACTTGATGTTCCTTTGCTGTTTCCATTTCATGTTGCCATGAGGCTTAGGCAGTAGACGTACATTTGCAAAGTTTCATTAAATTATTTTATGTCATTGAAGCAGATTGTCTTTATAATTCATTGCATTTTTACTTATGAGTGTTCCTTCCAAACCCATGCTACTTATAACAAAGTAAAGCACCATAAATCTTTTCATTAAGTTCTAAATTAAAATTTTGTGCCAGGGGATAATGGAAGGTTACAGTAGGTTAATGGGTAGAGTAAAATAAGATAGTGAACAAGATATAGTAAGCGATATTTAAATTTATCATATTGCATTAATAATGGAGTTCCTGCTTACCTAAGGAGAGAAAAAATTTTAGTTAAGATAAAATTAAAATTTGATTAAATTATTTTCCTTATTTTCATGTTACCTACATGTCATACATTAGATTTTGATACAACTCTGCATTTTATACTAAGAGGCTTTATTTACCTGTGGGCCTCATATTTATGCTTGGCAATTTTCTTTTGTAGATTGAATGATCATTAGTGGCAAAATTGATTAGATTTTATCAAGATTGGATATTTGGGTCATTTCAGTGCTTTACTTTTTTCTTCCCCCAGTGCTTTGCTTTTTTTAATATGACTTATAAATATGTGAGAGACTTAAAACTTGTCTCATTAAAATAGTTACAAATAATTAAAAGGCACAACCTGCTGGCTGCCCAATAGGTCACTCGAGTGCACATATCTGTGCTCACAAAGTGGAGAATGTACTTTATTTAGAATAATAACACTAATAACAGACCCTTCTGTAAGGTGTTATTACAATAGAAATTTAAGGGATTTTTGTTAAACCAACCCAGCAACTTGTAAATGAAGAAATTATCAAATGCTTGTGTTGAAATTACTCCGATATTACTAAAATAGATTTTACTGGCGTCAAAAAGAACGTACGGACTATCGGGTTCAAAGTAAATTATACGTACACTGTTTCATTTATGCCTAATCATTTTAATAGTAATTTATTTGGGTAGTAGTTAATATCTTCTGGATATGAGCCAGGGAGGGAAAATGATTATGATAATACATTCGGTTACTAAAAGGCTGAATACTTCCAAGCCTCCAATGATACAGCTGTTAACGACAGTGGCTTTGCTAGTTAATCAGATGTTTTGCCACTGGGGATTGCCCATGTGAATCGAATCTGACAGAGGCTTCTGCTTCACCTCAAATGTAATGACACAAGTGTGTCACTTATTAAGGACTCCAGGAAAAACGCACATGCCATTCACCCTCAAGCAACTAGAGCTCCTATCCAAGTATCGTCCCCATTTATAGTATGATAATAAGTCATTCATTAATTGAATAATGATTCAAGAGTGAACGCAAGCACTTTGCATATTGAATAGTGTGTGTGTGTGTGTGTGTGTGTTGTATATGCTTCAGTTCGAGCCATTAGAAATTTAATGTCTAGGAGCACAGACAACACCATTTAAGAAACGGAGTTTGATTTGTTAGTAGTTCCCAGAAGTGGAGATAAAAAACTCATTTGTAAGTAAAATGTGCACTATATTATCCGTGTCTTTTCAGCCATAGTGCCATGAGATGGAAAAAAAAAAATTCTGGGTTTAAATCTACTTGAGATTATTTGAACTATTTTATATTTCAGCTGACTATTGGTTTACTTTTTCTGAAAAATTGTGTCCGTTAATTAACCTGAGGCAGGCTTTAAATAAACACACTTGTGACCTTTTTATATTGAATGAGATTGCGTTCTCGGTGTGGGGTATCTGATGCATTGATTTTTGGCAGCAAATTCCAAGGTCGTGGGGAAAAAAAAGACAGAAGCTGCATTTTGTGGGTTGATATGAGAAACCAGATTCTCTACCTCTTTCAGTAAGATCCGTCGGCTGCCAGAGTATTGAGTTTATGTAGATGGAGAAGGTGGGTCTTTGGGTTCAGGGCTGCCCTTAGGAAAGAGGGAAAGATTTAAGGGCAAGCAACCCTTTGCTGTGGTGCAGCATTTGTAAGGCCTTGGCAATAAACCATAATCCACAGACATGAGAGCGCCAGCTAAGGATTTGTTAATTGTATGCAAATAGAAACAATTCTTTAAACATGCTTTTGAAAATCAACAAGATTAAAGTCCATTTTGAAAAATGAATCTCACTTCTCTTACGACTAATGGTGACCATGAGCAATACCTCAAATTTTAAAAGAAGCCTGAAAGGAGACCAAGAAGAGTTCAAAGGAAATGATTTCTAAGTTCTTAGTGAATTAGTGATGAAATAATGCATCTTAAAAATAGCCTTTTAATAGTATGGGGCAAATATCATCTACAAGATTCTTCCTCTTTTCCATCAGTTAGATTGATTGCTGTTAGTGACCTGTTAGTCTCCCCTGGGTCTGTATTATTCACAGACTAAGCCTTATGCAGACATAACTAGGTCACCTTAATTACCTGTGGAAATAAGGTGTACTTGTGAAAGTTTCACAGTGATAATTACTCCAAAATGCCAAAATTGTATATGCAAACCTTGGAGGTACGTGTTGTAAATTATTGCACAATCAAGAGCAATCAACCCAAATGGTTTGTATGTGTAAGCGTTTTTTCCAATTCCCCAACATTCCTTAACATCATTCTTTTACCATAATAAAAATACAATCTTTGCCAAGCAATATATTGACTGTACACCTTATGAATTAGCTGTTAGGATTTTTTTCTTTTTTCTCAATTCCTTTGCAGTACTTAAGAAAATCAACAGACTATTGTAAAGGAACAAAAGAAAGCTAATCACTTAAAAAAAAATTCAAAATGATCACATGGAAGCCTTCCTAATCAGCATGTTTTCTTTCTTTCTTTCTTTCTTTCTTTCTTTCTTTCTTTCTTTCTTTCTTTCTTTCTTTCTTTCTTTCTTTCTTTCTTTCTTTCTTTCTTTTTCCCCTGCACACATTTCTGTGCCTGTCATTTTGTCATAGAAATAAAGTGAGGAAGATTAGAAAATTCATGGTCTTCTTAAACAGTGAGGGAATGAAAAGCAGAAATGTTTTACATTTTCACAGTAGTTAAAAAATATTTTAAATATCTGTTCACCTGTGTATTTAAAAGGATAATAATTTCATTGATGATCCAAAACCCTTGTAGATGCCTAATGGCCAAAGGAACACTGCAGCTTGAATACATTAGCAATTTTGAATTCTGAAAGTTCCTTGAAAATTTTAATGGATTAATCGTAGAACTGATTACTAATGTTGGAGATCATTGTTTTCAATAGGAATGAAATAAGAACTTTTCAATTATTCTACAAAAAATAACTGAGTATGTTTAAGCCAATCAACTTTATATAATAGGAGGGTTGATTTTTATATTTGAATATAACATATTTCCTGAATTTTATAGTGTAAAATAGCATGAAATTTTTACAAAGGATCATGGAAAAAAACGTTTCTGAAAGGATTTTTTTTTACCTTGAAAGTGAGTGGATTTATAAGAAGGTCAACTAGCAAGTATTTAAAGACCAGTGGCTACTGTAGGGAGTCCCAATTGATCCATCGTGTGAGCATTAGGAATTTCAGCTTTCTGATATGAGGCAGAAGACCGCAGAATATTTCAACTGATTCTTTATCCCTATTCTTAAATGTTCTTATGCTGACAACTGTCCCCAAAACAGAATTTTCTCATCATTGTATCTTTTCTTCTTTTTCTGGGTCTAAATTGGTAGTGATATAATACAATTTTCCTAAAAGAATATA
This sequence comes from Ursus arctos, assembly GCF_023065955.2. Lineage (NCBI taxonomy): Eukaryota > Metazoa > Chordata > Mammalia > Carnivora > Ursidae > Ursus > Ursus arctos. Next base: position 68,800,983 of record NW_026622763.1, read on the forward strand.
TTAAGTAAGAATTGGTGCTTCATTGGGTGATTCTTAAGGAAAAGAATATAATCTGGTTTCTGGAAATGGGATTTTTCAATTTTAAAAGCCTCCTCACGCTCCGCCCTACTCAACAAAGTGCTTTATTCATTTGTAATACTTCTTAAAACACTGCTAAGCTATTGTCTGCAAGTCTAAACCCTACTTTGAGCTTGGGTAGCCTGATTGCTTAATTTATTTTTGCAATATTCATCTATCTGGTAACTTCCTGAGGCCAAATTAGTAATTTCCTAAAACCCTAATCCCAGATGCTATTTTAAGTGTTAACACTTGCTGCAGAATAGACAAAAGGAGAACAGTGCTGAATATCACCATTGATAAAAAAAAGTGTAATTGCTACCATTTATCAAGCATTCAATCTAACTTTATTCATTTACCCTTATGAGGTTCAATCATTTTACTGATTATGAACCTGAGACTTGGAGATAAAAAACATGTCCAAGAATGCTCCGCTGGGGAGGAAATCTGACCTCAGGTCTCCCTGATCTAGTCTATGAGTTTAGCCTCCAAAGGCTTTGCTGTGTCAGCAATGGCATGAGGACAAGCAACAGCCTTCACATTGCTCAAGAGCAGTTTCTAGACATCGGATTGCTTGGGAAACCGAGTGGAAGCCACTTTGGCTAAAGATGGTGAGAAGCCAGACCTTCTGTGTCATTCAAATATGCCCTCTTTATGTTTATTTGTTTGTTTGTTTGTTTTTCCTCTGGTATGAGAAATAAAAAGTCTTAATAGGGGGTTCCCTGAGTTGAAAAAAGTCATCTGTTTTAAGCTTGCTGAGGGGATTTAATTTTCCTCTCACGGTCCCAGAAACTGTGAGAATTTCTCTCATAATTTGCTCGCAAGCTTCTAAATCGATATGCTCCAAAGCTAAGAGTCGCGCAGGTGTATCATGTGAGATTGTGGAACGTTCACTCAAGTGTTGCTGTGTTTCAGGGACATGGTCGTTATCGTCCCTTATTTGACGCCTTTTAGAGTAGAGAAACTTACTCATAAATTTCTTGCATTGTAAACTTCCTGTTACTTGTGCAGTGCTCTTATCTACATTATCTCCTGTGGGGAGCTCAGCAATATTATGAGGCAGGAATTATCCTCATTTTAGAGATGAGAGCTTTAACGATGAGCGTGTTTGTGTGATTTGTCCAAGGTTATCAAACTAGTAAGTGGAACACTCCAAACTGGGTCAAGTGCTTTTTCTGCTCCGGCGTAGCTCTTGTTACTCAGTGCAGGTACAGCAGTGTGACCAGTGCTTTCACAGTCCTGGACACGAGCGAGAAATCCCAAACCATAATCCAGATGTACTGAACCATAATCCACAGTACCAGAAGTTAGGCACCTGTATTTTCTGAACGCGACACTGTTTAGGATTGAGACCTCGTCTCCTAAACAACACTCCTCTTTTTTTGTTTGTTGATTCATTTCCATTTTTTTTAAATTGTGGCAAAAAACAACAGAACATTAAATTTGCCATTTTAATCATTATTCAAAGTGTTAAGTATATTCACACTGTTGTACAACAAATCTCTAGAATTTTCATCACGTAAGACTGAAACTCTAAAACCATTAAACACTAATCCCCTCTCCTCGTTTCCATTATTGTATTTTGAAATAGTTTCAAACATCAGGAGAGTTGAAAGTACAGTATTCATTTTATTCCCCTGAAGAATTTGAGGTTATGTTGCAGTGCATTTCCTACATAGAGGGGCATTTTCCTTCATAACCACAGCACAACCATCCAAGCCAGGAAATAAACATTAAACCATCACTAATATCAAATACACAGACCCTGTTCAAGTTTTGCCAATTTTCCATAATTTCCAGTTGAGAATCACATATTGCATTTAGTTGTGTGTCTTTCATTTCCTTCAGTTTGAAACACTTCTTCAATTTTGACTTCCATGGCCTTGACTCTTAACAAAGGTTATACCTTGCAAGAAAGCCATAGAAGTGATGCTGTATCCTTAATGAATTCTGTCAAGTGGTCCGTGTTTTTGATGGGTCCCATTGGTGGTGATGTTTACTTTCATCACAACATTAAGTGGTATTTTCTAAGTTTCTCTGCTATAACGGTACACTTTAAAATGTGTGATTAATAAGTATTTTCTGGGGTAGTACTTTGAGACAATGTATGCTTGTGTTTCTCATCAGTCTTTCACACACTAGTTTTAGCATCTGTTTATTGGCTAAGGTACTTTTGGCTATGGGAGTTGCTAAATGGTGATGACAAAGTTTCATTTGACTTTTACTGTTGACATTCTACTATAAGAGAGAGCTTTGATCTCTTTCCATTTATTTATTTGTTTATTTAGATCTCTATGCACTTGTAGATTCTTGTTTTATTTTATTATTTTTATTTTTTTAAGATTTTTATTTATTTATTTGTCAGAGAGAGAGAGAGGGAGAGAGAGCGAAAGCACGACCACAGCAGGGGGAGCGGCAGGCAGAGGGAGAAGCAGGCTCCCTGTGGGAGTCCGATGCAGGGCTCCATCCCAGGACCCTGGGATCATGACGTGAGCCAAAGGCAGATGCTTAACCCACTGAGCCACCCAGGCGCCCCTAGATTCCTGTTTTAGTCGATGGATTATCATCTGTTAGTATCATTATTATTCTTTTGATCCTGGAATCACCCTAGATTTGGCTGAGAGAAACTTCTTCAAGCTGGCCTCTGAGTTCTTTTGATGTACTACATTAATTTTTAGTCCTTCATTATTTTTTGCATAGTATTATGTTCTGGAGTTATTCTGTTTTCCTCTGAGCTATTCTTTGCCCTCACTTTGTAATTAGCAATTTTTTTGGTGAAGCCTCAGTTTCTGGTCATGGAGAAGATATTTGGAAACAAGAGCTGGGCTCTAGGTGTACTCAATGCTTTGTGGAGGAGGTGAGTCGCTGCTAAAGATCTTCTCCGTGGACACCTATTTATTTATATTTTATTTTTATCTTTTAATATGTATGTTAAAATCATGTGTTTATACTAATGTTTCCAATTACAATCTGCAACCATCGTCTTTATTGTAGTTTTCTACTTTCTTATAACTCCTTCACTGAACAGTAAAAACCCTTTTTAATGTATTTACTTATAAGAATCCTCTGTGTGTGTGACCCATTTTCTGTTCCTGGTGCCGCCCCCACCTGCGCTGGCACAGATGCCGTGCTCAGCTCCGCTCAGGCTCCAACACCGTCAGCTGGCACCGCATTGCCGACTGTCCGTGTTAATGTCCACCTCGTGGAGCGCCGCACCACGGCTTCTAGACAAATCTTCTCTGGAAAGGAGGAAAGGAAGGATCAAAGAGGGAAGGAAAGAAAGAAGGAAAGTGAGAAGGAAGATAGGAGAGGAGGAAGGAAAGAAATTGATCAGTAAACAGCAAACCCTCGTGCACTGTTGGTGGGAATGCAAGCTGGTGCAGCCACTGTGGAAAACAGTGCAGAGGTTTCAAAAAATTAAAAACACAATTACCATATGATTCACTAATTCCAATACTGGGTATTTACCCAAAATGAAAAGACCAATTCGAAAAGATATATGCACCCCTATGTTTACTGAGGCATATTTACAAAAGCCAAGATATGAAAGCTGTGTAAGTGTCCTTGTTAGAAGAATGGATAAAGATGTGCGATATATACATACACACACACCAGGGATTTGTTTTTTTATTACACACTGTATTTAACACAGAGACTTTTAACTATGAATTGATCCATATATGTTATCTAATTGTTGAAAGATTAAAGGAATGAATAAAGGACTTCATTGGTTACAATGAAGTCTGAGAAACAGTTCATAAAAATTAATATGTCCAAAATATGGTGACGACTTGCAGTTTAAGACGACTTATTTATTTGCAGTATTAAACCTGCGATTTGCCATTAACTATAAGGATTTAAAATTTTAAAATGGAGGCAAGTTTGCTGAAAGAAAGAACACAGCAATATCTGGTGCTAAATATGAGGTTACATAAATGTCTTTAATGCATATTTGGAGGTAAACTTCCTGAGCCCATCCTTTCGCCTTTCCTCACCATTTTGCTTAACTGAATATTAACTTTATTTTCACAATCTATGTATCAGAGATAGATCGAAGTTTTGAGTTGTATTTTTCACTCAGTGGTTATATAAGGTTGAAAAACTATTTTCGTATTTAAATATCGATATATTCATCTGCAAAACAGTACGAGTTTTGTTGTTATTTTTTTTTTTTTTACTTTTGTGGAAATTAATGAGAAGTATTTTGAGAGTTTCAAAGTGTTTCCCAAGTACAAAATGTTTCACTTCAGAGCTCAAGGATTTTTATATAAAATTTAAATTATTACCCAAAATTATCATTTATGTAGCCTGTAAAGTCAGTCACTTTTGAAGCGTACATACTGGCTTCAGTGGTCAGTGGTCAGTACTTTTACTAATAGCATGCCTACTCAGCAGAATATTTGTTCCTGTGACTTCTTATTGGACCTAAGAAACTGGAGTAATTCCCTTGAGTTTGCCAACGGATCCCTCAAAATTAGTGTTTTTGAGGTCTATATACCCTGATGACAGTTTACTCTGGAAGCTGCACATTAGTATGACCTGGGTTTGGAAGAATCTGATGAAATTCAGAAGAAAAAAAAAACCCACACCTATTAAAATGTACATGAACAATAGGCATAGAAAACATGGATGTAAAAATGTTGAGGGAAAGAGGCCACACACAAGAACCTCAACCTTGTGATTTCATTTACATGCTGTACAAATAACAGAAGACATAATCTATGCAGTCGGGTATGGGATCGTGTAGTCAGCACCCGGAAAGGAGCAAAAGAAGGCTCTCTGGCATGCTGGTATTTTTCTATTTCTTACTCTAAATGCTGATTTCAAGGGTGTGTTCTGTTTGTGAAAAGTTAAAAAACTGCATTTACAATGCCTATATTTGTGTTTGGTATGTTACCCTTCAGTAACAAGTTTTAGAAAGAATCGTGCCCATGTTTCAGAACAGGGACGAGTCTTCACTTGGCCATGTTCATCTCTTCATCAAACTTTCTACCTACTAAGATATAAAATGTACAGTTCTTTGCTGCATCTCTGAGAAGACAGAATTTTGCTGAGGATCTCACAGACCTTGTGAATCACCCAAGAAGGAGATGCTTTGGGGGGCCAAGAACTCAGTCACCTCTGAGGTAGATTTGGCAAGGTCATTTGTCATTTTGAAATCAGCATGGTATTGGCACCTGCTCGTCAGCAAAGACTGCCACTGTTGGAAACTCACTGTTAGCAAAGGTTCTCTGCTTCTGATGGAATGGATTAGGATACGGAAGACTAGGTCAGGTAAAGTGCCCGGACCATATTAATAATCAATACAGGTGGCTGATTCAATAATGTCATGATTGATACAACTTATTGATTTTATAGTTTGAAGACAGACTATGACAAGCATTACTGTCTGGTTGCATGGAGCCTACAGGACTGCATCTCGAATAAATGTCTTCAAAATTAGCTTGAACTTACCTGCTGGATATTCTGGATGCTTATTTTTTAGTGAGGTGTATTTTCTCCTTTTGATCTGATTCATTTTGTTGTTGTTGTTGTTGATGGTGGTAATGACTTTTTGTTTCGTTACTCCTTTTTTTCAGGAATTAGAAATAATATCCTTATGGATTTTATCATCTTTCATATTAGCTTCCAATACAAAATGACATGCTTAACAGCTACAACGACTTATCCAGGTTTCTATGGAACAGTTTGTGATTGAACTGGTGAATATGTTTTGCCCTTAGGGAATACTAAATACAGTTAATGTTGAACCTTCTCTCATTTCTCTTTCTCTCCTGTGTGCATATGTAAAATAAAACTGCACATAAAAACTGGGATACAGAATTGCTGTTCATAAAAATAATCAAGGTAGGCATCTGGTTAAGACATGTGTTCAATTGTTTTGTTCAGCTTATTTAGAGTTCAGCATTTTCAATGTTTGGGTAAGTAATTCTCTAGTCTTTATAAAGCAAATCCCAGTCTGGGTTGTTTATCCCTCCAAAAATAACTCATTAGAATAACTTTTAATAGGGGAATATCTTCTATTTCTTAATCTGTTTAGTGAGTTGTTCTCTTGTTCATTCCTAATTAAGGTAAAAATTTAAGAGACTATTCTTGTATTTATGCCAGTTTTCTTAAATCTCATAAATCATTTATATAGTTGACTTAGTTTTTATTTTTTCCTTTTTAAATTTTAAATTTAGCTGTTGAATAAATATATATACCATTGAAACAGGGTATCAGTTGTCATTATTTTGTTAGTACATGCCTCAACCCCCATGGCTCATTTCCAAACCAGTAACTTCCAGCCAGTGAATGGTCTAAAATTCATCAAGTGCCTTCAATGCCTGTGAGGTATATCTAATACACTAAAATTCAGGGTCAGAGTTGTCTAGTAATATTACCTATGAACTTAGATAAGTCCTTAGTTTTGGGAATCATCATCTTTTCTCTTTATTTGAGATCTCTTTCTGCCTAGAATGACCATGAAATGACACTGAGCATGTCCTGGTATTTGGCCAGGGCCACCTCACCATGAATAGGTGGGCAATAATGAAGAAACAGGAATTTAGTATTAGGAAAATTGAAATCATCCAAAGAGAGGCATATGGGTAGGCATAAGGCATCAAGGCCTTGTTACCAGTGGGACAAGTATGAGCAAGCTTGGATAGGGAAATTGGAACTGTAACCAGTGGAAGAAGAGTTAGTGAGACAGACCAGAGTCTTGGAATATAGCTAGAATTATTTCCAAGAATTGTCTTTTAAAGGCAGTTTTGTACCAGAGCTCTATATTTTTCAATTCTTTTATTTTGTGTTTTTAAACATGAAATATTTCAATTACATAGAAAAATATAGAGAATAATTTAACAAATACCTATGTATCAATAAGCAACTCTAGAAAAAAATGCATATTTTTTTAGATTTTTTTTAAGTAAGGAAAAAAGTCACACACTCTCTCTCTCAAATAAACAAATCTTTTAAAAAAAGGCAAGGGAGGGACTGGGTGGCTCAGTCAGTTAAGCATCTGCCTTTAGCTCAGGTCGTGATCTCAGGATCCTAGTTATACATGACTTTTTAAAAAAAGTAATCACATTTTCAATATTTTCCAAGGAAAAAAATCCCCAAAGATATTTTCTGCTCTTCTTTTAAAAATAATTTACAGTTTTGTTTTTCTGTATTTTATTTTATATGAAATTTGAGATAGAAATATATTATTTCTAACAAACAAATCCATCATCTGATTTCCAGAGTCATCCATTCATCCCTATTTGTAGTACGACCTCTTCTATGTAGAAATTTCTAAGATAGGTGTGGGTCTACTTCCAGGTACTGTTCCAATGGGGTGTTTGGACATTTCTGTGAAGTTACTGTATGCTGAATTACTATAGCTTTACCCTGAGCCTTAATGTACGCTTGTGCACATTCCCTAAACAATTTTTTCCTTTGTTATTATTGTCCTATATATTTTTGTCTCTTATCTTTCCTATGAACTTTAGGAACAAATTGTCAAGTTCTATAAAATGGCTGCTGGTGTTTTCACTGGACTTGTATTGAACTTATAGATTAATTTGGGAAAACTCGCCATCTACGTAACATTGAGCTTGTTAATCCACCCACAGACATGTATATCTCTTTATATGTTCAAGCTTCTGTGACTTTCAGGAAAGATTTATAATTTTCTCCATAAAGACTTCTCTATTTTTCCAGATTTGCTTCAAGAATACCTTATATTTTTATTGTTGTCATGAATGTTATTTTAATATAATATCTTACTTGATTATGTACATGTATAAGAATATTAATTTTGCATTCTTACCATATTTTCATCAATTTCATCAAACTATCTTATTAACTGTAGGTTTTTAAATTTTTTACTGTGTATTTTTTGTATTTTCTAGGTAAAAACCAACAGTTTTATTCTTCCAATTTTTTTTTTAAAGATTTTTTTTTAATTTTATTTGACAGAGATAGAGACAGCCAGTGAGAGAGGGAACACAAGCAGGGGGAGTGGGAGAGGAAGAAGCAGGCTCCTAGTGGAGGAGCCTGATGTGGGGCTCGATCCCTTAACGCCGGGATCATGCCCTGAGCCGAAGGCAGACGCTTAACCGCTGTGCCACCCAGGCGCCCCTATTCTTCCAATTTTTATACTTCCTTGTTCCCTACTCCCACTTCTTATTTTGCTAGGACTCCCTGAACAAGGTAAAAAAGTAGAGATCATAACGAATGTGTCATTTTTTTTTTCTTGGCTGAAATGTCAATGCTTTTAAAGTTTTCCCAGTAAATACAATGTTTAATCTGGCTTATGTTGTTGCCTTGAGTTCTGTGCATTTGCTTAACAGCTTAGGAAAATCACTTACTATTTCAAATTTTCTAGGAGTCTCTATCAGGAGTAAGAATGAAATTTTGTCAAACCCATTTTCAGGATCTATTGAAATGATTATCATATTTTTCTTCTTTAATCTATTAACATGGTGTTTTCGTGGATTACTTTTTTTTGTTAGCCGAATGATCATTAACATGAACAACAAAAACAATAATAAACATCTGATAAATTTGATATGTTGTTATTTTACATAGTTTTTGAAACTCTATTTAGATATTACCTATTTTTCTTATCTTTTTATAATTTTTATTCTTCCTTTTCCCCTTCCATGTTTCTCTTAATATCTTTTCTGTCTGCACTTTTTTCCTTTCTCCCCTTCTTCCTCCTCACCTTTGTGTTATTATTGCCATATATATTACATCCATATATATTATAAATCCAATAATACCATGCTATAACAGTTGCTTTGTATAATCGTGTCATGTAAAAAAAAAAAGTTAAGAAAAGAATTGAGAACAAATCTATAGTCTTTTGTTGTATTTTTTGCTTGAATATTTAATATTTACAGTGCTCTTCATTTCTTCCTGTGGATTTGATTTGGTGACTAATGTCATTTCTCAGTCTGAAGGATTTTTGTAAAGAATTTCTTATAAAGCAAGTCTGGTAATAATACATTCTTTTAGTCTTTGTAAAGACAAGTTTTTATTCGATTTGCATTTTAAAATGGATACATAATGATCAGGGCGCCTGGGTGGCTCAGTCAATGGAGCCACGGACCCTTGATTTTGGCTCAGGGGTTGATCTCAGGGTTGTGGGGTCGAGCCCCTCATTGGGCAGGAGTCTGCTTGAGATTCTCTCTTCCTCTCCCTCTGCCCGTCTACCACTCTCTCCCTTTCTTTCTCTCAACTAAATAAATAAAATCTTTTCAAACAGTTAATAAATAAAATAGATAAATAATTCTTGGTAGATGGACTTTGTTTTTCAGTGCTTTGCATTGCCATTCTTTTCCTGCCGGCCACCACAGTTTCTGAGGGAAGACAGAAAGAACAAAGACTTTGTTCTTAATGTTGTGCTCCTGTACATTTCGAATCACTTTCTGTTGGGGTTAACTAGAGCATGAAACCAGCCATAATACCTGGCTTGCTAAAATGTAACAACACAGAGGCTGCTGAGGGCAGGGAAAGTTTCAGAGAAGGGTGTAGGCCTTTGGAATGCTGAGGCCTGCGTGACCACTCAGCCCTTGGAATGCCTCGGGGAGTGGCCTTCCGGAAGCTTTCCTAGGCCAAACAGCTGCCTTGAGATCTAAGAGATGTAGGCATTGTCCCTTAGGCTCTGTTTAGCAGGACTCTATTGTAGAAGGCGCCCAAATTAGCTTCTTGTATCTTTCCCGTAAACAGATCCTCCTAGTTTTCAGTAAGACCGCTTGTCAACTTCCTGTGCGCGAGAAACAGTGATAAGGATTTGTGATTATCCTGAAGGACCAATAAAAGTGGGAGCAAAGAAGGGCAAAGGGTCTCTGCTTCTGAACGTTGACCCGCTTTCCTTGCTCTGCTCTTTTGCGGCGAAGTTTGCAGTAATCCTGCATCTGTCGGTACAAGAATTGCTGGCCGTTCTCCGCAACTTTCCTCTTGCTATTTTCAAAACGTCCTTTTAGTCTTTGTTTCTCAATAGCGTGACTATGTATCCTAGTGTGAATCTGTTTGTTTTTATTGAAATTGGATTTTAATTTTTTTTAACATTTATGGTTAGGTGAATTGTCTTTTTGAAAAATCATATTTGGGATGCTTTCAGCTATCATTTCTTCAGATATTTCTTTCTACATCTTTCACTCTCTCCTTTCCTTCTGTAACTCTCCTTGCTTATTTGTTGTTATAATTGATATTGTTCTCCAGGTTTATGAGGCTTTGTTTACTTTTATTCAATTTTCTTCCTCGCTGTTCTTTAGACTGAATAATTTTTATTGCTCTGTTTTCAAGTTCATTATTTCTTGCCTTCTCAAATCTGCTATTGAGCCCTTCAAGTTAATTCTGCATTTTATTTGTTGTACTTTTCAACGCCATAATTTTCGTGTGATCATAATTTTTAACCATTTTTGAAATTAGCCATTCACTACAACATTGCTGCCATGCTATCTTTTCTTCAAGCAATTCTTATTATGTCAATCTATCAATAATAGCTGCTTTAAAGTCTTTCTTGATCTAATATTTTGGGGCACTCAAAAATTTCTGTGACTATCTTTCCTTTTTCTGTGTTTGGGTCAAACTTTCTTGTTTCTTCGCATGTCTCTTGATTTTTAGTTGAATACTGGACATTTTGAAACTATATTAACAGTTCTAGATTTGGCTCTCACCTCCCCCCAACCTGGGTGGTTTGTTTTCTTATAAACTTGCTTATACTAAATCTGTGAAGCATGTGTCCCTGCAAATGTAAGGTCATTGATCTCTGCTCAAATTTTTGGTTGGTTTTATTTTTAAGTCACAGTTCCTGTGTTGGCATAAGTAAGAGATCATTCAAAGGTTGGTCAGAATTTTAAGCCAGGAAATTTAAGCCAGGAAATTTAAGCCAGGAAAGCTTCAACCCTTGGCTGTTGGGTTTGTGCATGGGCTGAAGGGTATATTCAAACTTCAGTTTATTTTAAGATCTGCCTCACTGATGCTTTGCTGGGCTCTGCTGTGACTCTTCTGAGTGTTCGCTTGGTCCCACCAGTCCTGTGGCCCAAGTATGTGTGGGTGGCTTGTGTCTACCCTTGTCACTTCAGCACATGCGCACAGCCTTCAGTGGCTTCTGGATGCGTAGCTGTCGCACCTCTGGAATTCTCTCTTGAATCCTTGGTTAATCCATTGGCCCTGCCTGTTTTCTTGCTACTGAACCAACACTGACTACACTTAAATGAATTTATGTCTTCCAGCAGCAGCGGCAAAGCTGCTAGTTTTCACAGCTTACCACGCCCATGCCTTGGCTGAAGTACTGTGATGACTGAACTCAGGCTGCAAGTAGGGAGAAAGGGAATGAGCCATGGGCAAGGACGCCACATACCTGCACTGTTCTCACCTAAAGTTCACATTAATAAATGTGTTTTTTTTCTCAGGCATAAACACTTCTCACTTTGTTATATACCTTTGGTCAGATTCCAGAGCGCTAATAAAATGGTTGGCTTTGAACATTTTGTCCTTCTTTACACGGCTTTCTAGCAAGTGGCTTTGTCAACCTCCTTACTCCATCATGTAGGAAGCCAAATCTCTGTTGCAACTTTTTTACGCCCTATGATTATAGGACAATCTAATTTTCCAAGCAAGTACATCCTTTGAGTTCATTCATAAGTGTTTCAAACACTTCCGCGGTCTAAACACTTCCCTTTCAAAGCCCTCTTGTTGTGATTCCCTGAACCAGCAAGATGTTCTACTGTCCCCCCAACTTTTTGTGTTTCCAATGTGGATTTGACCCAGATCTGCTTTTTCTTGGCCAAGCCAGAGGTTTCTTTCAGGAAAATCAGGTTTGGTTTGCTGACTTACCAGCCTTTGGTAGACTTGAGATATTCTTCAGAAAATGATTTTATCTTCAATTTCTTTCACCATGTTAATAAACTCATAATTCCCAACTCCCAGCTCTGCCACAACTGCCCCCACATGTTTGATTTGGCCTTCCTTTTAAGATACAAATTTAGAGTGAGTAAACATGAACTTAGCTGTTGGTGACACATATTTATTGAGCTACCTATAATAGGTTCCCTTGTTCCCCTTTTTAGACTTTTATCGTGATACTAACATATGATTTACTATTATTTTTGTCTCCAGGTCTGAATTATGCTGGCTTTTCTTTTCATGAACAAATGATTTCTGTGTAAAAGTTGGGGCAGTCATAGCTTCATAAGAGAGTACCTCAGATGATTATTAACCAATGATAAGGAATGTGATTGCGAGGTTCCTGGGTGGTAATAAATACCAGTTCTTACCTCATCCCAATGCTCATTCCAATGATCTGGGGAGGGAATGGGAAGAAGCAATAGCTATCACTCTCTGACTACTTACTGTATACCAGATGCTATGGCTGATCTGCCTTAGTTTCCTTGAATTGATGTAGTTCTCACAATAAAACTAAAAAGTAGGTATTGTTAATGGTTACATTTTTTAGTTAAAAAAATTAAGTTAAACTTTATTTAAAGTTTAAGAAAGTTATGAAATCTTAATGAAGACACCAGCATGATACGGCCACTCACTGATCAGAGCAGTGCTGGCTCCATACCACCAGGAAGGCTTTCCTGCTACAGAACCAGCCTTGCGAAGGGGAATGTGAAAAAGGGGTGCATCACTGTTGCATGTAATTAAAAATGGCAGAAATTTCACATAATAACAGCTTAAATAAAGGATCCATTTTCTTTTTTTCACCCAACAATAAATCAAGAAGCAGACTGGCCCTGGAGTGCTGTCTTTACCATAATGTGTCTATGCTTTTTTTATCTTCTTGCTTTGCTTGGGAGTTTTGTCTTTGTGACCACAAGATGGATGGTGAATCTCCAGATACCATGGCAGTGTTCCTAAGGGGAAGAAGAAAGAATGTGGAGGGCAAAGGTCAAAGAGATAGGCTTGTGCGTTTTAGAAGCTTTGATTCCATCTCCTGAATGCACTGACTAGTAACATTACCAGACATTAGATGCTTTCTGATGTGATACAATATGAAGTATCCATATAGAATTAATATTATTTTTTATAAAGTGTTCTTGCCAAGAAGTTGAACCCAAATCTAAGCAATAAAAAGTTACACTAATTTCCGATTTACAATAAATACAAAGAGGAAGAAATAGGTTAAATGACAAAAGAAGAAGCAATCATAAATATTCAGAATAAAGGCCATTCTATGGGACAAGTTATCAGGTTTTTTCAACAATTCAAAATCATTGAGAAAAAAATTAAGATGTATTTATTTACTTGAAAGAGAGAGAGAGAGTGAGAGAGAGCACGCACACATGGTGGAGGGGCAGAACGACAGAGAAAATTCCAAGCAGACTCCCTGCTGAGCATGGAGCCCAGTGTAGGGCTCCATCTCATGACCCTGAGATCATGACCTGAGCTGAAATCAAGAGTTGGACGCTTAACCAACTGAGCCATCCAGGAACCATGAGAAAAATTTTTAAAAAAAGGGGGGATTAGGTATGATTATTCTAAATTAAAAGATAATTAGGAGACATTGCAATCAAATACAATGAGTAATCTTTTCTTGGATCCTGATTCCAAATGGCATTTTTTATAGAGAACTGGGAAAATTTGAATTGGTCATAATTTTCTACGGCATTAACAGAATATTGTTGACTTTGTGGATGGGATAATGGCATCACAGTTTCCGCACAGAAAAATATTTTGAAAGATGTGTATGGAAGAATTTAAGGAGTGAAATGATATGGTCAGACGTGTGCTTTAAATACTATAGCACCAAGAATATCAACAATAAATAGAAAACAAAGCTAAAAGAAGATGGTAGAGGAAGGCAGGCAGCGCCGGGCCAATCCACAGAATCTACCCAAGTGCATTTCAGTATGTGGATTGAAACAGAAAAGAAAAAAAAAAAAAAAACAAAAAAAAAACATGAAAAAAAGAAAAAACTGTGTTAAAAATAGGAAACAGCCCTAAGAAGTGTCAGACTTTTTTTTCATTCCAACTCTCTCTCTTTTTTTTTTTTTCAGGCTATTTTATGCTAATCTGCAAATTCCCTGGTATTTTACCTTTGGTGGTTATTCATGTCTTTCTCGTGTACCATTCACATGTGGCAGTTACTCACTTTTTCCTTGATTTCACCAATAGCCATTCATGTACATTTGAACATGGCCAGACTTTACTGACGTTTGGGGACATAGCAGATGGTCATGTAGCAGAAATGCAAATAACTTAAAATAAGGTTCAAGCTTTGGCCTCTTACCCTATTTCTCAGTTCCTGCTCTCCTCTTTGTTCTCCCTGACAGTGACTAGAAAGTTACATTACTATACAGAAGAAGGTAGCTTTCTCTTCCAATTGCCAATTGTCTGGTAAATGATTTATCACCTCTTCTGAGTTTCATCCGTTCTCTTTCCCACACGAGTCTCTGTTGGAAGGAGGGTATAACAAGGTTTGCTTTCTCATTGATATAAACTATGCTAGTACACCACCTCACCAACCACCACCTCACCAACCCCCCCCCAAAGCAAAACTAGCTATAGTAAATTTTGCTTTAATATTTTTTCTTTCTATTTCTAATGTATTTGTCTAATTGAAATCATACTTTATTGAGCAGAATACTGGGTGTGTGTTACCAATCCCGGAGGAGGACTGTAAACACTTCTGCCCATTGTATCTCTGTATGAGAGTCACCAAGGAAACTAGAGTATAGTCAAGCACTGGATGAAACAATGCTTTGCTTACCTATAGAAGAGAGAAAGCAAGATCAGCCTCAGTACTGGGCATCAGTCCCGAAGGCCAATGGATCTCCCCAGGTGGTGGACTTAGGGATTAGCCTATGAGTACTCCTTCTATGTTGTAGTACAAGGGCCTAGGGAAGACAGATTTAACAATGGGGTTGCCCAGGTGCCCTATGATGCACACACCTTAAGCAGAGACACAAAGCATGCTCATTGAGTGTATAACAAGGAATGATACTCCCACGGCATGTGATAAGCCAACAGAGGTGGTATGGACCCTTTCTTCATCTCTCAGTGAGGAAGGCCAGGCCCAAGGCACATAGTTATGAGACGGAGGGTCAGTTGAAAGACTATGCAAAAGAGACAGCGTTTTCCAATACTTTATATACTATTTTAATTCTTATTTTACATTTTTCATGTCTTAAATATTATTGGCAATTTTATCATTCTTGTCTTTTGTTGATTTTCAAAAGAAAAACGTTCTTACATATCCTTTGTTATTGTCACTCACCGTGGAAGATAGATTAGCTATATTCTTCTCTGTCTTCACAATCACATCATTTAAGAACACTTTGATGCGAAGACTTTTTCGTACTTTGATTGCCAGAACAAAGCACACTCAGTAATAGTCATAGCTGTGATAATAATATTAAAGTGTAATGCTGAGCAAGCAGTTCGAGGTTTCAGTTTTTCCGTCTGTATAAAAAAAGAATTTAGAATAGGTACTCATTAATGACCCCTCCAACTCTAAATTTTTATTAACACTGTACATTTTCTTTCATTTTCCCAAAAGAGAGGGAACTCAATAGCATAAAAAGATTAACTAACATTCCAAGGACAGTAATTTACCCCTGGTGAGGATGCTTTGAGGATTGTTTAAATGACAACTAAAGATTCAGAATATTATACGGATTTAGCTGATAAAGCAGTAGTAGCGTTTGAAAGCTTCAACTCCCAATTGTGGAAGTTCTCCTGTGAGTAAAATGCTATGAAATAGTATCACGTGCTCCAAAGAAATTGTTCATGAATGGAAGTCAATTGATGTGGCAGACCTCATTGTTATCTTATTTTAAGAAATTGCCACAGCCACCTTGACCTTCAGCAGCCACCACCCAATAAATCAGCAGCCATCAACATTGAGGCCAGACCCTCCACCAGTGAAAAGATTATGACTCATTGAAAGCTCAGATGATGGTTAGCATTTTCAGCAATAAAGTATTTTTAATTAAGGTAAAAAAAAAAAAAAAGACACGGTAAATTTTGGTTTCTGTTTTCTTAACACCTTTGACTAAGAAGGTGAAATTTCGTAACATTTACTTTTCCAAGTTAAGCAAAATCCTGTATGGACGACAAACCAAGCTATAGGCATTATGCTTGCTCCATAAAAGTCGCACCCACCATCAAAACTTTTGTATCCACGCACAGAGTTGAAAATGGAGGGGCGCTTTTCCTTTTGGAGCAGTGATTTTAAAAAGACATCAAGCTGGACACAAAAGTAAAGGTCTATTAAGTGGTGGTAATGTCATACGTCTTCAATGCCTTTGAAAGTATAATATCTACAGACTTTGAATCAATCTGCTTGGATGGCATCGCCTGCGAGCTCTAACAAATGCACAAAAATAGAGAACAAGATTCCCATCCGCAATGTCTTCACCAGCTCTGAGATGATGATTAATGAAACATGACTGGGCTGGAGATTTGTAAAGAGAGGATGGCAGCAGGATTCCCAAGGAGCTTTTGAATTGGAATCGAAGACGATGAGTTCAAGCAGGAAGGGCAGAAGAAATGCTTTAAGGATGAACAGAATCACAGTTTCAAGAAATGCACTCTACATGTGGATTGCTGGGAAGCCATGAAGAATGGGGTCATTCTTTTTGATCAATGCTTCAGGTTGACTAAGTCTAAATTGTAAACCCATGAATAACAGTAGTCTAAGTGGATACACTAGAACTGAATGCTTTCAGACCCATAATATAGAATCTATGAATAATTTAAACAGTGCTGATCTGACGTCTTCTCTTGCACTACCTGTGGAAAAAAACTCCTTGCTTAGTCAGTTACATGATAAACTCTGAAATTCCTATGATTACAAAAATTTTCATTATTACTAGCGTCACCAATTTTTAAACAAACAATTGCAAAGTTGCCCATTACAAATCATTCCTTTACACATAGTAAAGTTTCTCATTGTTTTTCACCAGGAAATCCCTTAATTGATCGTTTTTATAATACTTGAATCAATGAAGTAACATTTTTACCATTTGATTTTGAATGTATTTCTACATTTGTCTGAATTGACTACATTTTTTTTTATCATGGAAAATATAACCAAGACTTACCATGAGCTTAATATGTACCACACACTGGAGGAAGCACTTCATTTCTTATTTAATATGAAAACTATCTTATTAAATACGTTCTGTATTCAATCTCCCTTTACAACTAAAAAAACTGAGGGTTATTGAGGGTAAATAACTTTCTGAAGTTCACACTTCTGGTGAATGCTAGATCTTGCACTAAATTCCACATCTATCTCCCAGAATAACCATCCTCTAATATCTCATATAACATACTAAAGCACCCAAATCATGCTTTACCGGTCCCAGGACTCGATAACTCTTATTGGTTCTTTTCCACTTTATAAATTTGCAATACAAACAAACTTTTAAACATTGATCAATCAATATGAATTTACTGAGTTTCAACTAAATTTAGCACCTTTACTAAATTCTGTGGTTAAATCACCAATATTGCCTCTACCCCCAAGTGATAATATAAACAAGTCACAGTAATCCCAATTCTCTTGCCTTACCAGTGAAGGGAAGGCAAGGATGTTGTCCACTTTGGGAATAGATATGAACATGGAAGTGTGAGGCCATTCTACTCACTCGGGAGCAACTGGCCTTAGGGAACGTGCAGCACTGTGAAGGAGAGAAAGAACCTGAATCACTTATTGCATCATGAACCTCTGCACCGACCATCTCTGAGCCCAGCCCCTCCTACAAACCTTTATAAGTTTATACATTTAATATTTTTAAGCCAGCTTGAGTGGGGTCTCCTGTTACTTGCATACGAAAAGTAGGCGTAGTAAAAGCTCAGGGTTGATAGGTACAGGATCAAATGAGAATGAATTTAAAAGCCAGAGAAAAGTGTGTTACTGGCTCTGTTGAAAATAAAGAGCCATTCTCAGCTTTAAGAGTGATGACGGCATGACGCAAGGTGTCATTCATACCACTGCCTTGGAAGTGTTATGCAACATAGATTCCTTGGTGGAGTGTGGTGCTTAATTTTGAAACCATAAAGTGAATAAAGTTTGTGTAAGAGAGAGGATGAGAGGTGAACCTAAGCTGTGATAAGAAAAATAGGGTTTTTATTCACTCATGCCAGGTTATTAGCTAGAGTCCTAGGATAAAAAAGAAGGAAACGACAAAGATGAATACCCTAGTTTGGATACTAATAACAAATAATATTTATACAGAGTCTTTCTGTGTGCCTATCGTTGTTCTAGGTGTTTTACATACATTAACTTATTTAATTACCAAACAGCCTTATGTGATGGTTATCATCATCAGGCTTTCAGAGAAACAGAGTAACTTGCCCTTCAAACTTTAGATTTCACACCAGTGAATCATAAAAGCAATAACTTAATAATATCATAGAAATTCAAAAAGCACTTTTCAAGACTATTATCAAGAATTCAAGTAATGTATCGAATTAACATGCCTTTAATTTACACTAGCAATATAAAGGGTGTAAATAAAAAATACCCTTCCCCCCAAAACCCCAGAATTTGGCAGGGACTTTGACCATATTGTGAGGTTACAAAAAAGTGTGTTTCAAACAGAAATGGGGTTAATGTATGATTAACTTTTGTCAGTTTATCACACTATTATTTTATTTTTTCTATCTAACTTGATAGAAATTCTGAACGTTAAGCTGTGCTCACAGGACGTAGATGCTGAAACAACCCTCGTTCTTCTCACCATTAGCAGTGAACCTATTGCTCTGCAAATGATTCTCTTTCCTTTAAAAGTGGAGGGTTTTTACTAAGTTCCTTTAAATGCATGATCACTTTAAGAAGCGGGGAAGAGTTCAGGTGTGTGGCACACTCTGCTTCTACGTGTTTTATTCTCAGGGTTCCTTGCTGCCTGCTGCACAGAAGGAAGTGCCTGTCGCCTTACGGATGGAGAAACACACCTGGAGTCATGGAAAAGCATCATTTCTTAAATCTATCAACTGGAGATCCTTTATAGTCTTCTTTTGGGACAGTGAGTGACACCATGAATCTGTCATTAATTCAAATCTGAGTTTCAACTGATTTAATCAGACTATCAAACGCAAATCTGAGTAAATTGAGGCTTTGATGCAGTGGGCCGATAAAGGAAAGAAGAAAGAAAATATAAGGAACAAAGGGCCAGATTCTATCTGTCCTGTGTGCTGACCACACCACACTTGCCATTTGAATTCTAGGACCTGTTTTCCATATTTGGGTATACACAAATAATGCAGATATAAAGTAATGAACTTTATCAAATAGAATGTATACATTACATATTATGAGATATGCCCACGAGGAATGTATGATCTTAAGACAAATTTTTTATCTCGACAAAGTGGTTTCAAGATGCACATTTCAGGCTATGTTTCCTTAACCTCAAGTCATTTCAAGAACATGTACAACTATTGAGCTTAAATTTAACCAACTAACATATTTAAGCCATTACAAACTTATAAAAATCTGATAAGTTTACATCATCGGCCGATATTTAATTTAAAATTATAAGCATGCTAATGTTTAGCACAGATTAGCTTCATATTAACTTTTCCTGTTTTTGTGTTTCTGTATTTACGGACTGACACCTGCTATGCGCGAGGAATAGGGCTGTGAGGAAAAGTGGCACTGAGCTCACCCTCAAGTCACTCATGGACGGTCCAGGACGGAACACAGGTGACATGGAGACAAAATGCTTTACTTCCAAAGTGATGGTGGTGGTTGTTTGTTTGTTTGTTTGTTTTAATAGATTGACCATTTCTTTTTAATAAACTATTCTATGTTTTCAAGTCCTCAAGGACAGCACTCCCATTTAGAAATTTTCGGCTTCATGTAAAAACAGCTGCATTTTCCACTTTGAGTTTCCTGTGATATTATCTTCATGCCAAATAACATAAATGCAAATAATTTACTTGTACTGCAAAGATATACTTTATATAATTTAAACACATATTCACATCACTGAATTACCCTATTTCCTACTTTGGATTAACTTAAAATAAGTAACTACATAAAATAAAGTGAAGGAAATGTTAAAAATTGTACAAAGGGAATAGAGTCTACCAAAATTCGTTATCCTCCTTTCCTCCATTTTTCTTTTTTTCCAAAATTAAAGCGGGGGTATTCTCTTGTTACCTGGAACTATGGTGGAAAGAATTCCAATCATTCATTTTAATCAGACATTAATGGCAAGTTAATATTCATATGTGCATTTGTAGAGGACAAATAATAAACCCTATACTCTCTATAGCAAAACTAATACAAGAGATTATTTTTATCTGAGCCTAAAAACAAGTATGTGAAGATACATTTTCAATGATCAGGTAAATTAGATTGTGAAGAATATGTTGAAAAGTTTAAACTTCGTTTAGATCTTCAAGAGTATGTTCAGATAGGATACAAGAGAACTATTATGTCTTCTCTTAAATGCTTTTCTGGATTTTGATACTCTTCACTCTGCAGCGTCTCCGGAGTATCTTATGTAAAAAGGAGTGCTAATGAATGCGTGTGCTGAGAATGAATAAAAATACTTTCATTGCAGAGACCATGACTTAGGTCATCTTTCTTTCCCTCCCAGTCCCAGCCTCTGAAAATGCAGCTGAAAGCAATTCCATTTGTGTTCTCTCCGAGGTGATGCTCTGCTCTACACGCGCTCCGGATGGCGAGGGAGCGGCCGAGGGGGTTACCGAGGCGGAATTAGACTAATCACGTTTCCGTTTCCATTCCGCCTAAAGGGAAAGATGACACCTGCTTGTGCAGCTCCAAAGTGTTGAAATCCTTTCTGCTTTCATGTGGTTCCTGTGCATATTCTCTGGTGGATTCAATGAGGGGAATGCATTATAGTTTTAAACTTTGATGCCCCATTAAGATGAATACGCACCTAATGAGCTGAAAAATAACCGATGCTGCTTCCGACCACCCTTCCCCCTCACTCTCCTGGGAAACTGGCTAATCAGGCTGGGAGTGTATCTTCCGTGTTCTTAAACCACTGGCTATGAAATTTGGCCAAGGACCAAATTCGAACACATGTTTAGTGTATTAACAATATAAGCAATAAGCGACGCTTCGATTAATAGGGAAGAAAGAACTGTTTGTCTTTTAATAATGAATGCAGTAGTCTTAGGCAATTTGGTTAGAAACAGGATATAAACACAAAACCCAGCGGCTATTATTCATGGGCCACGTGTAGTTAGTACTGTCAGTGTTTTGTAATTCCTGTAACTACCTGCACATACACACCTCAGTAAAATATATAGAATATTTTGAAAAACAAGCAGTTTTTGTCACCTTAGTAACTCTTGAGGCTTATAAAAAAAAGGCTGTAATACAGCAATTTAAGGCTGTCTGAATTTAAAATATGTCTTTGCTGCTTAGGTGAGGTGATAGAAGAATGAAGCAATTTCAGGGGACAACACCAGGAGCTGAAGCCAATTATATTTCAGTGTTTTTCACGGATATCCCTACCTGCCAAGCCGAGTGCAGCAAGTTAGTATTCACACTGTGATCTATGAGCATGGATATGAAGCTCCATTTTCTCTCGAGGGAAATCTTCTAACAAACAGTTGACAGAGCAAAACACAGTTAGAAAGGAACAAATGAAAAATCTAATAAATATGATGCAAATATTTTTTAAACAGGCATTTTATAATGTGTAATTCAAAGCAAAAGTTCAGCTTCTGTGTAAAGAAATCATTGCAGAAAACAATACACGAACGTTATTCCTGAGCAAAGTTTGCTCCTAAAAGATCTCTTGCATTGAGTCAAAGTTGCATTTTTCTTATTTGCTGCTGAATCTTTGCAGTTTAAGAAGAAAATAAATGTAATTATATTTAGTTAAGTATTACACTATCAATCAGAATAATACATGTATTAAAATGCATAGTAAACGGTGAAAAAATTTTGTGTCCTTAGCCATACATATAATTTTATTCTAGTTTAAGAAAATTAATTGATCTGGGGCACCTGGCTGGCTCAGTCCCTGGAGTGTGAAACTCTTGATCTCAAGGTTGTGAGTTTAAGCCTCAAGTTGGGTGTAGAGATTACTTAAAAAGTAAAAGAAAAGAAGAAAAAGAAAATTAATTGATCTTAAGAGATAAATTAGAAGATATAATTCTTTTTCTTTAAAGAGTGTTTAACTTTTACTAAAAGTCAGAACAAAACAAGTGAATTCTAATTCAAAGCGAAGAGTTTATTCTCCTTTTAGATAGACAAGAATCTGAATGTGTGGGGTTATAAATGCACAGAAAATAATATATTATATTCATATTATCTTGGAGTCAATATTTTCTAAGACTTTTGAGTGATAACATGAGAAGCAATGTCTTAGAGTATGATTATAACAAAAATTAAATAATTACAAAACAATATATAACTGAGCCACATTTTCTATTTAGAATTAATAAATGAGTTGGAATTTGTTGGTCTCTAAACCTAAATTTTCATGATTATGTTTGGTGAATGTAAGCACATCAAATCACCAAAAATTAACATAGATATGTATTTAGCCTAAATTAAATATTTCCTGGATTTCTCAATGTAAAACAAAAAAGAATATGTTTCTTATTTTTATAACATCCTTCCTTATAAATTATTTGAAATCTATTGGACATTATTCACACTTCCTACATTTAAGCTTAATATTATGGTCTAGCATTTCAATTTAGCCCAATGGTCTGTCATTTAATAAAGATTTTCATCATTGTATTGCTTCCTGGACAAATTTTTTACTTTCTACACACTGAGTCCTGGAATCATTATGATTAAAATGCAGAGAGAAAATTTCTTCTTATCAATAATTGCAAATATTTAACAATTTAGATACTATTTTAGTTGTCAGTAATTTCAAAATAATCAGAAAGTAATTAAAATATTTTAGTCACTTAAAGCATTTTTAAAAAAGGTATTTTCTTTAGAATTTTCCTTTCACTTATCCTTGGTTGAAACAACAATTTTCTAATAATAAGCTGGTATTATTATATCGGTAATCATTTTATCACATAGGAAATATTATATTTGAAACTTTAAGTATACACTCTAAAAAAGTCTAGAAGCATATTTAACTTTGCTTTTATGTTCAACATGCAACACATTTTGAGTATTGATGTGTATGCAATCTTTGTTTTCAAGTTCCCTTTTATGATCATATACTTTATAATTGACAGAAAACATAGAGATCAATAGACATCAGGGACACACTGACAGCAATATGAATATGTTCAAAATGACTTTTGACAAATTCATGAATGACAGATATATATGAGTTGAGAGATGATTATCAATGCTATAGAAAACAATGACCCTTTTCTAGAAAACTATGTTCAGTGTGTATAAATGTAGTTGTTTACATTTATTTTTAAATTCTAGAGACTATTTTCTCAATTATGAATATTATTGCCTTCAATTCTAAGGTGGAATAAACAATATCTTTATTACTATGTATTCCTTATTATTAACTTTCCCACCCTCACCTCTAAGAAAAATGTTAGGACATATGTCATGCTTTGAAGAATTCAGCATTGCTATTGACCAGAAAGTCCACTTGAAAGAAGGAAGCTGCAGTCTTGGCCCAGCCATTTTATAATAAACTTGTTAAGGCCATTAGGATACGTGTGAAAGATTTTAGGAAGTGTAACCGTACACCAGGATGCCTGTGCTTGTCAAAGTAGTACTTTATTTTTCCAAGTACAATTGATTTAGGATGTTCATAAAATCCTTTTATATGCCATTATGGTATGTCATATTTCACTTATTGTTTCCATTTACTTAAATACCAGTGCAGACAAGATAGACAGAGGCCTTTCCTACACTATCTCATTGAAAAAATATTATTAGGAAAACAACAGCTATAGTCTACAGGTAATTTACACAAACTCCAAGCATGGGAACATAGAACACTGCTGTATTTTGTACGAGCATATCGAAAACTCACTGTAGCCTGCGGTGCTTCTGTGTGGAAACAGGTATAATAAAAATATATTGGAGATGGAATGTTTGCTTGTTCTATATCAGAGGAGGGCGAACAGCAGAATAGAGACAATAGATTTTGTAAAATTATCTTTCCCCTTTGAATTTTATTTATATTGTGTGTGTGTGTGTGTGTGTGTGTGCTGTAAATTACACTTAGCATATCTAAAATGCAAGTATGGAAGCCATTGCACTTTGTGCAGAATCAGATGACAACAGGGAACATGAACCATTACTATAGTAAGCTTCCTTTACTACTCTTTGTATAACAATGCAATTGTGTTTTCGATATGACGGGGGAACCCTCTACTGATTCTTAACAATCGTGTTTAATATTACAATGGCACTGATCTTCTCTGTGGTGTCATTCATTTAGGAAGAAATTATGTCCAAGAGGAATTAGAATCCTGGATTTTCTAACCCTGTCTAAAAAATGAGCTCAATTGCAGGCAGTGCCTCACACATCTAAGTTAATTTGTAATGATTCAACTAAGTGCTGACGTGAAGGAAGCCTTCAATGACTATCAGTCTCTTTTTTTCCCCAATGGCTCTCTACAAATCATCTCATATACCACAGAGCAAAGCTAGAAGCTAAAAAAATGAATACACCAGTAATTTCTTTTTGACAATGACTTGACACTCGGCTGATGGGAGTAGCTAACAGTATGACCTCCAGACTGTTAGCTCTGCTAAAAGAGATTCACTTGAAACACCCATGGGGTTATGGATTCCTGCTAATAGCAGCAATAGAATGGATGGTAAAATTATGGCAGGGTAGAAATGCTTTCTCAATTAATTTCCCATCATGTTAAGGCCATTATCATTGGATGTCATCTAGCAAAATGGGGGGAAACTCTAGTACCTTTGAAAGTTTCTCTTAAAAAAAAGTTTCTTTTAGTTAGAATGAGGTATAATAGCAGATAATAGCAAACCAGACTCTTAGAAATGTTTACCTTCAAATAAAACTTTTACAGTATTGATTAATATGCCCTGACAACCAAATTTGAGCTAAAAGTTATGCATGTGGGAAAGGACAAAAATGTGCACTTATGGATGGAGTAGATTTTAATATGAAAATTTAAAAGACTCAAATGATTAATTAAATTACTGGGCAAAGCCGCAGAAGAGCCGTACAAATTATAGGGCAACAGTGTAGTTTCTGATTGGTTTCTTATGGCTTTAGGATGGTTCCCATTTAAGCTGATGAACAAATATAAACAGAGAAGAAATATTCTTTAATCCTAGGCCATCTTCATTTGGACAAACTGTACATTAAGCAGTATTAATCAGTATAATACTTTAATTACATGACCACTTATTAATTCACCCTAAGATGTAGTGTGCACAAACAAAATTCCTCAGTATTAGGTGGGCAATGAAAGTTATGATAGAAAAAGTGAGGTTTTATTTTCCATGCATAAATATGTAAAGAGAGGGTGATTAAGAAACTAACTTAAAACTTTAGGTATACGTTAAATTTTATCAAAGTGGTCAGGTTTTTTTTTTTTTCAACAAAAATGGAGTTCATGAAAATCTAAGTCACAGATTGTTACTCTGTCACCAGCATCACTTTTTGTCAGTAGTCCTTGTTTGTATAACACGAGCATTGTATTAATGTTGAGTAATAACCGAAATTGCATTTGTTGACCTGTCTTAAACGTCCAAGTAGAATAAGGTATACCTAGTTGAGAAATTGTTTAAATATCCCTATATGGTCAAGGTTTCATTTGATGTTCAAGAAATACATATGCCTAGAAAAGACATTATTTAAAGAGAAAAACAAGTCAGAGGAAAAACTCCTAAGTGATGTTTAAAATCAGGAAAAATAGATGGTACAAAGATTCTTTGCAAATCGCTTAATTAAGCTATTGGACAGCATAGCATCCATCTAATGCAGGTCTGATTCTTTTCATTCTTCATATTGGCCTATTTCACCTATTTAATATTCTTTCATGTCCTTTAACAGATTATTATAAAATCTGATTGCATTTCCAGAAAGATAACATTTTGGTGCTAACCCCGTATTTTCCCTTCTTACTTACCCTGACATGTGTACACCCTTGTCACTCAACTCAAATACATGGTATAGATAGATATGCATGTCTTGCTGCTTTGTACATAGACATCTTGCTCAATTCTACTTGGTAATGTTATTTTAATAAGTTTCCCCTTAGCTCCTATCTTTTTGCTAATTAATTCTTTGTGCAAAAATATTTGGTACTAAAAGAGAATTTATAGATAAGCTAAACTTACCTCTTCAATATATTGATTAGAACCCTGCAACTCAAAGCAAGCAGTTACTTGGCCCATGTTACTTGAGCTAGTTAGTAACAGAATAGAAACTAAATCTTTGATGTCTACTTCAGTGCTGTTTCAATTAAACTGTTGAAATGTCCCTGTGCGATTCAAACCAATGTAATCTATGTGAGTCCATGTCTGTAGTTAAAATCTGTTGTTTTATACTTCATTTTTAAATTAACTAAATTGTATCATTATATAATATATTTAACTCCTCTTTTTATATAATTAATAAATTATTTTAAGTTATATTCTCAATTTTTATCATGTATGTATTATATCCTTTTGATAAACGTTAAAATTTTGTCTATATGTAGTCTTATGATACAAAGTCCAAAAAGATAGATTCCTTGAAAAATGTGTATAATGAAGACTCTACCGGTATTTGCAGACTAACAATATTTAGGGCAAAATTCTCTTGCAGAGAATTAAGAAATAGGAACACATAATAGTAAGTTTCTATTGGTTATAGTTTACATTTATTTCAAAACAAGCAGTAGTTCAGAGATGGTGTAAGGAACATTGACTATCATTGAGTGGAATGGTGAAAAAACACTAATAAAAATCTAGAGACTCCAGGTGTGTGTGTGCTTCTTGTTGTATTACATAATTAAAAGAGGATCGGCGTATCAAAATTACACAGTAACTAAGACTATAAGCACAGGAATCAGATAGCAATATGTTTGAAAGATAGCTTTGTCATTTTCTAATTGTGAAACATTAACCAAACTGCTTAATCTTTCCAAGTCTTGGTTAAGTTCTCTGTAAAACTGGAACAATAATTCCTAATGTGATATATTCTATTACTGTTCTACAATTTATCATTCACTCCCTCTCCACCTTGGGGTAAAGACGCTTCCTTGACTCGCTGACTTTGGGCTTGACTATGTATTTGCTGAGAGTATACAATGTGACAAGACTTGGTGCATGGAAGCTTTACACATGGTTTATGCCATCAGGATTGCCCTCTCTGGTTTCCAAAATCCACTGCCAGAAGAACATACCTTAGGAATTAGTGGACCAAAAAGGATGGAAAAGCACTTGGAGAATACCTGAACAAAATTGGAGAGGTAGTTCAGAGAATAAAAACAAGATAAATAAGGAAATAGTGCAATGGTTTTGATTTGAGGCATACACTTGGAATACTATTTTTTGTCTCTATGTTACATTGTGTTTGATATTACTAGCGATCCCATTCCTTTCTTATTTCCTTCTTGACTTGCTTTCCTAAACTTGAGTTCTTGCACACTGAAAAAAATGTGTTTGGGATTTTTTTTTTTTTCTCTGAAGGATTTACTTGTTTTTCTTCCAGAAGGAGTCAAATTCTGTCTCTTGACCATATTGCCAATCATCCTATAATAATCTCTCCCCCTTATTTTCCAATATTTTCTGTCTGAAACCCTTAACAATTTTATTTAATTTTTCTCTTATTCTAATTTATGGCTGAGCGTGTTCAGTGAAGCACGACTATCAAATGCAGCAAACACTTGTCATTTTCTTCCTGCTGCTTACTTTCAAGGAATAATTAATTTACTGTAGCTATGACACATAGAGACTATTTTGGTTTAGAAAATCTATTAAAATCCTTTTATGTAAAAAGTAACCTTTAGATATTGTTATGTGGCCATTGTGGTCAAATATTAACAGGAAGATGGTAACAAATTTATGTATGCATAATTGCACAAAAACTAGAATGGAAATGGTACTTTCTAACTAGTGACCCATCGCTCTGATTATTTTACTTAATTTTTGGTAAGACCTCAATGTTACATA
The DNA here is from genome assembly GCF_023065955.2 of Ursus arctos. Taxonomy (NCBI): domain Eukaryota; kingdom Metazoa; phylum Chordata; class Mammalia; order Carnivora; family Ursidae; genus Ursus; species Ursus arctos. The sequence continues at coordinate 68,829,034 of NW_026622763.1, forward strand.
AATGAACATTTTTCTTTCTGTCAAATTTATAACTCTGTATTTTTTATCATAAAGTTGGAAATGCCAGAAAAAAGAAAAATATTTACTAGAAAATTTGACCCCAATACTATTGTTAAAGTGTAAAATCATGATGGTAGATATTGAAACATTTGTAGTAAACACATATAATACACTTTTCTATTTTGTATATTTAATACATTAATTATTATAAATATATCTAACATATTTATCATACGTAATAAGTAATGTATTTAGTTTATCTCACCCATGCTTTCTTCTTGGACTTCTCCACCTTCCCTATTGGAAAAGAAAGGCAAAATGTGTGTTTAGATACTCTTGAATATCGTGATACCCTGCATAACCACTCAATAGCTATGAATTGACACAATTGATCATTCATGTTTAGGGAAAAAAGCCTATGTCAGCTTATATCTCAATCATCTAAGACAGAACCCACAAAAGAAGTTAATGTAATTAGAGTGGAGCATATTGGGTAGGCATGTGAAACAGTATAAAAACAAGCAAATCACACCTGTCTGTGAAACCACCTTATTTTTGTGGATACTGAGTGAATAATGGAGGTTCTTCATGAGAGAATAAAAAAGGGTTCAGTTTTAAAGTACAGAATATGTATCAGCTTTAATCCATTATAACTGAATTCAGTCTTAAATCGATTTTATTTGAAGATCAATCATATTGATACCAAGTGGCATTTTCAAACCTTTCAAATTTCTCAAAAGATTAAGATTGTAAGTGTATACGCACCTGTGGAGGGCGTCTGTCTTCTGTAACATGTTATTCAAAAGGCAGAACCGCCAAGATCAATGTTCCTTACTGTAGGAATCCACCGAGATTTTGTGAAAATTTCAAATAAAGTATGTGACATTTTGTTTTAAGTTGTTTTTTTTTTTTGTTTTTTTTTTTTGTGCCACTCATTCACATTAGTTTCTGAAATCTTGCAGACAAGCATCATTCCTATGACTTGTCACTGTATTTGGATAAAGTAGGCATTGAAGGAAGTTTTGCAGAATAGAAACAAAACAGAATTATGCTAGGGTTCAATTCATGCTGATTCTCTCATACATACTCACAAAATTTACTAGCTCCATCATGATGAGTGGAAATAGGTTGGAAAAGATATAGAGCTAAATATGTTCTAGATAGTGCGATTTTGTTTTCCTGTCAGGCGATTTATAACTGGGGAGATTTTGAGATTAGGCTTTTGTTGTTGTTGTTGTAGCTGTTTTAGAACAATATGTTTAAATCAGATGATCTATCCCTACACTCAGAAGGGTTTTAATCAGGAAAGGATGCTGTATTTTGTCAAATGCTTTTTCTGCATCAATTGAGAGGATCATACGGTTCCTGAATATTTTCTTGTTGATATGATCTATCACGCTGATCGATTTGCGAATGTTGAACCACCGTTGTATCCCAGGGATGAATCCGACTTGGTCATGATGGATAATCCTTTTAATGTACTGTTGGATCCTATTAGCCAAGATCTTGTTGAGAATTTTGGCATCCATATTCATCAGGGATATCGGTGTGTAATTCTCTTTTTGATGGGGTCTTTGCCTGGTTTGGGGATCAAGGTAATATTGGCCTCATAAGAATGAGTTTGGTAGATTTCCTTCTGTTTCTATTTTTTGAAACAGCTTCAGGAGAATAGGTATTATTTCTTCTTTGAATGTTTGGTAGAATACCCCAGGGAATCCATCAGGCCCTGGCATTTTGTTTTTCGGGAGGTTTTTAATCACTGCTTCTATCTCTTCATAATTAATTGGTCTGTTTAAAAAATCAATTTCTTCCTGTTTCAGTCTTGGTAGTTTATAGGTTTCCAGGAAAGCCTCCATCTCTTCCAGATTGCTTAGTTTTTTGGCATATAGCTGTTGATAATAGTTTCTAATAATCCTTCAATTTCATTGGTGTTGGTCGTGACCTCTCCCTTTTCATTCATAATTTTATTAATTTGGGTCCTTTCTCTATTCTTTTGGATAAGTCTTGCCAGTGGCTTATCTATTTTATTTATTCTTTCAAAGAACCAACTTCTAATTCTGTTGATCTGCTCTACTGTACTCCTGGTTTCTAATTCATTGATCTCTGCTCTAATCTTGATCAACTGCTTTCTTGTGCGTGGATTAGGCCTGTTCTTCTGTTGTTGTTCCAGTTTCTTGAGGTAAGAATATAAAAACTGCATTTTAGATTTTTCTATTCTTTTGAGTGAGGCTTGGATGGCTATGCATTTTCCCCTTAGGACTGCCTTTGCAGTGTCCCATAGGTTTTGGACCATTGTGTTTTCATTCTCATTGGTCTTTGCACACCATACACAAAGATAAACTCCAAATGGTTGAAAGACCTTGATGTGAGACAGGAATCCTTCAAAATCCTAGAGTAGAGCACAGGCAGCAACCTCTACGACATCGGCCACAGCAACCTTTTTCATGACACATCTCCAAAGGCAAGAGAAACAAAAGAAAAAATGAACTTGTGAGACTTCATCAAGATAAAAAGCTTTTTAACAGCCAAGGAAACAGTAAAAAAAATTAAGAGGCAGCCCACGGAATGGGAGAATATATTTGCAAATGACACTACAGATAAAAGACTGGTATCCAAGATCTACAAAGAACTTCTCAAACTCAATACACAAGAAACAAATAAACAAATCATAAAATGGGCAGAAGATATGAACAGACACTTTTCCAATGAAGACATATAAATGGCTAACAGACACATGAAAAAATGTTCAAAATCATTAGCCATCAGGGAAATTCAAATCAAAACCACACTGAGATACCACCTTACGCCAGTTAGAATGGCAAAATTTGACAAGGCAAGAAACAACAATTGTTGGAGAGGATGTGGAGAAAGGGGATCTCTCCTACATTGTTGGTGGGAATGCAGGTTGGTACAGCCACTCTGGAAAACAGTGTGGAGGTCCCTTAAAAAGTTAAAAATTGAGCTACCCTATGACCCAGCCATTGCACTACTGGGTATTTACCCCAAAGATACAGACGTAGTGAAGAGAAGGGCCATATGCACCCCAACGTTCATAGCAGCATTGTCCACAGTAGCTAAATCGTGAAAGGAGCTGAGATGCCCTTCAACAGATGACCTGATTAAGAAGATGTGGTCCATATATACAATGGAATATTACTCAGCTATCAGAAAGAACGAGTTCTCAAAATTTGCTGCAACATGGACGGCACTGGAGGAGATAATGCTAAGTGAAATAAGTCAAGCAGAGAAAGACAATTATCATATGGTTTCTCTCATCTATGGAACATAAGAACTAGGAAGATCGGTAGGAGAAGAAAGGGATAAAGAAAGGGGGGGTAATCGGGGGGGAATGAAGCACGAGAGACTATGGACTCTGAGAAACAAACTGAGGGCTTCAGAGGGGAGGGAGGTGGGGGAATGGGATAGGCTGGTGATGGGTAGTAAGGAGGGCATGTATTGCATGGTGCACTGGGTGTTATACGCAACTAATGAATCATGGAACTTTACATCAAAACCCACGGATGTACTGTATGGTGACTAACATAATATAATAAAAGAATATTATTATAAAAAAATAAATCAGATGATCTAAAGAGAAAGAAGAAAAAAGAAAAGAAGAAAATGGAAGGGAAAGGTATATTGGAAATATATGAAGTGAGTTTGATTTGCCTTTTACTTGGATGGATAATTAAGTTAAAGGAATTCTTGAGTTGGCGCTGGCAGTCTACAGGTTTTCACAAGTCATCTTGGACTGGTGCATGTAGAGCTACCTGGGTGAGGCAGGGTGAACAATGAGGTAAGGATCCAAAAGGAAATGACGTCCAACTTCACAGCTAAAGCTGATCTTACGCTTGACGGAGAATCAGTTGGACGGCTGAACACATAGGATTAGTCATTCACAAAGTACAGGATTTTTGATTCCTCTGATTTGCAGTTCTTCATACATTAGTGAAAAAGGTCAGAGGCGTCCGTGCTTACAACTCTTGCATCAGTTGCTCAGTTCTCAGGGGACAAGGGTGACGTTTGCTATCTAGCTACTACCATCCTCTACTTAGGCATTTGTTGAGGGAGAAAATAGGCACATGTAGCAAACAGATGGCATTGACATGCTCCTGTATAAGGTCGTTGGCTACAGCAGAATACCGGAACTACTAGAATCACCATATTTGCAGTAAGCCCCAGAAGAAACAAAAATGTTTGCAAAAGCCATTACTCCACCTCACCAAACTACTGCGTACTTTTTTTTTTTCTTTTTGAAAAAGGGGATTGTTCGGTAATGATGAAGATAGTAAACAGTATACATGAATTTTTCACCATACTTAAAATTCAGGCTAGTCAACTTATGCATTGCCAAAATTTTTTAAATCCGTATTCTTTCCTTTTTTTTTCCTCTTTCACTCTTCAACTTTGTTTCATTTGGCCAAGTATTTGACATGGTCTGCTTCATGTTTGCAAATGATTGTGTGTGTGTGTATACATGTATTTCAGATCCAGATGTTGAAAATGAACTCTGCAATCCTCTCTTGGGTTTTTACTGATATACTCTAGTGAATAATTTATCAAACAGAATCTTAGTAAAAATCTGTTCTTGGTTTCCTCAGAGCTTTTAAAGTTATCCTTTCAGGATACATATAAATTATTTCTATATTATTAAGTATTTTCAAGATAGAATATAAATTACTTCCACATTAGTAACTTGTGAGTTGTTAGAGGATCAAAAGCAGAGGAATCTCCTCTTGTCCAGGCATTCAAATGAATTCATTAGATTTACTTTTTTTTTTTTCCAAAGATTTTATTTATTTATTCGACAGAGATAGAGACAGCCAGCGAGAGAGGGAACACAAGCAGGGGGAGTGGGAGAGGAAGAAGCAGGCTCATAGCGGAAGAGCCTGATGTGGGGCTTGATCCCATAACGCTGGGATCACGCCCTGAGCCTAAGGCAGACGCTTAACCGCTGTGCCACCCAGGCGCCCCTCATTAGATTTACTTTGTTGTTAATTGAAACAGTTGCTATAACTGTTGCTATAACCAGGTAGAGGCTAAAGAGTAGTTTTGTGTTCTTAAAAAATTAAATACATTTTGTTATCTGAATTTGTGTCCATTTTAATTTTTAGTGTCCGTATATGTTGATGTACATAGGATTCTGCACAAAATTTTCATACAGGTATCAAACATAATCCCTTTGTTTCCAAGAACATGAAGTTATTTGTCTTAAAAACATTTAAGTTTTTCAGTAAGAATTAGCTTTTTAGAGCAATGAATAAAGATTGATATTTATGGGAAACTGGATGCTATCAAATTAATACAATCTTGACATACTGTTTTAACCTTCCCTTTTTTATGATTTGGGGCTCACCATATTTTCTAGTTTCTTTGAGTCCATAGATGAAGAATAGTACACATTTTGCTGAGACACATTTGTGTCATAGCCCTCAGAGGCTGTTTCCTTGTCTAAACAAATTACACAGCTTGAGGAAAATTGCTATGAAAATAAATAAAAAGTAATAAAACAAATAATATTGAACTTCAGTTTTATCATCTGTATAACAGGAATAACATTTGTCACTTCAAAAATTTAAATGAGAATTCCTTCTGTGCTAAGGAATAGTGCCTTCTTTTCACTTTCTCTGTCTGCTGACTGCACACACATATATATAATATATGCATAAAATATATATGCATAAAATAATATATTATGTTATTATAGTACATATTATTAAATTATAGAATCACAAAAACTTAATCTGTTTCACTCTATTCTAGACATACAGAAGTATAACTTCCTACTGTTCACAAGACATATTATTGATATAAGGTCTCAGAATGGAAGTAGAAATGGGTCTTTGTCCTAACTTTCTCTATAGTATCTATGTCACAATGCCAGGGAGTTGTTTGTCATCCTGAACAACACCCTAGGGGTCCTGCATCTTATTTAACACAATAGGAGAGAATTCAGAGTGCCCTTGGGGGAACCATCTGCCACCAGAAATATGCCAGTGAGCCTGAAAGTTCCCTTTGGGTTACCTGTGGGAAATGATAGCATAACACTTTTACTTTTCCACTTTCCTGGGAGATAGAAAGTGTTAAATTGGTATCCTTCTGTCTGTCAGTCATCACAGAGACCATTCCCCGCCTCCTTCAGGAAGCTTACTTAGAGTGGTTTCTTTCTCTTACTTCCCCCATTCTTTCTTTCTCTACTTCTCCCGCCCGCCCACCCCCATCGTAATCTACTCAGAAGAATTAAGTAGATGCTTAGACTTTCAACTATAATTTTATTAAATGAAAAATTTTATGGTAAGTTGTACTGTTAAGTGAAATCTAAACTATCATATTTTTCATAAGTGTAAACATTAAGGCTTTTAATTGTTTTACATGTTTGGCTTTTTTTGCCTGAAAAAAAAAAGTATGTAGGTTTTGTTAGGATTGCTGGTTTTTTTGTTTTGTTTTTTTTTGAAATATAGTTTTCTTGTTCCAGGGGATTGGCAGATGCAAAGAATATGATCTCTATGGCGTCAAAATCTGTTTGATTTAATTCTGATTAATTTTTATGGGAACAGACTTGCTTACAAGAAAACTTATCAGAAAGCCATGGATCATTAGCAAACACCTTAAAATGAATGCAGCTTAGCAATCTATAAAGAGTAATTCAACAAATCATTTTTAAATGTTTTACAATTTGCCACTTTTGTAATTTCAAAATGATGGCTATAGGGATTTCTTATAATGGGTATATCTTCTGAACGACTTTCACCAACCACAGACGTGTAACTATTTGTGTATGACTTTTAAAATTAATATAAAAACATGGTCAATATAGTCTTTTATCAGCTTTTCAATTCTTATAAATAAATTTTCTCTTTAAATATACTCACAAAAATAGCATAACGATTAAACACCTGATTTGCAAATAATATTGCTGTTTAAAAGCCAATGGTAGAATAGTAGATTTTATCTGGTTTAAATGAATAATAGTTTGAATATTTACTTCTAGAAAGCATGGTAAGCTTTGCAAACCCACTGAATTTGGTTTTGTGTTTTGATGTCTTTTCCCACAGAAAGTTGAAGTTTACTAAGTCCTTTTTTCCCATCACTCAGTTATTTTATTGCAAAGAGGCAAGATCATGACTGCAAACAATGTTACAATCTGACACAGCTCCTGTACTAGTAATCATAATACAAAAATCAGAACTAATGTTCCTGGAAAATCTACTTGTCGAGGCTAAAACTGCTTCTACCATATTCAGATTTCCATAACACCACACCAAATGCAGATCACTGGAGCTAGATAAATTGGGCCTCTATCCATAAAATGCTGAATAATTTAATTGACTAAGCTTAAAAAACTGATTAACAGAACAGGATGAAAAAAAAAACACAATAAAATGTGAAATAAACATCTGTATTCAAACTTCAAAGGCCCCAACTAACAATATGCCTCCTAGGTTTCCAAAACCACTTTGTGCCAAAGGCCTTACTGAGTCTTTGTTTACAACAAATTCAATTTTTCCAAAGGGAGAAAAACTACCATTAATCTTTAATTTACCTTCTTGTGCATTTTTCAATAGAACACCTCAAACTTTCCTCTATGGAGAAAATTTCTATGTTAATCCATATTCTCAATGTCTTCGGATGGGAAGAAGTTCAAATTAAGGATCAGAATGTGAATTTTGAAAGTGGTTTATGTAATCCAGATTTAGTTTACTGAACCACGAATTCAAGTTACTGGTTTGTAGTATACACAGTATTAGATGTATTTTCCACCTCTTTAATTTTAAGCCAGTGTTATATAATTCGAAAATGATTATCACGTATTTGTAAGTATTGTATTAGCAAAACACATAAGAAATATTAGGATGAACCAAATGAAAACACTATGTTCAATGAAGAAAAATGATCAAATATTGGCAATCCGCATACATGGTTCAAATCTATACAAAAATAAATTATTGCAAGTATATATGGCTTTTTAGTTCACAAAGTATTTTCACCAAGGCATTTCCTCATTTGTTAAAGATAATTTCTATAGGTAAGTCTTTTGAATTCTTAGCCAGTGCAAAATCCTCTCCACGCATTTAGTATTCAATCCAAACAAAACACTTACTTGCTGGAAACAATTATGGCTCCATTCTACAAGTGAGGAGATCTTTCTTACTATGTCCAAGATTATACAGCAAAGAGGTGGGAACAGGTGTCTGGACCTAGTCAATCTGCCTGTAAGACCTGTTCTCAACCATCAAAATAAAGACAGGGCAGAGGGTAGTGTAATCAGTTTTGCAATATGCATAGGTTCAAAATGTGAATTTGTTTCAATGCGAAAAAGGGAACAATTTGGACATAATGCAAATTTCAGTTTGTTTATTCAGGATTTCAACAGAGAAACAGCAAGTAAATGCAGAACACTACGAGCACTGAACCAAGCCACTTAGGGACACGTACAGGGCACTTTGCACAAACCTCAAACCTCATTCGCCTCTGACGTCTTACACTTTCTTTCCAATATCAGACAACCCTCCTTCCTCCATCATCACACTGTCACTAACAAGCTGCAACCCTTTCAATGACAACTACCACAAGCAAACTTCAGGTCTTTTTCAAGGTCAAGTGCCATATTCATTATGGCATATGTGTATTTTTAAACTATTTAGTGAGTGTAAAATTGTGCTTTTTTTATGATTTTATGCCTATTTCTAAATTCCTTACTGATGAAATTGTTTAGCATGTGTGGCTAACCCCATTTTTGCCATAAACCCTGTGGTTTTAGTGGCCAATTTTGTATAGCGCAGTGATTTTTAGGAACACGTATGTCCTGTTACAACTGAATTGACAGTAACCTATTCCATAATCAGGGGGATAAAAAGGCACTTTCTCAGTTTCACTTGCCTGTTAAGCATGGAGCAAAGTTTTAAACTCTATTCCAAATGTGGAATTATTTCTACCACATCTGGCTGATATTTCTATCTGAGGGGTAATACACTTAAATTTGCATATTTGAATCAGAATTGTTTTTTTTTTAAGTTGCATTTATCTTAAAGTTGCATCTTTCTTACATTGTCTGTAAGTTAGAATTCATATGATGTTTAATTCTATAACATCTTTCATTTATTTATTTTAAGTAAGCTCTACATCCTATGTGAGGCTTAAACTCATGAACTCAAGATCAAAGGTCACATGTTCTACTGACTGAGCCAGCCAGACACCTCTTCATATAATGATTAATTCTAGAAGCATGCCATATTTTTACACTAAGAACAAGGACCGGTATATATAAAATATTTTTTAAATGATTTTACTAGGTTTTTGAGAATAATTCAAAGTTCCCATTAGAATTAAATTGTCAATATATTTTATTTGCTTGTTTTAACATAGAGGTTCCTTATTTTAGAAATCAGTTATCATATATTTGACCAGTATCTTGGGAAGTTGGTATAAATAATAAAAAGTCTAACTTGGGGCACTTGGGCAACTCGGTTGAGCAAACAACTCTTGATTTGCACTGAGGTCCTGATCTCAGGGTCTTGACACAGAGCCCCCCATTGGCTCTGAGCTCAACACAGAGTCTGCTTAGGATTCTTTCCCTCTCTCTCTGCCCCTCCTCCTGCTCATTCACTTGTTCTCTCTCTCTCTCTCTCTCTCTCAAATAAATAAATAAATAAATACAATCTTTTTTTAAAGTCTAACTTTATTTTTGGATCTTTGGATTGATGGCTTTGTATCCCCACCTCTGTCTCCCATCCTGTTGTCCCACTTCTGGGCAAGCCAATCAGAAAGCCCAGGAGCTCCCTCCTTTGGCATTAACAGGAAGTTCAAACCACACAAGCCCCAGTCCTCACATGGCAACCCTCACCCCAGTACCAATGCCTAGCCACACACAGACACAACGCACACAAACACAGACACACACAGACTAAAGTTTATCCCCTCATGGCTCTTGTAAAACATTTTCTGACTTGCTTGGGATTCTGTCCTTTTCTCCCCAGAAAGCTTCATCACGTGTGTGATAAATCTCTTCACACCCTCTCTGTGCATTTGTGGCATGATCTGCCTCAACAGCCAAAACAGTCTGGGGTGGCAGGGTCTCCATTTACCTTTGCAGGGTGACCACACAGCATAAAACCATTCTAGGCCTGTTCTGGTATCAGACTCTCTTGTAGTCAAACAAGATATATCCTGTCTCTTTGGAATGCTTCTCAGAATGACTGCTTTGCTCAGCACATTGCTGGGCCAAAATGTCATATACAGTATTTTGGTGTAATGGAGAGAAAGGATATGGGAAAAAAAAAAAAAAAAAAAAAATATATATATATATATATATATATATATATATATATATACACACATAGAGAAGAAAGTGGAAAACTATCAATAGATGACAAAAGCACATTCTAATTTATGTATCAATATTTTAATTTTAGAATATAAACAAATAAATAACTCCCTGTTATATTTACACCTCCCATATAAGAAAAGCTTAGTTTAGGACATTAAGATAGTATATCTATAATTAGTTTTATGTCTGCAAGATAGATATCACATAAAGAAAAAAAAAACTATCCTTCAAAACCACTGGGCATTTATAGGTATGCTTAACTGACTAGAACCAGGGGAGATACCCACGTATGAATGTGCAAGTATAACTAGCCAGAGAGGAACTACCCTCAAATGAGTAGGAGAATACATTGTGCATATATGTGCCATTTATATCTACATTTATGCAAAAACATTAATTTACAGCATCTGTATTCCAGAAAGAGTGAAAGGAGAGAAGTAAAATAAGTCTTTGGGGAATTTTAGATGGGCTAATTGAAAATAAAGAATCCATTTAAAAACATGGAGAAGTGTACATCAGAAGGATAGCTTGCAGTTGGGGCAGGAGAATGTTGTAGTCTCTATGATGCGGCACATGTCAGATTGTGGCCAAGAATTTGAGAAATGAAAATTGTACCTACAGAAAAATAAAAGAAAACTATATTATTTCTCCAGAGATATTTCCAGATCTCTCTAAAATATCTCCAAAGCTCATCCATTGACTTAAAGGTAAATGGAATTTAAGTCTGGTAACAATATATCAATATATATACCCATATCTATCTATATCTATATCAGAAAGTGAACCAAGAAAGAAAAAGAAAGGTAAAGAAATAAGAGAGTGGCCATAAATCAACAGACACTCAGCTGCTTTGAGATAACTGATCAATGCAACTTTGTACTTAACTTGTGTTTAATTTGTTCAATCAGGTGAATCCCAATGCAGTGTAAATGATGACCCACTTGAATGATAAAATATGTGTTAAGCTGAAGTAGACATGTTGTCTCTGATTTGAAAATGGGAAAGTAAAGACAAAACCACTTGAGTATTTTGGAAACTTTTTCCAGTACCAAGCACTTGAACATTAGAATATGTCTTTACGTTGCCAATACTGTGTTGAATTTGTTCCCTTTAGAATGGGATGACTTGGTAGCTATAAGGATATCTAAGGGTCAAGAGTATGGAAGGGATATTGATCTCTCTGAGTAGTTTCCAACATTGCTTCTATTCCAAAAAAACCTGTGAGTTGGAAAGTTAGCACCCCATATCCCCAAAGCTAATCTACTTGATAAATTCCCTTCTGCCCACAATAGAGAAAAAAAAGATGATAGGTTTTAAAATAAATAAAGAACAAATATATACCGTGTTCAGTATTCGAGGCCATCTAAATGTGAACTGCCTCTAACACAAATCAAATACTACAAACCACCTCTCAAATCTTTCATCCAGTGTTGTCCTTTTCTGAAACTCAATTCCTTTCCAACTGATGAATATTTCTCACAACAGTACTTTTTCACTTTGTTTCATTTCAGAGTAAACTATTCAGAAAGATGCATGTTCCATCTTTTGAGAGATATTTGGACCAGATACAAGCTTTAGTTGGGCCCGGAAAGGCAAAAAATGAAGGTGTAGGACGGTGCAATATTTTCTTTTCATTTGTTATTATCAAGAATAATTTCATCTTTGTTTTGCAAAGGAAAAAGTTCGTATAAATGGTCCCCTTTTAATGAAAATTTAAGAAGTGGCTTACCAGTTGTTCAAGATTAGAATAAAGGAAGGACCCCCTTTTTTCTTGTTTTCTTTTTTTAAAGAAATTTGACTCAATCCTTAGTATGACGAGACACTTGACAGGAAGGAAGCAGACTCATATTTAGGTGCTTACTTGATATCTCCATGTGGTTGTCCTAAGTCATCTTTGTATGGAAAAATACTAAATACCTTAAAATTAATCAAGAAGATTAGGTTCTCTTCAATGGAAGTTTAGGTATTGTGTAATGCATCTTACTGATTCTTAAGTGTCTCTATACCTTCTTATTGTCCCTCTGCTTTACCACTTTGCAAGGTGTGAATTAATGATAGAAATGCAAATTATTCTTGTCCCTAGACATGCAAATACATTTTGTCTCATCAAACACAATTGATTTCTCTGTAGAAGATGCATGCCCTGCATCTGCGAAAGCAAGCTCATCTCAGTAGTCTTGATTGCTTCGGTTTGTGTCTGCTCTTTTGGGTGCTCCTTTGAACTGGTTTGAACATCTTACAGGTCCCCTCATTAATTAATGAGTTAAATAGACTTTTGACACATGCTCATTTCCTATTTGAATGAGAGCCATGATTTTACATTTTTTTTTTTTTAAATACCCTTTAACACCTCATATTAGGATCAACTCTGGCCCTGGTGTCCTTCCAGTGTTTCCTGGATGGGAAGCACAGCCATCCATGGCTTCATGAATCAGTGCCTTCAGGAACTTGAGGAACTGCTTCAGCTTCTTCCTTCTGCTCGCTTCGACTCTCCCCGCTCCCATTCAAATCTATTTCCAAGTCTTTCCTTTACAGGTGCTCCTATTCAGATATGTCAGGTCCGAATGGACTGTGCGTCCAGGTGTCTGCCAGTGTGCACGCATTTATGTCGTGATATCCCACACCACACGGTGTCGTTTAGACTTTCTCTGCACAATTTAAAAACTTTTTCAGTGAACAATATTTTACACAGACATCTTCATACTCAGTTTCCAGGCCCCACACACTCTACTTTCTACATATCTCTTCAAATCCTCTACTTTGTTCCTGTTTCATCGTTACTCTAGCTACAGTATGGAGGGAAAATTGGTTTGGATGACTGCAGAAGGAATTCGGTCAGTTAGGAGAACAGGAGACTATCGAGTTTGGAGGAGATGAGTGTGGCACGCGGCGGTTCAGACCGCCGTGGTAGGAGTTCACGCATGCGCCAAGCCTCCGTCTCCGCTCTGTTTGCTGCCCTGTATTCGTGCGGCAGGGCTCGTGAGGCAAGTGCAAAGAGAATCAGTAAATCATTTAGCACTTGCTGGAAGAACACAATTTACTAATCCATCAGTTTATGGAGCTCCTGGAGGACCCGAACGAAAGCCAGGTGGCTGAGCGCACTTGGTATCACTATATACTGACACAAATATCCCTTATTTAATTACTTTGACAGAAACCAGACCAACCGATACGCAGAACCCAGTGGATTGCTGTCTACGTTTGGCTGTGCTCTGAGGACTAACCGAATGCATTGTCTTCTGAGAAGCACAAATAAGGAGCTTCAATTACAGCATTGCTGAAAACACTCGTGAAACTTTATTGCGGATCTTTCGAAACGGGAAAGTATTTTTTAAAAGATGGAATTAATTTACTCTGAATGCAAATCCGCACTTCAGTCACTTTAGTTACTCAGCATATTATTCAAAAACAGTTGCCGCTAGTTCTTTGCTGCGGAAGTGTCAGAACCGTCAACAGCAAATGCATCAGAATGTCCATGCTTATATTTTTAGTCTCATGAGAACGGAGGAAAACCAAGAAAAAACAGAAGAGTGGAAAGTGAGGTCATTATACAGTGATTCCTGGTGCATTCGAGGGTCCCTTTGGGTTAATGCACCGAGTCAAGAATTTCTTGTTATTGTTTTAAAATTGCTTTTTTTTTTTTTTTAAAGATTTTATTTATTTGACAGAGATAGAGACAGCCAGCGAGAGAGGGAACACAAGCAGGGGGAGTGGGAGAGGCTCCAGCAGAGGAGCCTGATGTGGGGCTCGATCCCAGAACGCCGGGATCACGCCCTGAGCCGAAGGCAGATGCTCAACCTCTGTGCCACCCAGGCACCCCTTAAAATTGCTTTTAAAAAGTGTCTGTGAGTTTTGTTTTTGATTAGCGCTGGCTTGTTTGTGTGAGGAGAAACAAACAAAAACCAAGTCATCCCTTACATAGATTTTGAAAAAGCTGAGAGGTTTGTAAGCTGGCCAGATTTAGGATACTACTACTCGATAATCTCAAAAAGTGGTATCTGAACGGAGATCCCAATTCAGTAGCATACAGGAAGATTAACGAATCAAGCGAGCTCCTGAAAACATTTTCCTTCAAACAGACATACGCTGCAGTTTAGGGACTCATGGAAGAGCTAGCCCCTGATTTCGTGGGAATGATTTTCCCCATTCTCCATCTTCAGTCTCTGATTTTTTTTTTAGAGAAAACTGAGTATGAAAATGAAACATTTACATTACATTGAACAGTTACAAGTTTCTTGGCTGATTGAGATTAACAAGAGAGCGAATTAACAGCTTTGGACTGTTTCCTGGTCAGTCAATAGGTGAAGGCAGGACCTTCACTTACAGTCGCACTGGTTTTTCCCTCCACAAGGGTTTCTAGGCAAGGGGGTGAGTGGCAATTAAAATCCAATCCATAATGTGTTTGCTAAATCATGAAAAGCAACAATGGCTACTTTTTCTTTAATTCGTGCAGGGATCCTGATTAAAGCTTAGAGCTATGCTCTAAGTAGCAGTTCTACGGGTCTGGAAAAATAGATTCCGTTTACTGTATATTCTCTGGAAGACTCAACCCCAAGAGAAGACTCAGTATGAGCTGATGCTCATTTGGTGCTGTACTTGTGTCAGTAATGTTTAAATTTAATTAGGTCTTTTAAGTTTTGGCATGGGACAGATTTTTAACTTTCTACACGATTTGTGATTCTCTAAATCCCGCTTTGAGTTTGACATTGTTTATTTATACTTAACTAATTAATTGTTAAATAATTGGATTTTGGTCAAAAATTATGTGGAGAACTGTGTACATAGCTGTATTCTTTTAGTTTATTGCCCATGAAATTCCTGGCACTTTCATGTATCAAAAATGAGGCAGCAGTATCTTTGTTTACCATATTTGCGTTGTAGGAAGATAAAGCTGATACTGAAAATTCAAATCTATGCTATGGTAGCAATATCCAAAATATGTAAGATACCATAAGCTCTAATCATTATTACTATTGTTTTTTTGCTTAAAAAGTTAATGAATTTCAAGCCTTAAAAACAGAATAAAAACATAAAAGTTGTTTTTTTAAACATGTAAAGGAATAAGAAATATTGCAAAATATTACAAATTTATACTAGCATTTGTGTTTTGTGTTTGTGCATGCACGTGACCACGCCTTGGCTGATTAAGAACAGTGTTTGCACACACGTTTAGAATTAGCGGTGGTTTCCAGGACATGTTTTAAGGATTTTCTCTTCTGGACCCAGCAATCAGTTAAAGCAAGCATATTCAGTAGTGCAAGCTTTTATTTTTCCTTTTGAACATGCTTTCTTAACTTCAAGAGTTCCTTGCTACGTAGATGTCAAAATGTATTGCACATTATTTCTTATTGTACAAGAGTATTATTTAAGTTAATTATTGGACTGATTTTATATAGAGCAACTTGGAGCAAGGAAAGCTCAAATACATCACTGGCTGTTGGCTAAATTGGAAACTTGGATGACTCTTGTTTTCTTTGACATTTTTCTGTTTCAGTACCTGTTCTTTTTTCCTTCCCCTCCCCCCAAGCCAGTCCTCCTGGCCGGGTGATCCATCATCTCAGGCATTTGTAGCAATGTCATCCTGTTCTCAACCCTGCAAATGTTCTCACCTTGGACCGCTAACGCCATACTGCCTGTCATAAATAGATATCTACCTGACAATTCATCTCAGTAAAACCCAAGATACCTCTTTGCTAAACGGATAAACTAATCTCTCCTAATGCTCATCAGCAAAGTATGCCCATGATAACATGCATTTTAGTAGTTCCCCTATGTAAACACTAGTCGATTTTTCTTCCACTCAAATGTTGGGGGTTTTATGTTTGAGGAAAATTGTTTTAGCTTCTAAGATCGGGTAGGATAGTTGACCAACCATATAATTATAAAGTCAAGTTTAGAAGTGAAATACTCATCGGAGAATCGAAAGACTTGGCTTCCACTCTCAGCTCCAGCACTGTGCACCTGTGAGATCTTGGAAAGACACTGAACTTCATGATGTTCACTCTCTTCATTTCTGTTCTATTGAGAAAGTTGGATCTGGTAAATTTTTTTAATACACCCTCCAGTAGCAGTTCAGATGTGTTTCTTTACAAGTTTGCAATTGTATAGTGTTAATCCATCTCTGTAAGAAGAGCATTGAATGTAGACCATTTAATCATTTCAGTTCATTCAGTTCAATTCAAGGATCCAGGGATCACATGCTCAAATCCCATTCTTTAGGTAAGCAGAGTAATATAAAATGGATATTTAAATAACACAAAACAAAGCACAGAAATATTAAAATGTCTTTCCAACTTGCATAACTAGTAAATTTTGAATGGTGAATAGGACTTGAGTTTTCTATTTCCTAATTCAACCAAGGTTAAAGTGTAAAAGTTATATTTTGAGCCAGGTTTCCAGAGATAATTTCTCATTCTCTGCAAGAATTAACACATGTGCCTGCTTAATGATTTGTTAATGCCAAATCCTTCCACTATAAAGAACATTTAGTAGTGCTTACTAAACTGTAAGCAGTTGGCTATTGTGCCTGTGAAGTGCGTTGTGGCTGCTCTTACCAGCATGCCCTGGCAAGCAAACTCTTCTTCACAGATCCAGTATTTGCTTGCCCTAATTACATAGAATTGTGCACCCACAGAAGAGAGCTTGTTTATCACTTCTATTCTCTTTACAATGGTTGAGGCCAAGATTGAGAGGGAGGGGAGGAGGAAGTGGAAGAAAGGGAGGGAGGAAGGGAGGGAGGGAGAGATAGAGAGAGACAGAGACAGAGAGAGAGAGAGTGAGACTTTCCAAGTAAAAATAGAGTGG
Organism: Ursus arctos; assembly: GCF_023065955.2. Taxonomy (NCBI): domain Eukaryota; kingdom Metazoa; phylum Chordata; class Mammalia; order Carnivora; family Ursidae; genus Ursus; species Ursus arctos. The sequence goes on from NW_026622763.1 coordinate 68,846,165, forward strand.
GAAATAATAAGCTTCATAGAGGAATGAACAGTAATTAGAAAACCAAATTGAACCGGATCACTTCAAGTTGAAATGGATAACAGCACCACAAAATGATTCCCTGCATTTGTCCAAATGGGAAATCGTTCCTTCCCCTATTCTGTGAAAAACTGTGAAAATCAGGGATTCTCATAAAAGGTCATGAGAATGGAGACAATACCTTTTTGCCTTTGTGTCTGTTGACACTGGAAGCACGTGGTTTGGTTAATCATATTATTTTCATTGTTTTAGACAAAGATCTTGTCTCAAGTACTTAACCTATTTATATGTTTTTTTTTGTTTTTCTTTATTACCATTCCCTTCCTGCTTCATAGGCAACCATACCAGTGTAGATACTGAGATCTGACGTTGGATGTGATATTGTAAAAATATGTATGATCTTGTTTGAATGTGTAATTAATTTACTTAACTGGTATTGTGTTATGTATCATTCTATTTATCAATACTAGTGATCATTATTATTTTACATGAAACATTTTTTTAGATCTGTATATTGTTATGTATATATCTGGCCTTTTGTCTTTTGACTGGAGCATGGCGTGCCTCTGCCACATCTTGTCTACCCACTTCTCCAGAGATGGACACCCAGACTGTTTCCAACTCTGTGTCACCATAAACAGCACTGCAGTGAACACCATTGTACTTGTCCCTTATAGACTGTGGGGTAATTTTTTTGTTGTATAAAGCCAAAGCAGAATTGCTGCCCAACAGCATGTCCCCCTCCTTTGTTTTGGCTACATCAATCCCACCAATGGGGTGTGAAGATTTGTAAGAGTTTGTCTCCAGCAACACTTGATATTATGCTGCTTTCTCTTTATAATCAGGCTAAGAGGTTGAAATTGATCTATTCTTATCCTAATTTGCAGTACTCTAAGAAAATTTGAACATTTCTTTATATGCTCATTTTTTTTGAATTTCATTTTTTAAAAATTCACTTGTTGATTTGCAAGTGTACTGTGTCTTTTCTAGTCATTAGTCTCTTGTTAGCTTTAGACATTTCAGATATCTTATCCCGATGAATCATTATCTTTTAATCTGGCTATTGTATACATCTCATTCCTCTAATATATGTATTTATAAGTGATGGCTAAACTTTTAGGGAGAAATTGGGATGGTTTATATTACAAACAATATGTCCTCCTCGGAGGAATATGACAGAGATGCTGACCAGTTGTGTTAGTGGTCCCAAGTTATTAAAACATGTCAGATAGCTGAAGAACACTCGATGAGAGCCTCCTGTCAAGAAAATGATAATAAACTCTTAATTTTCACATATAATTAAATTCATCAAGGTTTTTTTATTAGTGCTTTTGAAGTTCTTTCACACTTCTAATTTTAGGATATTTTCCTACCTTTTTGTGTGTTAGATATAAAATTTTTGTATTTTATATGTATCTTATGTTATAATTTTGCAGTTATATATGTAAAAATCTTGCGTTAAGATATATTAAATCTGTAATCCATGTAGAATCCAACTTTGGATATAATATGAAATGGGAATTTATTTTGATTTTTTTCTCTAAGAGTGAACCAATCTCTACACCACCACCCATTCAACAGTTCATTATTCCCCACGAATTTGTGTTGCTCCCTTTAGTAAATATGAAGTTCCTATAAAGCCACGGAAGCGAGCTGCTTGCTTTCTGTGTTTTGTTTTCTTCCACTGGAATTCTGTACCTTTGTCCTCCTAGGGCAGACGTAGCGTCCTGTAAGTATGTTCCTGCAAGATATATTCGATGTGCTAATAAAACTCAAGGAGTCCGGGGAGCTTGAACAAAAACACCTCCGAGTAGTTGTACGCTATAAATTCAGGAGTCTGGCTGGGTCTCAGCAGCTCCTAAGCAGTGTCATTCACATAACTTTAAAATTCCTTGTTGTCAGAGGATATCCCATTCACCCAAGGCACCTTTTCAACATTGCCTCCACTAGGTGGGAGTCACTCAAGCAGCTTCATTTCTGAGTTGTTTTTACAGTCACATATGTTCATAAATAAGGGAAGGGAATATATTGAATTATTCAGGAGAACAACAGAAAGAGAACATGGTTTGGGCATATATCACCATCCTTTGTTTTGGAAAAAGTGGTGAAGATCATCACAGTGTCGAAGGGATTAAGAGGACAGATAACAGGGGGAGAGGATTATCTCATTCTCCTTTCTTCCTCCACTGGGTTCACCTTATCAGCTCAGCATCAGTGGCAGCAGGAGAGGTTTTAGAGGCTGTTTCTCCTCACTATTTATAGAGGTGTGGTGCCTGGAGCATTTCATGATCGTTTTTATTTGCACCAGTCAACCCTCATTAGCCTACTTTTCTAGGACAATAGAATTATAAAATCACTATGTCAGTCTGCCCTATCATTTTCAACTAATAACTTTTGATCCCAGAGGCTAATTTCAACCAGAACTGGCAGAGTGGCAAAGGGTTTATCATTTCTGTAAAAAACAAAGGCACTCACTGGAAAACACGGAAGCCCTCACACCTCGACCCAGGCATAGACCTAACAGAAGGAGGCTTAGCTAAAAGGCCTGAAGTGTGCAAATCGATTACATACAAATTTGCTGGGTGAACTTAAAAATAACCTAATTGCAGCAAAGGGTGTTCAATTGAAATAGTCTATTTGAAATATATTTAATAAAACCCAAGTCCCAGAGCCTACTCCCCTAATAATCCAGAGAAAGTTTTATTAGTTAATACACATATAAGATCTTTTTAGCATGTATTGTAACCTACTTCAGTTTTCTCATTAATCTGAATCATGTATTCCAAGTATTTTTACAATTATTACAATGTAAAAAGAGATATAAAATCATAATTCATTGTTATTTTATCTATTGAAGAGACTACTAACTTTAAAAATCAGTGATGAACACAAATTTCCCTCCTAGTGACTTTTTCACATGTATTGACTCCCTTTCCTCCCACATTTTCTTAAAACAATTTTTTTTGTTTCTTTATGAACATGAGTCTATGATGACCCTGGCAAGCTTTTCTTATGTTTTCTTCTTTTCTGAAATTCATGATGAGTCACCTGCAAATAACCCTGAATGCTTTTTTAGTGTATACTCCAAAATGTCTGATATTTCTGTGTCTTTGTACTTTCTTGTTTTGCTTTTGTCATTGGATTATTTCAAAATTACATTTTCACACACAGTAATCATGTCAATTATCAGTCAAGAATTTTTCATGTAAAGAAATGGCACTTTAATCTCACCTCTCCCACACAACAATTAATAAGGGCTTATATTTTTAAGAACATTTAAGTGCTGTCTTTCTGATTTGGTTTACGCTTAACTTTATGAATATATTTCTCTTAATTGTACTTTTTGTTTATGAAACAGGGGATTTTGACCGAGTCACGGCATATATATATGCATAGTGGATGTTGGCACATTCTCCTGGGGGGTTGGTGACGGAAATGCTGGCCAGTTGAGTTATAGTTTCAAAGTTGTTAAAGCATGTCAGATGGCTGGAATAGCCTCTATCAGAGCCAGGTGCCAAGAAAAGGTCATGAAACTGCTGAAACAGAATTCAGCAAGACAACGGGAGGAATGCCTTCACCAAAGACTAGGGTCCAAATGAAACTGTAGTTCTTGGTCTGCAGTACTCCTGAGACCCCAAATCTTCATGACCCAAGCTTCCTGATCTTGCAGGAGCTGCCTTTGGGAAATGACTATGTTGTGATACTGACATCAGTTTTATAATAAGCACATGGAAAGAAGTATCAGTCCTTGCTCATGAAGAGCTGTGGTGTCTCCATTAAGGAATCAAACCTAGCAGGGCGGGTAGCAGCAAAACAAGAGAAATAGACTAAGTCATAGAGGTTTGGTCCTCAGGAGTCCACCGGGTACCATCACTGTGCTCTGCTCTCACTAGCAGCTGGGACTGAAACATCTCTTAGGAAGGACCGGGGTTTGTTTGTTTGTTTGTTTTGGTTTTGTAATTCTAACTCTTCTCTGCTAAGTAGTAATGGTGGTAAAGCCTCAATTTTGGAAACTGTTAGCAGTTAGGGCCGAAGTGATGGGTTTCTCCAACTTTTGTTGGCTAGGCAAGGATAACTGAGAATGTTCTTTGGATAATGTACATTCTTTAGAATGCTTTTCTCCTCTTTCTCCTTTCTTTCCTCCCTCCCTCCCTTTCTTCCTTTTGGTTTGTAATTTTCTTTACCTTGAGAAAATCCTCATCGAGGCAGTCTAATAATTCGATTGCAATGCTTTCATAAATTTGTAACTTTTGTTATATATATTTAATTCTTCAACTATATAGCATTATTTTATGTTTAAAAGTTTAAATAATATACTAACATTGTACTAATTCATTGTCAGCCAACTTTTTCAGTCAATATGTATTTTTCTGACATTCCTCAGTGTTGCTATATTTAGATGTAATGTGTTCATCTTAACTGCTATACTACGTGACTTTAAAAACCATCATTTTTTTTGTCATTTTCCTGACTTAGAAAAAATTAAGTGATTTATTTATTTATTTTTTTCACTATGACAGACAATGTTGTTATGAACTTTTTTTTTTTCTTCACACATTTCCTAATACTCAGTGTTAGGGAGTGTCTCCAAGGTAGATATGTAGAAGTGGAAGTGGAAGTGCTTTGCCAAGGGTAGGGAGTCTTCAAATTTCTAGACATTACTGAATTACTTTTTAAGGTGATGTTAATTAATTAATTGCTACTATTTTTTAAGATTTTATTTATTTATTTGACAGAGAGAGAGAACAAGTGAGCACAAGCAGAGGGAGTGGCAGAGGGAGAGGGAGAGGGAGAAGCAGGCTTCCCCCTAAGCAGGGAGCCAGATGCGGACCTTGATCCCAGGACCTTGCGATCATGACCTGAGCTGAAGACAGATACTTAACTGACTGAGCCACCCAGGCACCTCGATCTTAGTAGTTTAAACTCCCACTTTTTAAAAATGTTAAACCATAAACACTGCTAATTTCAGATATCTTAGTTGTTTTAGAGTTGGAAATACTTTCTAGTATTCATTAATCATTGTTTTCTAGGTTATCTGTTCATATTCTTTACTCTTTTTCTAAAATCAGGTTTTGGCTTTTTAAAATTTATTTTACATAGATAGGTAAATAGATAGGTAGATAGGTAAATAGATAGATAGATAGATAGATAGATACATGATAGAATGCATATATTCAAATGGCCCCAACAATGATTCATATCTTCCAATATTCACACTCGGGTAGTCTTCTACACTGACTCATCAGATAAGAGCTGATGCTAATCGTAAGAGGGTTTTTTTGTTTTGTTTTTTTTGTCTTGTTTTATTGGGCTTCCACACCTCTTGGCGCCTACTTCTTGGAGTACACCTCTTGAGCACACCCTTTGGAACTCTGACCTGCCATGCAAGAATGTGAGCTCCCCTGAGGCTGTCATGCTGGAAACAGCATGCAGAATCGACATGGAGAGATCCTAAAATTACATCAAGAAGGATGCCCATGGAACACCGAGTGGAAGCAAGTCATCCCTCTCAAGTCCTGTGCACAGTGCAAATTAGTGAGCAAAATAAATAATTTTTGTTGCTTTAAATCATTTTGTTTTGGGTTGGTTTTTGGCATGGCATTGTATAAAGAAACTGTCTCTCCTTCTTTCTTCTATTGTCTGTGTAGCTATCTATCTACCTATCTATAAAAATTCATGTATACATCCATGTTCTGGATATTAATCTTTTATTATTTGTATGAATGCCAATTTCTTCAATAGCATTTTTTCACCTTTCTTTTATTTTTCGAAGCCTTACATAATGTTTTCATTTTAGATAAATTTGTTATTCTTTTCCTATATGGTTTTGACTTTTCATGTCTTTTTTAATTTTTTGAAATTTCAGTATAGTTAACATACAGTGTACAGTAGTTTCAGATGCACAATATAGTGATTCAGCAATTCGATGCATTACTCAGTGCTCATCTTGTAGGTGTACTCTTAATCCCCTTCACCTATTTCACCCATCCCGCCACCCCACTCTGGTAACCATCAGCTTGTTCTCTATAGTTAATTGTTTGTTTCTCGGTTTATCTCTCTCTCCTTTTTCCCCCCTTTGCTCATTTCTTTCTTAAATTCCACATATGAGTGAAATCATAAGATATTTGTCTTTCTCTGACTGGCTTATTTCAGTTAGTAGTATACTCTCTAGATTCATCCATGTTGTAAATGACAAGATTTCATTCTTTTTATGGCTGAATAATATTCCATTATGTGTCCCATACATTCATACTCTATACATTCTGTGTATATATACACACACATCTTCTTTATCGATTTGTCTATCAATAGACACTGGGGCTGCTTCCATATTTGATTGTTGTAAATAATGCTGTAGTAAACATAGCGGGGCATGTCTGCCTTTGAATTAGTGTTTTGTATTTTGGGGGTAAACACCCAATAGATTGTAAAGTAGTTGTATTTTTAACTTTTTTAAAAATATTTTATTTTATTATTTGAGAGAGAGAGAGAGACAAGGGAGAGAAGGGATTCTGTGTTTTCCAATTTATAAAGCTCCTTTGTTTATATGGATCTTTACAACAGAGATTTTTGAAAATGCCAAGGTTAGGGGGAAGATTTGCTTTATTGGGGTGGAGGTTTTTACTGGTAAGGCTGCATCACCATCAGTGACAGGTACCACAAAAAGCATTTCCGCACAGAGTGGAAGGTTGAACTACATAACCTTCAAAATCCCTTCTAATTTTAAAGCTCTAGGTAGTAAAACCAGGTATGCAAACTAATGTTTGAATGTTATTTCTGGCCCTTCCTAACTGAAAAACTGGGAAAATTGATGAACTTTCCTGAGCAACTAACTTATTATCTGTGAATTGGGGTTGGTCATACTTACTTCAAAGTATGGTTGGAAGGATTAAGCAAACACTTAACACAGTATCTGTTTCTCAGCTGATCAAAAATTTAATTCCCTTTTCTATCTCTGTAATAATTTGCAATGTCCTCAGAGATGAAGGTGCTCTTTATAAAGTAATAATGATCATAAAATTATTAATGATAAGCTTAAATCAATGTGATGAACAATCAGAATCAGATCTCAAATATTGCTTTAAAATACACATAGTTTCTGAAATCTCAAGACTAGATTAGTTCAAATTATTGCACAGGCATGCTTTTTGAGGGTTGAGGGAACTTATTTCTAAGAGGTCCATTTTAGACAACTTCTATAGAGCTCTTGCTAGAAACTTCTATGCAAATTTTATGGGTTTAAAGTATGACCTAAGATAAAAGTCTAGGAGTGGTTGTTCATTTTTCTATATTCAGAATTATTCTCTATTAATATATCTGTATATATAAACCAACAGAACAAACAATTTTACAAGTCACCATAATAAATACTATGAGTCTTTGGTTAAATACCGGCTTCAAGTACATCAAACTTTTAACTATTGCCAGAGCCATTTTCTTTACCCATTTTCTCATACTCTTTCTCCATATCCTTATCTATGTATCTATCACCTATTTTTTTGAGGAAAAGCAGAAAGATTAGTATTCTTACACCACAATTGCAAACACATTCCCCAACCCTCTTTTCCTGTGCAGTTTCCTTCATTACACTCGATATTGATTAATGAACTGATTATTACTGGTATATGGTAATTTTGCACACATTTTCTTCCTTTTCATTCATTCCTAAATCCTTTCCTCTTCCTTACTTTTCTTTCTACAACCTCTTTCGTTTTTCCTCTAAAAGTTACTTTCTATCCCAAAATTGATTCTCTCTTTGTTCAGACACACACACAAAAAAGCAAGAATGACATAAGTCCTGCTTGCAGTTATGTGGGATTTAAAGGGAAAATAAATCAGACTTGGCCCTTTTACAGATGAGCTCACACTCTTCCATTTTCCCCACTGGAAATAAAGAGAAAAGTCAGGGAAGAAATCCAAATCAGAACCTTTATCCCAATGCCAATAATTTAATTCCAACTTTCCTGTTTCTCCAAAGAATCTCTTCCTCTAAACTTCTCACCATTGCTTTGGGCTCAGAAAACAAAAATACATAGAACTAGAAACTCAAGAAAAAACAAAACAAAGCTAGGTCTTCAAACCCTTGACACTTGACAAATGGCTATCAAAATATTGTATTTTAAGTTCATAATTCTGTTCTTTATCTCAAATAAAAATAGGGTAGGAGTCATGCCACTTCATGGTACAGAAAAGGTATATAAACTATGTGAAGATACCCCATGGCTTCTTAATAAATTTAGAATAGAATCCAAATTCCTTACTATAAACTGCAAGACCCTCCAGGTGTAACTGGACATTTCCTGTCACTTTTCCTATTGCTCTTTCCACATCCAGCACCAAAGCATTTTTTGTTTCCTTAAACAAACTCTGCCCTATTCCCACCTCAAGGCTGTCACTTCTGTTTAAAGCAAAATACCCTCCATATCCTTAGACATTTAGGAGGTTGGCTCCTACGTATCAACCCCTTATATGCCCTCGTTATCTGAAAGTTCATTCTCACCAGGCACTGTCACATTATCCCTTTTAATTTCTTCAGAATATGTATCACTACTTGGGAAAATTTAATTTTTCACTTATTTTCCATCTAACGCAGTGGAATTTAAGTTCCATGACAGCAGGATGCTTATTTATTTTGTTTTATTTCCTCGCAACACCTAGGTGAGTTCTGTCATTGTATAGGTTCCTGATAAATATTTTTGGATGCATGATTTAATGAAGATCAGCCTTCACTACAAAAGTAGCATTTTTGAAACACACTATTTATAAAAGACACTTATTTTTTTAAAAATATTTTATTTATTTATTTGACACAGAGAGAGACAGCCAGCGAGAGAGGGAACACAAGCAGGGGGAGTGGGAGAGGAAGAAGCAGGCTCCCAGCAGAGGAGCCCGATGTGGGGCTCGATCCCAGGACTCTGGGATCACGCCCCGAGCCGAAGGCAGACGCTTAACGACTGAGCCCCCCACGCGCCCCTATAAAAGACACTTATAAATAAAATTTCTCATAGCTAAGTTATCTACTCTAACCTCATATATAGGTTTGCTTTACTACTCTGTTCACTTTGGTGAAAATGGAAGAAATTACATGATCACCTTATTAATACTATTTTCATTGAGTAGAAGGATGATGCAGTATTTATTTTTTTCCTTATAATTTTCCATTGTGCATCTATTGATGTATAAAGGAAAAACCTGGCATTATAACAATAATTAAGGCATCACCTAGGGGAGAAGAAGAGGAAAGAGAAAGCTAGAAAAAATGGAAATATGAATTCCTGATGATGGGGTGATAAGAAAGCTTGCTCTGTATATCCTAACTGATGGACTTTTATCCCACCTCCTGGTCCATTCCCCAAATGTCACTTTCACATTCACTGTCTACATTCGCAAGCTTGTGCTTTTCTAAGGCTTGACTCACAGGTCAGGGCTTCCTGTTGCCTTCTTGGTATCAAAGGACTGGCCCTCTTCCTCCTCCTGGTGGAAACTTAGGGACTTTTAAGGTAAAAATTAGTTAATTTGATGAACAAATCGATACTAACTTGCTAATTGGAGACGCTTAAGGTAAAGCATCTTGTTCCAGGATCCTTCCACTTAGCTTCACATTTTAAAAAGTGACATTCAGCAGGTCGTGTACTGCTTTGACTTATAAACAGATGCATGTCTCTAATGGTGGGAACAAAAAGACAGCTAGAAGGAAGAATTATTGGTTCTTTTTTTTTTTTTTCTTAAATCCTAGTGGGACTGGTAAATTAGCATATTCAGAGCCTCATGGAAATGTCTGGCTTTCCTTTCAAATGATCTGCTATAGGATGTTTATTTAGTTATCCAATAATTTACTATCACTAATCTTCCTACTCTTTCTGTGTGTTGTGTAGGAGAAGGTCAACGTCGCTAAACCCGAGTAAAATCACCCTTTACCTTATGGACCAAGACATACAAGTTCGTTCACAGTCCTTTTTATTTATTTAGTATTTTTTTCTTTCTCTTTTACTTTTGGCATTCCATTAGTCACAGTTCAGTTGCCGCTTGATTATCTTAAATCTCTGTTACATACTTTCGAATGGGTCAATCTAAACAACTAATATTAGGTCAATTACATCTGATTTTAGTAAGGATATCAAGTTCTTCCAGTTTCACGAAGAATGTTGCCTATAATCTAAATTTCCCAATAGATCAACATCTTTGGTATTATCTGATTGCTTGGAAACACTGGTATACACAGGGAATCTTGAGTATATTGCATACAACCTGGTTTTGGTGGTACGACTCTAGGGAAATGGTAAATTAATGAACATTTATAGAGACTAATGCCGATTTAAAGTTGCATTTTATCATGAAGAAATAAAATTTCTAGTCCAATCTATTTTTAATATATACCACATACAAATTGGTTACGTATGCATATAAATGAAAGCATAAGTGCCTAGTCAAAGAGTATTTCTGTTCCTTGCAGTATTTTAAATATAAGAAGATTTAGAAGATAGGTTTGAGAGATCTTTCAGACTGGTGAGGCAGCGTAGTGGAAAACCTAGCTAAAAGAAAGGGCATTGTGAGTGTGGGAATGAGCAAGCAAATTAGCCCGAAGAAGTGGAAGAGCAGGTAGAACAATGAGGGCCCTGGCTGGGAAGAGCTGGGGTGAGGGGTGGGGGGGGGATGGGAGGGTAGGAGGCAATAAATATGACTGATAGAGATCTTGAAGACCGGTGCGTGAAGAAAATGCATGTCATTTGTCCTGCATAGGGCAGGAGAAGGCCCATAACCTGAAACAGGTCATTTGGCTAACAGGACTCTAGAGAGAGCCCAAGTCAACCTTCTGAGTGCCAGGCAGACAAAGCTAATTAAAAATATATCATTTAGTAACAAGTGGGCTTGCAACAGCAAATACAAAGGAAACCAAGTTATACATAATTGAATATGTAGTTTTATCTACCAGTCTGCTTACTCCTAAAAAGAATGATGTAGTTACATGTGAGACACAGTGAAAATACTGAATATAAATCGGTATTAAAAATTGATGCCCCTGGTATATACAGAGGTTAACTTTTTTTCCCTCTGTAACAAGGAAGAATGTCTGTGCATCTCAAACGCAGCGCAGCTTACTTTTCCCAGACAGCTGCAAACCTGACGATTCCAAGGTGCTTGATTTCCAGCTCATCGATACTAATTATTTCTCTTCCCCACTCAGGGTTAAATATACTTTAATGGATCTTAAATCTGCCCGACAAAGAGGCTGACTTAGAGACTCATCTTACCCATGACATACAATTATTAATTAATGAGGGTCAGCTGCATAAGGGGATTGAGCTAATACGTGTAATAAGGGAGAGCATTGCAGGCTGAATTATGCACTGTAGAACAGGAAAGAGTACATTTTATTAGAATCATCAAAATTTCCTGTTTCCAGACTAATTAGATTAACTCTTTCTGTAGTTTAAACAAATTGTGTTTATGTCTTTCAGGTTACTGTAATTTTCTTCTAGCAAATAAAATGCCTGTGTCTTTTCATTAAGAGCAATAAGCTTCCTTCGTACAATGGTTAAATTTTCTTCTGGCATCACACTTCATCCTTTTTTACTATTGGGTGGGGGTCAAGTAGAGTGTGCGTTGTTAATCTTTGAAGCTTTAGTCAGTGTTGGCAGCCCATTGTGACTGGGAAGCTAACACACAGAGAGAAATCTCTATAGGCTCCCAATCCTCTTTCCCAACCGAAGAAAAATGCTTTGCGACAGGAGTGACAATTAGCTTAAACCTGCCTTGTCCCTTTTGGGACATTCTCTCCACCTGAACATACTCAGGTTATCTAATATTATCTGAGACTTTATTTGAGAATGTTCATCTCATGAGAGTATTCTTTTGAAGTTTGAGATCTTATTAAAACAAAGGATGTCTGATGACCTTAGCTTCAACCAACTGAACATATCAGAGACCAGATTTGCAGAATCTCTTGGAAAAAAGATATGTTTGAAAAACAAAACAAAACAAAAATCACAATGCTTCAAGCAAAATATATTGACTTGTTTCCATTAGGGATAAAACAATTGTTGGAATGCATTCTTAATATGAATTTACAGCATAGGCCTCCTGTCCAACCATTATGCTAGCCAGATACACTGATTAAGATCTCACACTTGCTTTCCCTTTGGAGGTAACAAGAATAATACGGATTTGCCCTAGCCTCTCCTGAATCCTTTGGGTTGCAGCCAACAAAGGAATGGAGACAGGGAGCACCTTTACAGACCACGTGTTTATTGACCCTATGCTGTTTCATTAATTTATTGCCCATTAAAATGTAAAATCATGAAGGCCAGAGATTTTCTCCTTCATTTGTTTTGTATGGCAGCTTCTTTATATGCTGTGTATGTTAGAAAAATTTAAAAATTACTTGTTGCTAATTTCATATAAAATGAAGAAGTGTCTGTAAACTTCCTGCCCAAAGAACTACGCCCTTATACGTTAACGTAAATTTTAGTATGTTGTTAAGGAACAGTTTAGCACCTTTCTTTTAGTAGGATAATTGTCTTTGTTGGCTTCTAGAATTCACTCTTTTTTAAGTTTAACTCCTTGAAAATCTCATCTGTGACAACTCTGTCCTCCTGCCCTTTGGCCCAGTATTCCTGTTTGTCTCTGAGGCCTGCTCCCCTACTAATTGTTGCCAGTTGCCCACTCCATTGTTCCTGTTTCCACTCTTCCACTCCAACAACCTGCAGGTCTATTACCTGCCTCTCAGGCAGAAGCATTCCCAGGTGCAAAATCTCCATATGACTTAGCCAACTACCTGCTTAAGTCTTCCTTAGCCCTGTCCACCCATTTACTCTTCTGTCTTTCTATCTTCCTTTCAATCAAAGGACCCAGATGTCTGATTTCTTTTTTCTTTGTTTTTAAACCTATTTATTTATTTTAAAGAAAGAGACAGAGAACATGAAGAGAGGGATAGCGAATCTCAAGCAGACTCTGTGCTCAGTGCAGAGCCTGACCCTGGGCTCGATCTCATGACCTTAAGATCATAACCTGAGCTGAAACCAAGAATCAGACACATAACTGACTGTGCTACCCAGGCACCCCCAGATGTCTGACTTATTAAAGATGCAATAGAAATGGGTGTGATTTGAAGTTGAGTGGGAGAATGGTTCTGAATTTGAAATCTAAAAACCTAACATCCTGAAATCACCTTGTGTAAGTTTATGTCAATAGTTACCAATCTGTTTGCACATTTTGAGTTGCATAAACCACATTTGTGAGGTTTTTTGCTAAGCATACATTTTTTTCATAACATTTTGAAAAGAGCTCAGGCAGAATTATTTACTAAATAAAGATCATCATTAGAAATGTGGACTATGAAAGCCATAAGATACTTTTTAAAGTAATCTCAAAAATCTGTGACTGCCAAGTACTAGATATATAGGCTTCTTCAAAGTATCTTTCTTTTCTCTCTCTTCTCCCAAATGGCTTGATGTCAAGAACCAAAGTTCACATACTTAGTTGATTCAGCATGAAAGTTTCAGGATTCATTGTCTGTAGCTTTCACACAAGTTAACCTTAATGCAGTTCAGCTGACTAGAGTAAATGTCAAATGCAAATTATTTTTGGGACACTCTACAAAATGGAATACAAAGTTGGTGTTAATTCTTTAGAAAAACGTATATACTTTTGCAAGGCTGCCCTTGTCTCATTGGTGAAATTCAGTGGGGTTTTAACTTCTCTCTTTTCATGTGGTTCTCTGGCTTACTCTCATCATACCCTGAGTCTAGCCCATGGAACTCTTAAGCTATTCCCTGGGTGGAAGAGAACTTTCTCTTGATAGAGTCTTGGTGTATCTAGGGCAGACTCCACTCCTTGCGTGCCCTTAGTTACATCTCTCTCTCTCTCTCTCTCTCTCTCTCTCTCTCTCTCTCTATATATATATATATATATATATATATATATATATTGAAGACCTAGTTCCAGAAACTAATATATATGTTAATGTAAAACAAGAAGCCCTTAATCTCTATACTCTATATGCTCCATTTTCAAATACTGGATAGAGCGTGCAACTTCTGGGGCAGGAATAAAACGCAGCCCCTATTTTAATACAGTGTTTGAGTTTGGAACTTGAGATGATGTTGTTTCATAATCAGTTAACTCAGCATTTGTTCCTGTCCGCATTTGGACATTATGCAATTTCATGTTTCCTCTCCATATAAATGATACTGTGTGTAAAGACTGACTCTGTTTTAGAGTAACACACAGAGCCTGCTCCAGTGTTTTGCATATAGTAGGCATTTGAAAAAAAATTAACTCTTTTGGTTGTTATCATTGAACAGCAACAATGATGTTGAACTTTCTCAGAAAACCTGTGCTTTTTAATAGAGGCTTGTCCTATCAAACCATGAATGAATGGCTTTGGTGACTATTTCAGACATCCTGCAGGTTTCTTGAAAAGGTATCTTTAAACAAGAGGGCAATTTCGTACATCTTGATTCACAGCACAGAGAGGTAACTGTTTTTAAAATTAAAGATGCTAATAAGCTATTTTTAAACAAAGTGGGATTTAACTTTAGGGTTATAGTTACTTGCAAAAGGTAAAGATTGTACATATAACATAATATTTGTATCAATATGGACAGATTATTTGAATAATTAGTTCTAACAATTACCTAATCCTTGATATGAGAGGTTATATTATTCTCAATCCTCTCCTTAACTTTTTTTTTATATACACCAGGCCTTTAGTCAATGAGCCCCATAATATTACTGAAATCTCTTGGGGAAAAAAAGTCTACACTTATTGCTTAATTATTGCTGTGCTGATTGTGGTAGGTGTGAAGAAAGTACACAAGAGAGCAGGAGGAACTTATCACCTTAATACTAAGGGGCCTTCATAAAAATGCTTCTGTCTTTGCTCATGTTAATTAAATGTGTTGGTAGAATCAACTGAGGCAAAATGCTACAAATAATTTTCCTTAGAAGTTCTTTCATTTTTTTTCTTTTTGCTCAAAAGTAGCAAGACAATTTAGCTACTGGGCATATATTATTAAAGATTTCTAGATACATTACCTGATACATAAATGTGTACGGTTAGGGCCAATTGATTTAAGCAACAGGTTGATTCTTTACGAAAGGATGTATCGAATACTGAGAGTCTGTTGAGCATGAACATTGTTGCATTGTTAGGAACCTGGTACCTTGTACAGCCCTTTGACTTACCTTAGTTTATCCTGTGAATAGGATTTCAATGGTTAAAGACATTCCTTCCTTCATTCAAGACATGTTTCTTGAGTTCCTACTATGTGCCTGGCACTTTTCTGGACACTATAAATACAGTAGTGCCAAAGCTTAAGGCAAGCAAAAGGAAAGCAAGAACACAGAAGAACCAGAAAGAGGGAATTAAGTGAACTATGGTGTATTCACTAGAATGCTCTCTTAATATGGAGTACTTTTACACAGACTAGATATTGACACTAACACAAAAATATGAAACACCTCACACTTAAAAATATGTTAAATATAACTTATTTTAGATGTAGGTCATTGAATTAACCGATGGTATATAATGTGTAAGCCATGGCACCTTGTTTTGGGAAAAGAATAAACATATTACATTCTCATCAGTATAATTGTATTTTGAATTAGAAATGGTAATAGATACAAAATCCTAGTAAATTATAAATTAAACAATGTGAGTTAAGCTGTTACGGAAACTCACACAAGCTGTTCCTAGCTTCATAAATCACTACTTTGGAATTGTGAATGGAATGACTGAATAGTGCATATTGATTTAAAATCTGGACCTTTTTTGGTAAGTTGGATTTTAACGTATAAGCTTAAAGATAATGAAATATAAAAAGCTGTTTGCTAAAAATAAGAAACTTCCTATAAAGCCTTTGTCTGTGAGGTAACGATTGCTCCCGGTGTGAAAGCCCTTTGCCTCGGGGTTCCTGGACATCCCCTCACAGCTGGCCCCAGACATGCTCAGTCTCAGGGAGTATCTATTTGCTTGATCTGTAAATGACTAGTTAGCACTCGTTTCCCATCTCTTCCACAACAACAGCAAGAGCAACAACAACAACAGCACGTGTGCATAAGCACGCGTGCACACAAACACACAAAACATCTTTTATTCTGAAGATACCTAATCTAGAGTTTCACTTAAATTGCTAATTGAACAATTTCAACTTTATTCCTTCAACTTCACTTATTTTTATACATACTTAAATTATCATATATTAAAAGGAAAAGAGACACAGGAGACAGAATACAGAGAAAGTGTGTGCAGTTAAAGGAAACATTTTGAAGAAGGGACTTACGAATGCTTTCCAACATTCTGTACTACCTTGAGGTAAGGTGAAAGTCAGAGAGCCAACAATGGCCTAGCTTCGAGCTCTCCCCACTCTGCTCCCATGGGGAAGATTGCCTAGCCAAATAGTGCCAGATCAAGGGCAGTTCCCACTCATCTCCAACAAGTTTCAGTTCACTTCCCAACTGGCAGAATTACTCAAAAAACTGATGATACGCTCTCATGGGGACCATGGGCAGTCCACCTTCTCGATATTACAAAGCCTGCCTCCCACAGCCTCTAGTTTTTCTCTCTGTTTCCAAGGGCAGCCTCTTTGTGATTCTGTAGGGCATGTGGTGTCCTCCTCCCCTGGTCTGTGCATATGACTCGTAAACTTTTGCTCTCAATCTATTTTGTCTGCTGTTGGGTGTCCTGTGTCCAGCCGACCCCTTAACTCTAGAGTGAGAATCTTTCCCTCACTCATGGTGAACAGAAGGCAATAAAACACGACTGTACCATGATATACATAAGAATTTTATATATGATTTAAAAATGTCTCGAAGAATCTAAGCATGGATATTTGGAAACAATCCACTTAAATTCTTAAATCACACACAAAACATATTAAAGGATTACCTGGGGGAAAAAGACAGGTATAAAATCAGAAGAAAATAGTAATAAGCACTTTCACATTTCTTAACAGGAAAGACTTTTAAAATGGATGTGACAGAAGAGATTTAAAAAGATGCAATTTAAAAATTTCTATATATAAAAAAGCATCAGAAAAAGCAAAGTAATAGAAGCGATAAAAAAGAAAACATCATTTAAATTTCTGTGTATCAGAAATCATAATAAAAAGAATAAACTATTTGAACATTGGAAAATTTTGGAAACTATTTAACAGCATATGATAGGTAGATATGAAGATAGTTTGTGAATCAGTAAGAGAAAGATAAATGACATAAGAGAAACAGATCATTGATATGTGCATATAAGTCACAGTAAAAGAAATATAATTGTTTCATAAATACATAATTTTCTATGTCATGAGTAATTAAATCTACATATTCTCTAACAACAAGATTTCATTTGCCTGTCTGATTAGCAATGATCTTAAACGTGAATATATTCATTTACTAGTGAGTCTAATGAGATAGATCATTTCCTAGTGAGAGTATATGTTGCCAAATCTTTATAAAAATAATTTTTACAAATTAAAGTTAAATATGTTCATACCTTTTGATTGATTAATAAGAAACAAGGACAGAAATTACATAGAGATGTTTCTCACAGCATAATTTATGACAATAAAACAATGGAAACACTCATTTGTGACAACAAGGGGCTGTCTGACACCACAGTGAGAAACATACACTGGAAAACCATGCAGCCAATTAAAAGTTACATTTTATGAGTAATTCTGTAATGTAGTGACAGGTTATATTATATGTTGTAAAAATAAATTATAAGTGAACCTTATATAAACAACATTTTGCTATGATGGTAAAATATAACCCTAGATAGAATATTTTAAGAAATTATCAAAATTCTGACAGTGATCTCTAGATGTTATATTTGAGATGCTTTTTATTACAATAAATGTTTTGCATGTTGTAGTTTCTCCAGTGAACATGTGCCATTATTATGTAAAAAAATCAATTTGATAACGAATATCTTTCTTTGAATTTAGGAAAGAAGTATAGCTTTGGGTCAAATGCTTCAGTAATACCAAGTGATGGAAGATACAAGATATGACATTAAGTTTGACAAGATAAATTCATTTGTTACATGAGAACTGTAAGAAAGAAGTCAATGAGCATACACTATTCCTGGAAGTTTCTAAGTAGAGAGTAAAGGGATTTTTTTTTGGATTGTTTTTTTAACTTGTGCTTTGTTTTTTGTCTTGCTTTGTTTTGTTTTAATTTTTGAACTCCAAAGAGTTGAATAAGTGTCTAGGCTAAGTTGAAGGAGCCAATAGTATAGAAGGAATTTAAGATATTTCATAAAACATGATCTTGAAGGAGGCAGAAGGATGCTGTCCAGAGCAAATGCACAAGTCAAGGTTAAATTTAAATGGTAAAATAAAGTTCTTTCTTTAAGAAAAGGACAAAAGATGGGGTGCCAGGGTGGTTCAGTTTGTCAAGCATCCAACTCTTGATTTTGACTCAGGTCATGATTTCAGGGTTGTGAGATCAAGCCCCACATCAAGCTCTGTGCTGGGCGTGGAGCCTGCTTAAGATTCTCTCTCTCCCTCTGGCCCTACTCTCCCACCCCCTTCTCACATGCACTCTCTCTCTCTCTCTCAAAAAAAAAAAAAAAAAAAAAGTACAAGGGATGACAAATGAAAGAGGATAGAGCTAAAATTCTATTTAGAGAGTAAGGATAAATAAACTGTGTGAGTGAAGCCCTCTATTTCCTGGCAAAGACTTCACCCTTGTTATTTTAGGCCACTATCAGAGGTTGAGGAGGATGGGGTGGGATGAGAGCCTACGACTGGCCTAGGATTTGAGCAGGTTATGCTGGGATTGGGATGAGAGCTTCCTCCTGGCTCATGAAAGAGAAGCTGAACAGCTCTGAAGGCCCAGTTGACACTGGGGTGAATAAACACAAAGGTGTCTTGGAATCAATTTTTTCATCAACACTAGTTATAAAAATAATTAAAATGCATTGAGATGGTTTTTTAGGGTTTGAGGATTTTCTAAAGTGATTGTGTTAAAATTTCAAAGGCTGACAAATTTGAGGGAGTTGGTGAGAATGCATTTAAAATATACATTTGAGAGAAGGCTAGGGACATAAGGAGGTAAGTCTAAAAGGAATTCGATAGGCTGGATATTGGGGAGGCATCCAAGGGTTGTGTGCCGTGAAACAAATGAAGAAATGTGAGAGCATGAGAGTGAGGCAAAAGCAAGGTCATATAGATGGGAACTTGCAGTTCCTCCTTTATCATTGGTGGCCTAAGGATACAGAACAAGGACCTGCTGTCTTTTGGACACTAGCACATTTACCCAAATTTGATTTATATAGTCATTTCCTGAATGAAGCATGATTTAAATACCCCCCATCACCATTAGAGTATGTATTTAAGAAGTTCTGAAAACCTCCCCATCTTTATCAGTTCTTTCACTATATTAGGTAAAACTTCCATTTTTCAACTGTTTAGATCTAGTTTTCAGTAATTTCTCTTAACGAGCATGAAATATTTAAAATACGCAATTATTAGAAAGTGGGAGGATTATACAGTTAGAAGACCTGGCCCTTTTTACATTTGTGTTTATAACCTCAGTGTCCTCAATATCTCTTCTTATAGTGCATGTCAGGATTTCTCAGCTGTGTGAAATTTATAAATGGAAAACCCACTTACTGCACTTGTTGTCAAGTCATTTGTTACAAAAGTCTTCATTACTTCAATTCTCTGTAATCAGTAAAATCATTTTGTTGTGTGCAGTAATTTATTTTTAAAAAACAAAATGTGAGTACAGTTTAAGAGAACAGATGAAGGGAGAAAAGTAGTCCTTGCTGAATTAATACATCAAGTTTTGTAGATACAATGATTTCTGAAAATCATATGAGTTGAATTCTATTTTTAAGAGCAAAAGTTCATTCACAGGTTTTGGTGATGATACAAGCTCCTTTAATATTCCCTTAACTAGAGGCACCTGGGTGGCTCAGTCAGTTAAGCATCTCCCTTCACTCAGGTCATGATCTCAAGGTTCTGGGTCAGGCTCCCTGCTCAGCATGGAGCTCAGCACAGAGTCTGCTTCTCCTTTTCCCTCTGCCCCTCCCCTTGCTGTGAGCTCTCTCTCTCTTTCTTAAATAAATAAATAAATAAATAAATAAATAAATAAAATCTTTTAAAAATATCTCCTTAATTAGTCAATCTCTGAGTATCTGTGAATGACTTTAAAATGACCTAAAAATATAATTTTATCATGGCTAGGTCACATTTGGATTCTGATGCCAAATTTGGTTATATAAGGAAGAACTATGTACTAATACACTAATAAAAATACTATTTAAGGTTCTAGTTCAACAATAAATGATTTATTATTGCAAAACTTAAATCTTGTGGAAAGGATGAGAAAATACTGCTTGAGGCTGGGCATTGGCTAAAAAATCTAAGACTGCATTGTGATACCAGTAAATTCTTACATATTACTTCCTTCTGGTATTCATACTAGTACACAATTCTAAAAAGAAAAGAGTCTCAGTTAACCCAAATCATTACTGTTAGTACAGAAATGTTGATACGATTCTAATTAATCAGTATGCAAAGTAAGCACACTTATAAGAAACCTGAACTGAGATGTTTTGGCTGATGTAAGTATGCATGTGTTTGTATAGGTGTGCATTTCTTTTATACAGTTTTTGTTGATAGTTGCTTAAAATATCATTCACTGTGACCTTCACACCAATATTTCTCGAGTATTATCGACTTCATTGACACTGTGGCTAATTAAAGCAAATTCCATTTCATTTTATTTGTTTAATCTAAGGCCGCATATAACTGAGTATTGAGAATAATAATAATTCATTTATGATCTTTATACCATAGAAATAATGTTTACATTGAATTCCTATGTGACAACCCTTTAAGTGACTTAAACCAATTTAAAATTTGGGAACTCACAAAATCAACTGTCTGCATATGTAATGAATCACAGTGCAGAATGAAAAGTAGTTTCTTTCTTTCTTTCTTTCTTTCTTTCTTTCTTTCTTTCTTTCTTTCTTTCTTTTTCTTTCTTTCTTTCTTCCTTCTTTTTGGAGGGGGGCTTGAATTTACCACCCTGAGATCAGGATCTGAGCTAAGCTGAGATCAAAAGTTGGCACTTAACCGACTGAGCCACCCAGGTGCCCTTGAAAACTAATTTTAAAACTGTTTTTAAAAGTTTTACTTTGATTTCTATAAAACCTTCAGAAAAAAATTCATTTTATAGCCCATAATATTACTTAATAAAAATGTGGTCCTGTCTTCCCTGTTGTTTTCTTCCCTACTTCTGGAGCCCCTTCCCTTATTCCTCTGATCTTAATATAAAGGTTTGCTTCCCTGTCTATCCTTTTCCTCTTGTCCATGTGATTTCTACCCAGTCTTTTCATTAAGCTCCATAAGATATGCTCTAATAACTGATGACATTTTCTCTGGATCGGGTAAGGGGGGAAAAAAGGGAGAATCTGAGCAGCAAAGATAAACTAGGATCCAGTCATCTGCCTTCATTTCAAGAGGAAGGTTATAGAATTTGAGGAGCTGGAATGAGGTGAGCAGTGTTTCTACATTCACAGGAAGTGAAAAGTCGAAAAATTCAATATTTTATATAAATACTATTATGAGCAGAGACCCAGGGAGCAAATCTAAAGCTAAATCCCAGATTACAAGACTTAGGCATGCTATGAATGCTTTTACATTCTAAAGATTAGCTTAAGAGTTTTACTAAGGCCATATATACTTAGGTCTGGATAGACATAATGATTGAGATAAACAAATATGGAATGTCTAGAGAAACAGAATCAGGAGGGATTATTAGCCTGCTTTGAGTATGGCCTATACTCCTCTTGCACTTGTACCCTTTCATAAAAATGATAATATTAGATAACAATTACTGAGTGTCTACCATGAATTAGACATGGTAAACCATTCATGGTTAGTCTTTCAGATTACAAAAACAGATTTAAAACATGCTTGCTGATACAAATTAATAAGTATATCCTGTGTCCAACAAAATGAGATAAGATATTGGTAGATAACACAAGCGAAAAAATGATATAATTATCTTTGGAAGCCTGAGGCTTCTGGAACCATCTGACTTGGCCAATGGACTGATGAATAACAAGAGCAGATTCCGAATGGAGCAAACTGAAGCCGCATTTGTGGTGTCACACCTGTTTAGGGACACAGGCTTCCTTATGCTCTGAATTCAAAAAATCCCCAAATAGGGCAGTCAAGTACACCACAGCTCATTCCTTACAGTGTCTGGTGCATGCCCAGGGGGGATTCACGCACAAAGTGTTGGCATCACAAAATGTTACCAGGCCAACATGAGGATTGGGCTTCTAGCCCAGTATCACTAAGAACCAGGATGCAGGAAAGGGGAACAGGTGGCCGCTGTTATGTCCACACGCATCAACCACCCCCTCCTTTGATCTTGAAGGATGAAAACAGTCTTTTTACATCTGGGACAGGAGTTGCCATCACAGCTCATATAGCCCTGTCAGGGGGCTACATCTGGAAGAATATATATATATCTCAGCAGGGGTTTTCTTCCAGAGACAGCTCAAAGCTGTCAGGCAAAAACTGAAGGGAAACACACAAGTGTTCAAGGAACTCAACCAAGCATGTTTCTGGATCCTATCCATTTTTGTTATCAAGTGGTGAAGCTTGAGAAACTTCTGTTCCACCATAAGACCTGATCATAAACATTGTATGTTGGAAATCTGATTCAGACACAAATATTTTTTTTCTTTTACTTCTCCAGCCTTAATATAATACTTAATCTGAAGAAATGAATCATTTTAAATGGATTTATTTGAACATCATTTGCATCCATATGCTAATATTACTTCAGAATATGTTAGAACAAATTAAGATATGTAAATGTCAGGTATTTTTATGTCCATCTGAAAAGAGGGACTATACCTAATTACATTAGAGTCTAATGTATTAAGATAAATAACACATGCTATAAGCCTTTAGCCCAGTCCTTGAAAACAATAGTCACTAACTGTTATATCTTTAAACTGCCCACCTTTTCAGTATTCTGACAGATCTTCATCTATATTACAATCATTTCTCATATTTTTTGCTTCTTTCTTTTCTATTATCTTTCTTTTAAATAAGTTTTGATACATGGGACTCATCCCCAAAATACTAAAACAAGTTCTCTTCGTATAAAAAAAAAATTGATGGGGCACCTGGGTGGCAGAGTCGTTAAGTGTCTCCCTTTGGCTCAGGTCGTGATCCCAGGGTCCTGGGATTGAGCCCTGCATCGGGCTCCCTGCTCAGTGGGGAGCCAGCGTCTCCCTCTCCCTCTGCCCCTGCTTGTGTTCCCTCTCTCTTTCTCTCTGTCAAATAAATAAATAAAATCTTAAAAAAAAATTGTTCTTAGCCTTTCTCACACTTCTGAGCTAAAGACATAACATTAGTATGTGGGCATCTTTCAACTACTCACATTTTCTTTTCCTTGTTTCTATATTACTATAGAGAGTTTATGCCTTCTTTTTTAAACAAAGGAGCCACAAACTTCTTAATCATTCAGGCATACAATCTTGGAGGCATAATCATCATTTATTGCTGACTCATTCCCATCATCCAAATTAATGGTTACATCCAGAAGATCTTGTCTCTGTCATGCCTGTCAACAAGCTATAGATCATAACATATTTGTACCAGTTAGAATGGTCTTAATTTCAAATAATAGAAAAAGCAGCCAAAACTGGCTTAAAAATAAAAATGATTTATTGGATATGTATTTCCAACTTTCAGAAGAAGGGAACATATTAGGGGTAGTTAGATCAATGTTCTTGCTCCATTTCTCTATGATTCTCTCAGCTATTCCTTCTGTTGTAGATTTGTTTGGTTTTGGGTTTTCGTTTGTTTGCTTGTTTGTTTTTGTTTTGTTTTGTTTACTCAAGCTGGCGTCTCCTATAGCGGGAAAATGGTTATAGCAGTTTCCGTGTCAGGTACACAAACCATAATCCTCAGAAGGTGAGAAAACTCAAGTTCTCACAGTGATCACATCAATGTATTGTTCTTCATTCCGATTAGACTAGTTGAAGTCATGTACTTACCTTTGGATAAGTCACTGTGACTAGGTAAGTGTAATGAACTGATGGCTAAGAACTGGGTCCTGTATCCCTCCCATTCAACTTTGATTTTATCAGTGCTTTGCCTATCCTAGACAAAGTTTCAAATCTTTATCCAGGTGTGGAAAAATTCCATCCATCTCTACAATACCATACAAATAAATAAAGGTGTCTTGATGCCTGCAAGCCAAAGACCTTCAGGGACACATCTGCAGTCAAAGTTGTGTGTATTTCTTGCTGCAGGGAGATAGCTCACCGCGAAGAACTGTGAGCTGTCTTGGTAAAAGAATATTGGGAAGAAAATATTATAGGAGATGAGATTGTGTCTGGTGAATTTGATAAGATATCAAAACAGTAGGGGTTTCCTCTGGATTGAGTACTGACATAAAACAAGGGAATTTTAGTGATTGGTATCTTAACATTTTTTATCTAGTAATGGAGGTGAATGAAGCTGCTTGTAACTTTCTTAAGTGAAATGCATTCCAGAAAGGCAACTACAAAATCTACATTATTCTATAAATTTTATAAGGATGTGAATCACATTTTACTAATTATCTAAGTCACTCCACAACATATAAAAATTGCTGCATACATAGGAGGTGTTCAATTCATATTTAATGTCTTCACGTTGAAAATTATACTTTGGATCAATCAAGTGACCCTTTGGAATTGTATGTGATTTACTTAAGATTTAACCTGATGATGAAAGTATCTATTATTTATAAAATGTTAATTTTGACACGAAGTATTTTAGGGACTTTATATAAATTATAACATTTAGTCCCCAGATAAAACTAATCTACCTGTTTCATTATTCTCATTGTGTGAATGAGAAAACAAGGCTGAATGAAGTCTAATAATTTACTCAATGTCATGCAAATAGTGTATGACCATGTCTGTATTTTTACATAAGGTACCATTGTTTCTTTAGAAAAATATAAACTTAAATATGGACTTCTGAATTTCCAGAAAGTCTGGTTTTGCAAAAGTTTTAGCAGCAGGACACAGCATATGATTTTCCAACCAACAACATTTGACTTCAGTGTAATGTTGCAAACCATATGCAATTCAAACTATATGTTCTTGATGTGATGGGAAATAGTCTACTAGTCAACATCCAGCTTCTCCACCATTGATGGATCAAAATGGAGACCAAGCCTATTTCATTATAAATGGAAAAATAAAACAAGCAGAACAAATGGGATATTTTCTTCGGTTACCCAATATCATAAGCAACCACATTTTTCCTCACTATAGTCTCAACATTAATCTCTGAAGGTGTTTTATGTTTAGTTTACAGTGCTTATTCCTTTGATTAAATCCATTTTCCTGGAATGCAAATGTCATGCATCAGGGTTGATCGTGCTCTAACTCATGATTTTTTTCATTGATTTTAATTTAGTCTTTGTGAATAAGTTCTCATGACTGCTGAACCCCGTCTGAGCTTTACTGAACAAATACATACAAATGCACCAAAATCTTGGGAAATGGAGGTGTTCCAAAATTTTTGATTTTAAATAAAAGAGTTCAGTTCTCAATGAAGTCATAAAATTACAGAGCCATTTTTGATTTGCCGGAGGTTGAGAATCAGAGGCAAGGAAAGACTGCAGAACTCAGAGATAATGATTACCAACGACTTTTTTTTTCTTGTTGCATGTTATTTTTTGTTGGAAGGTAGTGTTGACATATTCATCCTCCCATTTCTTATGACCAACAAATTGACTACAATTAATATGGAAATGTGTAGTTTAAGGGAAAAAAAAGCTGTACGGTACTTGGTAAATCATGGAATGTATAGCCTATAAATAGATAAATTTTACCTCTTTTTTAACTTTTGAGAAACTCCTTTTCATAGTTCAGATTTTCTTTCCACAAACCTAATTTCAAGTACTACTGCTTTAATCTTCAGTGGCTTGGCATGTTTTGTCAGAGAATAATAAATGTAAATGTAACATTTAAACTATCAGTAATTCATTCTGTAAGGGTAGTTCAAAAGGAACACCACCTTGAAGCTATTGATTGAGATGAGAATTACAGAAGCATTACATACAACTTTAACTTCTTTGTACTTTAAGAGAAATTTGTATGGGCATAATCATCAAACAGTGTAACTAGATAGGACCTGATTATTTACACTTTAAGTTTTATAATTCACCTGCTTGAAGGAGATTGTTCTGAAATTTTTTTTTTTATTCTATCAGGGTTAAAAGTATTTCTTATACTATTCACTCAGTATAATGCAGGTATCTGAAAAAATGGTCTATATTCTGATCTACTTGTCTATTAAGAAATAATCTCATTCATAAGCTTAGCTATCAAAATAATTGAGTTTCCTTTGATGTATATGACAAAAGAGGTAATAATATATGGTTTTAATTAGAACGTTGTAAAAATAAGTTTCCTTCATGACATTAACAGCTGTTTATATAAAAAAATAAAACAATGGGGAGCAAGTGTGTTTCATCCATTACTGACAAGGAAAAGGATGTTTATAGAAACATTTTAATCATTTATATTGTTAATGTAGTTTGATGGCACACTGTCTCTCTAAAACATATGTTTTTCATTGTCTGAATCATATTTTTCCATCTCAGCAGGGAATTAACTTGAGCTGATATTACCATAATAACAGAAAGATTTACTGATATTCATTTCTCAATAAACAGATGTTGACTTCTATAGAGGTGAAAGTAGAAAGTACCTGAAAGGTAAATTGCAAGTTATCTCTGCTAATGGCTATAAGATACTAAAGAATTAACATTATCCAAACCTATTCCATTAGAAAAATTCCCACTTTCCCTTTTTTATACACAAAGTAACTCACTCATGCCAAGTTTTTTGGGGGCTATAATTATCATGCTTGTCTAATCTTTAACTCATTGCATTGCATGAAAATGTATGATAAATACATACTGACATCGACAAAGGTTTATTCCCCAAAACTTAGACACAGCCATTTTAAAATTACTGTAAGATGAGAAAATTGCTTTCCTTGAACTCTTTTTCCAATGCTGAATACAAAGTTTATTGTGAAAATGGCACACATCTTGGCATTGCCTGAAATAAAGCTTAGATCCTTTCATCATCAAAAGCATTTATGAAGAATCTTCACGTGTGTAATGCTTGGCAACCTACTGTATAAAATGATTCAACAGAAAAGCTGCTCTCGGCTAGAAGTAGGCTATCCGGATTTAATGTCACTTCTGAGCTATGCTGATCATCAAATAGAAACCAATTATGAAGGCCTGGAAGTAAACACTAAAACATAAGTCATCGGTTCCTACCCAACTGCTAGGCTGAATACAGGCAGCAAAGATCACCATGTAGGAGAAGGAGTACCTGTCTCAAATTACACAATGCAGTGGTTGATTACTAGAAAGCACGAGCGGAGTTAAATCTCCAGCCCACAGCTGTCGGAAAGGACAAATCTTTTTGATTCAAGGAGTATTGGTATACCCTAAAGAATATCCACGTGAGAGCCCGGATGAAGAAGAGGAGTACCCAGAGTATTCCAAACAGATATGACAGAAGTAAAAACCTGAAAAGAACAGACGTGTTGGTATTTACAAGGAACAGTTAAAAGGTGATCTGCGTGAAGCCGTGAAGACCAAAAGGAAGTGTGTGTAAATAGGTGATGTGAGGTAAGATGATGATTATGGGAAGTTAGGCAGAGGAGTTAGGAGGTTAATTTATACATTTGGACAAATTTGCAGATATCTCAAATTTAACTTGCCTAAAACTGAACTTTTCCGTCTTTGCCCAATTTAGTAGGAGGAACTCTTGCTCAAGTCAAAACTTCAGTCTTTCTTGAATTCTACCTCAACCTCTCTCCAGCAAAATACTTATCTTAATTCTTTTAATGAAACTTTCAAAATGTATCTTTC
Source organism: Ursus arctos (assembly GCF_023065955.2). Classification (NCBI taxonomy): domain Eukaryota; kingdom Metazoa; phylum Chordata; class Mammalia; order Carnivora; family Ursidae; genus Ursus; species Ursus arctos. The sequence goes on from NW_026622763.1 coordinate 68,874,116, forward strand.
TATTTTTCTCCTTTTACACTTCCAAGACTGTAGTCCAAGCCAGAATAACCTCTGGAGTGGTCACAACAACAGCTTCCCAAACAATCTCCCTGTTTGACCTCTTGCCAACCTTTCTACCCAATCTTGATGCAGAGCAGGAAGTAAAATACACACACACACATACATTTGAACATGCCAGTTCTCACATTAAAACCCTTCAATGGCCTCCACCTTCTTAGAATAAAATCCAAATGCCTTACCATGGTCTATAAGCTTTTGCATGACCTCGACCTATCAACCTCTCCAATATTGCCTTCTTCCTCTGACTCACGTGATGAAGACACTCTGGTCTTCTTTCTGTTATTGGGAAAACCCATGTTTGTTTCTGACTCAGGACCTTTGCACGTTATTTTCTCTGCTTGGTGTTATACTTCTCTTTTTTGCCTGATTGATTTCTTCTCATTCTTAATTTAAATTTAAAATTCAGGTCTTCAGAAAAGCAGTCATTGTTCACCCAACAAAAGTTATTTCCATTCATATTGTTCTTCTACTCCATAGCCCTTATCTCAATTTGAGCCGAAGCTTGAAAGATACACATTTTTTTCTGTGTACTTATGTAATTGATGTCATTCTTTTCCTAACATATTTTAATTCTAGTGAGTATAGTTTCATAACTATTTTGCTCACTGTTTTATACCTAGGTCTAAGCCCCATATCTGAAGAGATCAGGTTTTCAAGATATGTTTAGTCAAAATATGTCTGACCTTTGAGACCTTCATTTCTCAAGTGAGAAAAAATGATATTAGTAGTAATTAACTTCATAAAAACATACAGTGAGTGAATGCTGGGAACAGAATTCCTGGGTCTCAACTAACTATTGGTTTTGTTCACTTTATTACATTTATTTGTTGTATGAGGTAATAGAAAAACCATGGTGGGCTTTTGCCGAGGTGGCTAGTGGAGGAGAGGTAAAGGATACAGATGGTGGTAGGCAAGGGTATACATGGCACAATACTAATTTTGGAAGACACCACATATTCAGTGAAGATTTTTTTTTTTTCAAAACCTATTGCATGAGCAAATTCAGCCTCTGCTTGAATATTTCCAGTGCAAGGGTTTCCATCTTTTGTTTTGTTTTATTTTTTGTGAAGCTGTTCACCACTTTGTGAGAGAGTTTCACCATAATAGAGACTTATTTAATAGTGAGTTAAAATACATATCATTGTATTTGATCCCGGTTCTGGCCTCTGCAATAAAAGGGCTCTTGATCACATGAGCCATATTGAATGAAATACATTCATCACATACTGAAAACACAATTTTGAGTTTGGTAAATTGATACATGTTAGATGTAATCAGACAGACATTAATGCAGAAACTATTGGAATAAATATATATCTATTTATCAATCTATTTAGCATCTAGGAGGATGAATAATCCCATAAAAAGAGTTTTATAAGAACCTTTTTTATTAGAAGGAATTGAGATGGATCCGTTTAATCAGCAAACAAATAAAGATTTTCAATATCCTATTTATGAGAAAGAGAAATGAAAATGGGATTCCATTATCATAAATCATCAGAGCTAAAAAATACTTTCTTTATATTAGTATAATTTATAAAGTTAAGCTTTATCTGAATAAACTCTATTTACAAAGGACAAACTGATGTGAAGCATAAATATATTTCAAAATTCCTATATTGTATTTAAGTCCTGAAAGTGGGTAAAACACATATATATTCAACCTCAGAAGCCTGATGGTTACATTTCAATGAAAACGAAATCGATTGTTGATAAGGCTTGCTTTCAGGTGTGCTGTGAAGGAAGAAGATGGGGAAAGATACTTGAAACTTCTTAGAACTGAAACTTAAAATACAAAGAAAAGCCACAACTTAGTAAAGCAGTTTGACTTTGAAGAATTAATTCTACAAAGCTTATTTGAAGCTTGAAAACTGCTTCATAGCTGTTATTTATCATGACACTTTGATGTCACAGAAAATAATTATCTTGCAAATGTTTTATATAATAAGTTATACCTGATGTGTAGTAAAATCTTTCTTGTGAAAGATGAAAAGAAGAGGGAAAAATTAATGCAACTACAGCTGCCCCACAGAAGGATGCAAAGGTGAAGTCAATTTCATGCAGGATTTTCCTAATTGTGCTTTTTAAATCGCTAATAATTTTACTAATTTTTATGCTCCCTAAATCTCTCAGTTATCCAAGAAGGATAAGTGACAATCCTCCACTTTGTGACTAAATTTTCTTTACTTGCTTCTGTGAGGACTTGCTAGAAACATTATAAAACTACATCAATAAATGACTACTATTTTTAAATGTTATATTTTCTTTTAAAATATATTTTTGTCACTTCTATTATGCTTCTTGTCTTTTGCTTTATTTATTTTTCTGATATTAATATACTATTCCAGTTATATTTTGGTTAAAGCATCCTTGAAATATCTTTACCTTATGATTTATTTCTAATTATTCTGTGCTCTTATTATACATATGCCTCTTCTGAATAACTTACAGAAAGAATCTCATAATCCAGACTGATAGTGTTTATTTTTTAATTAAACAGTTATTTTATATCGATTGTGATTACTCTTAAGTGAATTCATTTCTATTTTCCTACTTTTATGCATTTTAAAATTTGCCTTTAAAATACTAATTGTGTTATTTCTCTTATTCCACATATTCCCCTCCACTGTATTGGAATTTACAAAATCAATTTCTATCCTTCCTGGTCACTAGAGTTTTTTTTACATTAATTTAACGTATATTTATATTATACATTACACATTATAATGTATATTTAATTTTTGCCTTAATAATACAAAAAACTTAGAAGTTATACTCCCATCTCACCTTTCCTCATTTATATGCAATTTTATTCATACTGATATTTTAACCCCACAGAATAGATATTTTGCCATTTTATACAGTTAAACTTTAACTTTGCACAAACACAAATACACAACTCTTCTTTTCTCACTAGTTCTTTCAATTTAGAACCTTCCGTGATCATTTTGTGTGTGTATATAAATATATATACTCATATAAATATGAAATTCCCTTGATAGTGAATTTTCTCAGTTTTTATCTGAAGATGTTTTCATTTGCTTCCATTTTTGAAAGTTAATTTTTCTGTACTTATATTTTTAGGAGAATTTTTTTCCCTTCAGCTCTTAGACTATATATCCATTATTTTATTGATTTCAATTCTTATTATTGAGAAGTCAGCATAACATAGTTTCCTTTTAAAGGTAGTTTTCCTTTTATTTCTATTTAAAAATACATCTTGGCTTGTTACTGTTATTCAGGTTTAATATAATACATCTAGTTGTGAATGATTTTGTTGAGTTTTCTGAATCTGAAGATTTGCATCTTTTCTCAACTTGAAAAACATTTAAGTGATTTTCTTATCCAATATTCCTGTGTCAGAATTCTTCGTTTTCTTGTAGAAATCAAATTAGAATTCTTCTTCTACTGTCTTTGTCTTTCAATTTTATGTTTTCTACTTTTCATCCATCTCTACTGCATTTTGTGTAAGTTTATGAAAGCTATCTTGCGCATTAATTCCCTCCTTAGCTGTGTCTTAATTGCACTGTGTTCCATTTTTTATTATATGTGTTTAATTTTTAGTAATTCTTTTTTTTAAATGGTCAATTTTGATCATTTTCTCTTCATTATTTCCTCAATTCCTTGTTTAAGCTTTTCAAATATATTAAACATGCCTCTGTTATAAACTGCGCCTCATAAATGAAATAGCTACTTTACTTTTTTTTTTTTTTGCACTATCTTACTTTCTCTGAGTTTAATTTTTCAGTTTGTAGCTTTTGCTACTTCTCACTCATCATATGTTCTGTAACTTTTTAAAATTGCAATCTCATATGTCTTAAAAATTTATCTGACAGATGTTTGAGACCTCATTTCCAAGATTGTCTTCAGGAGAGGCTTACTGTTTTCTCCTAGCAGAGACTTGGGAAATAACTAATTCACAACCATGATAGATCTCGGGATGGACATAAGTGACATACGGTGACATAAGTACTAAGAATTTCAGCCCCAAACTTCTGCGAGTAAGCGGTTTGGGAAAGTAAATCTCAATAAATACTTATCTACTATCCTTGTCCGTTCCATAGAGAGCCGAAAATAAATCAGGCACATATTCTTCTGTATGGTCAGTTTGTTGTTTTGGTTGTGTTTTGTCTTACGGTTCTTAATGACGTCCACCCACTAAATGTGGGAATACAGTTCAGCCACTAAAACTCAACTGTATGTAGAGATCTTCGATTTAATCTTTGTCTTGACTTCTGTCCAATATGTGCATGGGGCTCATGTAAATCTGGACTCTAGGCAGCCCATGCCAATAACAAACTTCATATTCTCATAATTTCTGGCCTCCTTTTTTTACTTTCTTGCCCAAATTAACTCTTCTCCATCCCTTCACCAAGCTTCACTTGTCCATTGTTACCTATGTTTTAATGATACTTTTAAATACAAACTTCTAACTCTTTTTTTTTTAAAGATTTTATTTATTTATTCGACAGAGATAGAGACAGCCAGCGAGAGAGGGAACACAAGCAGGGGGAGTGGGAGAGGAAGAAGCAGGCTCATAGCGGAAGAGCCTGACGTGGGGCTCGATCCCATATCGCCAGGATCATGCCCTGACCCGAAGGCAGATGCTTAACCGCTGTGCCACCCAGGCGCCCCCAAACTTCTAACTCTTTATTTGATCACCTCAACCAGAAATATTTTTGAATTTTTAAGAGTTTTAGTGTTAAAATATTAATATATTTTAATTTGAATTTATAAATATCTATCTTGAATTCAAATGCATATGTGTGTCTAATATATCATTTTTTTCTTTCTCCAAATTTTATTTAAATTCCAGTTAGTTAACATACAGTGTAATATTTTTTCAGGTGTAGAATTTAGCGATTTATCAATTACATACAACTTAATATTCCCTTTCAGGCAATGGGTTATTGGTGGATAAAAGGACAATTTGTTTTACCCTCCATTGTATTTGTCAAAGCTCTTGTCACTAAATCTTACTCGCTGAGTCAAGAAACTGGCCTTTTATGAATCCATTAGGATTAAAACAGAATTACAGAAAAAATATTAAAATATAATTAAAAGTTTTTCCAGCTCTATTATGAAGTTTGGGAAGTACTTCAATGCTTAAGTCTTAGTATAAGTCATCATCTAGAAATAATTTTATAATGGATATAATGTAACGTGAAACAAATTCAGTAACCAAGTAAGTGGTATTCAGCAGAAAAACAAGAATTAATTGAACTAAGCATGACTGTTTAGAAAAGCAATAATTTGTGACACCAAATGTTCAAAACTTCAAATTATGAATCTTCCGGGGGCCAGCCCAATTTTAGAGTCCTGTCTCATAGGTGCTACCTAATGCAGCTACGATATGAGTGTAGGGTCACAAGAGAAAAAACAACTTCAAAAGAAGTTGTCTTTGCAGCATATTTTGCATATATTTAAATATTTTCATACCATAATCTCCGGCCATATTTTAAATGCAACATTGTAAGTTTGGGTATATGATGATCTTGCTTTCTGTGGGAAGCAATAAAATGCCTTTCTCAGCAATATTTGAGCTTTCAAAAACATAACTTCATCTTATTTTTCAAACTATTTCCTCGCAAATTTTAAGGGTTTTTGAAGAGACAGTGAGGTACAAATTTATCATCTTACAGAGACCATTTAAACAACATAACACATGTCTCTAGCCCTGGACTTCATAGCTATTCGAATTTACTTAGGAAGAAAAAGAATCACTTCTGGAGATTTCCAAATGAAACTATAAAATGTTGCCTTTAACCATATATTTTAATCTATATAAAATGTATTTTCCCTATGCATTTGTCCATATATGTAATTGATCTGATCACTTAAGGGATATTTTATACATGAATAATGGGAGCTAACTGCTAGTGTAAATGGGCTATATAAGCTGTGAATACACTCTCAATGGGTGGGGTAACGTCAGTGTAACTGACATCATATGTTGGCAAAGGCAATATTGTTTAGTAGTGTTTTAACAATTTTTATTGAAGTATAATCGACATATAATGTTGTATTAGTTTCAGATGTACATAATGATTTGATATTTGTATATAGTGGCTTTCTTAATAAATATTTTTAGTTCTGCCTGTGAGCAAATTGTCATAGAAATTGGCACTCTGATTTTTTTCCATGTTTTTATTTCATGCTTGAAAAGTCAGTTAAAATTCCATTGCTACTACATAGTAATAAAGATTTATAAAACTAATTATTTATAGCCATAACTTGTATTTGCTTGTGTCATATTTTCTCTTCAAAGGGGACCAGTATTCTTTTTTTTTTTTTTTAAAAATCCCTTTTCTCTTAAAGATGAGAATGAGGAAATTTCAGTAGCATTCAAATAACTAAATGCAACGTTTGGATGACTGCTTTAAATTTATTATTCCAAACCACATATTTTAGAAATAAGAAAACTGAGCTAATGTTTAAAAAGAATGATTGGTGAATATAGAACTGAAAGCTGTAGACTAGACACTTCTTAAATATGATCACTGTTTTAATCCTTCTTTCTATTATTATATATGGAATCTGATACACAATTGGCTTTAGTTACTTAGTTACCCCAAGTTACATACTTAGGGGTATAAATGAAAGCATAATTCAGACTGAATCATAATACATCTGAGATCGCAAAAGTTTGACTCTATCTTTGATCAGAAGCTTCTGATAGGCAATAGGAACAAAAATGGAAACATTAAACAAACAAAAAACTTTTGTGTAAACTTGACTTTAAATATCTTAGCAAATGAAGTAATCTTGTGTATAGAGAATTCCTCCTTTTTTCTCCCTGGAATGAAATATTGCAAAGTTCAAGTGAAAGCTTAAAGCTTCATAAGCACTCTCCATAAGATAAATCTATTGAGAAGCCCCTCAAAAGTGTATCTACCAAGACACTGGGCTTGGACCCCTCCTTTACTTATGCCATGCCAGCCCTCCCCCGCAGGCAAGCTTTCAATCTACGACTGAGCTACTTTGGACACAGCCTTTTTGATTTTAGTCCATTCAGTTTTTTTGAAGGTTGGACTTAAAAACATCACTATAGTTTTGCCATTCACATCTTCTGCTCTCATTTCTCCTAAATGCATTTTCCTCCCCCCCCCCAACATTATGATAATACAAATATTTAAAATTTTATATTGGTTCATTATTCCAACATGAAATAAACTTTGGTTTTATCTGCCCTTCACATTTTCTACAGTTTCACTTAAAGGAAATGAGAATAAGTTTTATATCTTAAAACAACATACTTGATAATTCTGCAATAGTTATTAAGCATACTTAAAATTAGATATGCTTAAAAAAATTCCTGTCACTTTTCCGAACTCAATATTTTCCAAACTTTTAAGTGAAGAAATAATAAAAACAGTATTTCCAAATTACATATATATTTTGAATGAAAATTTTCCCCTGGAGGGAGTCACCAAGGTGTTATTAGCAGTCATCATATTGAAAACGCAAACTAAACCAGTTTATATTTTCTGATAAACTTGTTAGAGAAGGTCTTCAGAGTCTCTGAATGTTTCCAAACTACCCAGCCTGATGTGATTCAGGGTATTCGAAACAAGTTCATACTGCCCAAAATTGCAAAGTGATTAAAGCATTCTTATCCATCCCTGTAGTTAGAAAACATGATTTAATACCAGAGTTTAGGGCACCTGAATGGCTCGGTTGATTAAGCACCTGCGTTCGGGATCATGATCCCAGGGTCCTGGGATAGAGCCCCACATAGGGAGCCTGCTTCTCTCTGTCCCTCTGCCCCTGCTCCCCACTCATGTTCGCTCTCACTTGCTCTGCGCGTGTTCATTCTCTCTCTCAAATAAATAAAATAAAAAATCTTAAAAAATACTATAGTTTAGTTATATTCCCCAAGACTTTTTCTTTCCAATTGTATCATCTTATTGAAGCATTAATAGCAAAAACGAAAAAGTTTGGATTGATGAAAGGCGAAATCTTCCTAATGTTTGAGAAAAAAAATTATATTTTTTCCTTCTTAACATCCTGATTGAAAGTTCATAATAAACATGTGAAACAATTTGATAATGATTATCTTATGTTATATGTATTTCATATTATAATATTATTAAACCATGTCTTTGGGAGATGTCGGGAAGCGCGATCAAACCCTTCAGTCAATATTGCTTTAGAGAACAGCTATTTGAACCCTGAATGAATAGAGGCATCTCTTCTCTCCTTTGAGTTTGGGAAACTGAATATACACTCAAAAACCTTTAATTACGTTGGATTTATTAGGTTTTTTTTTTTTAAAGATTTTATTTATTTATTTGACAGAGATAGAGACAGCCAGCGAGAGAGGAAACACAAGCAGGGGGAGTGGGAGAGGAAGAAGCAGTTTCCCAACGGAGGAGCCTGATGTGGGGCCCGATCCCATAACACCAGGATCACGCCCTGAGCCGAAGGCAGACGCTTAACCGCTGTGCCACCCAGGCGCCCCGGATTTATTAGGTTTTTTTAATACCCAACTTGAAGTGGAGGCACGTAGTACATTTGTGAAAAAGAAACACCAAATATACAGTGTAGAAATCAACTCTAAGCCCTCAGGGGAATTCAAGAATTTTTTAAATGTTGACTAGTCCCAGAAGTTTTATTTGTACTTCTTTTAAGAGGCTGGCCTAACCTTCAACACCTCTTTCTTCAATCCTTGCTCTATTAGCATCCCTTGATTTCTTTTCTGTGCCTAGCTCCTAGATGTATCACTTGTATTTATTTACAGGTCTGTTTCCACCATTAACAGTGAAGTCCTTGAGGTGTGTAATAGATATTGGTGTGCTGGAATTTAAAAAACCTTCCAATTAACAAATAATAATAAAAAAAAGTTCACTGCTTATATGGAAAAAGACCCCCCCCCCCCAAAAAAAAAACCCTTGGATTTCTAATTCATCAGTACAAAAGGGCTAGGAAAATGTTATATAGCATTTGTTAAAACTATATTTATGGAAAGCTGTTAGCTCGCATAATTCAGACAGGTGGTTTTAGCATACCTTCCAAAGTACAAGAAAATATGCATATCTTGATGAATTACAAATCTGTCCACCCGTTTCTTTCTTGTATTTCCACCTTCCCCTTTCATATTGGTATTGGTACTTGTGCTTCCTGTCAAATAAGTAGTTAAACGTGAAGGGTTCATTTACTAGAGCAAACGTGAGATATTGTCAATATTAAAACAAAGAGAACACTGTACCTGAATGTAGCATCTCTCTCTCTTTCTCTCGGCCTCTCTCTAATACACGCACACACTCCACATGTTTGGTAGAACAAAAGAGGAAATCATGAAGATCAAAGATAATGAGGCTAGGAGATAGGAGGTGTATATTTTAGGTATCACAAGAATAATTAATACGTAAGTTTTTAAAAAATTATTTTCCAGAGATAAATATACTATTATTTCCACATTACTTCTGTCCTTTAAATTGGTCTTTCTTATATATGCCCATAAATTCACTTTTCCAAAGCCTGTTAGGGCAAATATCTTTCACTGGTAGTGTGTCTTCTTTATTCTGACCGTGTTTATCATTATCTGTATCTTTTCTTAAATTATAGGTTAACATCAATTTCTAGACTTTTTCAAAATGGTGCTTTCCCTTTGTCTCTCAGGTTTTCACTCTCAACTTCCCCAGTGAATTTGACTTAGCTCATCCTTCTGGCTTGTCACATTCCAGCTTGTTTAGAGCAGAGATCAGCCAGACTTTCCTGGAAAAAGCCAGATAATAAATGTTTCAGTCTTTGCAAAGTCATACAGTCTCTGTCACAACTACTCAGCACTATATTTTTAGGGTGAAAGCAGCGCTCTGTGATATGGAAATCAATTGATATACCTGTGTTCTAAGGAAATTCTGGCTAAAAGTCATTCAAAAGTTTAGTACTAATTTATTCAGGACTAATTTTATGTATCAGTACTAGTAACTTACAGGCACTTGGGATACACACGTGAATAAGCAGAATTGGTCCTTGCCCATCTAGATATTACAGTATGAAAGGGAAATAGACAGTAAAATGAAAATTATAATTGGGTATAAAAGCTATTATGATGGGAAAGGTGAGGATATCACATGAGGAATAACTTGGTCTGACAGGTTTGGGCTGTCAGAAAAACCTTTTCTGAGGAACAGATGTAATAGCTGGGATTTAAAAGCTAAAAATAGATAGGCTGGTTAATTATTTTTTTAATTGAATAGTGCTTTTAAAACTGGTTATTTCTTTATAGGTGTGCAACATTTTATACTACTCCATAAATTTAGACATCTGCTTGATTCTTTCTTATCACCTTTTTTTTAAACCAAAAATGAGGTATAAATCAGAGTAAACTAAGTAATGCCGTTATAACATATTAGCATGTACGTAGAACATATGTGTATGCATAACACATTACTCTTTCTAGTTGTGATACATATCACAACTTTTTGTGCTCAAAACTCTGTGGCTCAGACTATTTTTGCACGGCTCCAATCCCTCCTCCTCGGGGAGGCCAATGTGGTTTCTCATCGTATATCTGGAAGGTGGAGTTCCAAAACTACTCTGTGAGAAGCATCAGTGGTTATGTACTACCTGGTTTGTAAGTTTTTGGGAATTCTTTTCTTAGCACAATGACATTTTTTTTTTAAAAGATTTTATTTATTTATTCAACAGAGATAGAGACAGCCAGCGAGAGAGGGAACACAAGCAGGGGGAGTGGGAGAGGAAGAAGCAGGCTCATAGCGGAGGAGCCTGATGTGGGGCTCGATCCCATCACGCTGGGATCACGCCCCGAGCTGAAGGCAGACGCTTAACCGCTGTGCCACCCAGGCGCCCCAGCACAATGACATTTTTTATACTACTGAGAGCATGAATCATTTGAAAGTTCAAAACATTCTCAAAAATAATTTAAATAATTTTATTGTGGAGTCTATAGCCAAAATACAATGAAAAAAAAAATCTGAGACTATGACAGGCAGCAGATTAGCTTAGAGGGTAGTATCAAGGAAATAAAGGGGGTAGGATCATAAGATTTTATAGTCATTGACATCAGATGACTATCATAAAGCGTATATGCTTTAGTAATTTTTCAGAAGACCAGTAAATGAATGCTTACTTTATGAAATCATTAAAAGTGCGAAACAACATTTATTTATCTCAATAGTCACAGTATGTGATCTATTTTAAAAGATATATCACATGTTGGATATTTGCGCATCTATGCAAAGAACAAGGTTTGCATGAGAATTCTTATATTTTAAACACTATGAAAAGGCTAAATACTGCATAATATGTATATAAAAATATGTTAAGGAAACAAAAGTCACTCATGTCCTCATACCTAAACATGGGCACCATTAATATTTTGACAAATTGCCAGTAATTTTTTTATTTATTGATATTTTTAAAAATTATATTATTATTATTTTTTAGAGGGGGTGGAGAGTCTGAGGGAGGGAGAGGGGAAGAATTCTAACCAGGCCCCACACCCAGCATGGAGCCTGATTCTGGGCTCAATCTCAAGACCTGGAGATCATAATCTGAGTAGAAATCAAAAGTTGGAGGCTTAACTGATTGAGCTACACAGGTGCCCCACTGATACATTTTTAAGTAAAAATTGTATATAATTAAGGTATACAACATGATGTTCCTGGGTTGCAGGAGCTGGCCTGGAGGCTGGGTCTGTGGGGGACTGGCCTAGCCCTTGTGCAGGCCTGGTGTGGGGATGCAGGGTGAAGGAGGGCACCCACTTCACTTCTCCGTGGTGGAAGGTGTCTCCTTGCCCTGGGATGCCTGGACTTGCGTGAAGGGTGTTGGGGTAATGCAAAACTGTCTTTCCTAGCTTCTTCAGTGTGTCTTTTCTTATTTTTTTGTTCCACCCAGGTCCTGTAATTTCTCACAGGGAATCCTTAGATCTTGTGAAGATATTTTTGTGTACGGATAGTTGTTCAAATTGATGTTTCTGTGAGAGAACAAGCACTGGAAATTTCTATACTGACATCTTGCTGATGTCACTTACTCCTGTTTTCTTGTATTTTTTTACACTATTGCGAATGACCGACATTTGTAGCATCTTAATGACATGCAATAGCATTTATTTTTCTCATGGATATTCAATTTGTCTGAGGACTTATGACTGGGAATTCCTAGCCTGAAGTGTTTGTTTCCACAGCCCCAGCTGAGGTGGCTTCATGACTCCACAAGTGCTTCTCATGATAATGGCAGCCACACATAAAAACAGATCCTGACACTATGGTATATTTTGAGCCTTTGTCCCTTTCTTGTCTGCTAACATTTCATTGACTAATCAAGGCATATATTGAATTCAAAATCAAGGGGCAGGGAAGAATAGCCCTCCCATGAAGTTGAAGAGGTGGGAGAGAATGAATATTTTTCAAAGATAATGTAACTTAACACAGTCTTCACAAATATTCATGTCCATTTTATGTGAAAAACATACCACTCCAATCCTGATATCCCCCTACATCTCAGCCAATGCTGGCTTTAACTTGAATTTCAGAATCTTGTATTTCTGTCAACCTAAGATGGTAAAACATGCCTAGAATAAGAGAAAAATGAGAAAATTAGAAAAGCTGTAGATACAAAGAAGAGAATGGTCTGTGGCAATTCTGAAATCACATTGGGCACACATTGCTAGGTCTTTCTATCCTGGTTCTGTTCTGTGGGAGTGACCCAACAGCCCATTATTCTTCATGGCTTTGGCTTTGCCCTCTGAAAACTCTTCTCTTTTATTTACTTTCCTCCTTGGCCACTTCTAAAGAAAGCATTTAAAAATTTACTTTTTATTTATGATTTTGAGCAGCTTTCCAAACCTGTTTCTTTCCTGTTGAACGTTCTAAGCCTAGAAGTCTTTTCCTATCACAAATACATGTCATTCTGATTCACTCCAGGCTGACAAAACTTTTCTTGAAGCAGCTTTGTCAAAGCTATGTGGGTCTTCAATATATGTATTCCTATCAAGTCCATGTACCATACAGTATGTTATCGATTATTTTTGAGGCATGATGTGTCCCGTTCTTTTATGGATATTTCTTTATAGGTGTCCTTTTACATAGCTGAAAAGGTCCACTAGATACCAATTTTTTTCTATTAGATCTTCATAAAGAATATCAGAGCCACATTTTTTATTTTTTTTTAACTTTGAGGCCATGTTTCATTAATAGCGTCCTGAATATAGTCTGTCCCCAGACTTTGTCCCTTTGCCTTTAATTTGAGAAACTTTTACTAGTTCAAGAAATAAGAGACAAGAAACTTCTATTTTCCAACTAAAAAATTCTAGAATATATGGACCTACTCTATTTACACTCAATTCTGCTGGTAATACTTTAGGCAATACCTTAACAAAATGAAGATAATAAGAGTCGGCAGACATTTCTAATATTCTGCCTGTAAATCATCATGTCCAAGGCTCAAGTTCAAAACATACATTTCCCACCTCACAAGGTGCAGCAAGCTACAGTTTGCCAAATGTTTCACCATTATATTACAATTCAGGTCATAATTTTTCTTAACAATCTCCTTGCCATCTTTTTTCTGCTTCCCGTAGAAGTGTCCTCATCATTCCCTGGTCAGTCTCAAAACCAATCCCATATATTTCATTTTTGTTACAGCACCACCCCCATCTTTGTTCCAAATTAATAACAAATATCCACATAAAATTTTAGTAGCATAAAATGCAAGGATTTGTTTATACTGAAGACCGTGGGCCTGTTGGTCTGATTCTGCTTCAAGATGTGATGCCACATTGACAATGCTATACACTGCAGGATGTGCCCTACACATTTTTGTTCTGGGATGCAGACTGAGGCATCAGCAGCTACCTGGGGAAATATCTCCTCATGACTAGTGACAGAAATACTAGAGGGGAAGTTCATTGCACAAATGCATTTCAAGTGCTTGCTTGGTTCACATCTTCTAACATCCAGTTGGCCTAGAGAGGTCACATTACAAAGTCAAAGAATGGGGAAATCTGCACCTTCCCAGGACATCGGAAGATGGGAAGAAACTTTTGAACAATTGTTTAATCTACAACTTACATTAGCAGGTTTTTTTCTTTATCGTTTTGTTAATTTTAGAAATTAATCATAATGTGTGTTTTTTTTAAGAAATTTACTGTTTATAACTGAATGCCAAAATTAAAGAATCTGTTATGGTAATAACTATCTATTTGCTATGCTAGCACTTCAGAGCATCTGGAAGTAATGTAAAAAATATTTTCGTTAAGCTGAGATGGTTATTCTAGTACTGAGAGTGTAAACGTGTCACCATTCCTTTTATTAAGCTGAAATTGTCCATTCTGAAGAATATATTACAGTGAAAATGCATTTTAGAAAAAAAAAAACAACTAGTGACAAAACTATTCATGGACAGAGAAATCTATGTTAGCCAATTTGTGAAGTTATTAATGTTGCAACTGGTATCATCAATCTGAAAATGAATTCTGTATTTGTATTCTAAATGAGATCACAGTGTAAGATTGCCTCCACCCTTCTCTTTTGAAAACTAATTCAAATCATTCTGGCTTAGCATTTATCTTTTCACTGAGAAATTCCATTATTATAAATCATATACTGAAATTAAAACTTGGTTCTTAAAATTATCAGCATTGAAAATCTAGAAAATTTGCAATTAGTCCTTTGCAGAAGTCATTTATTAACTATGGAATAATTGTATATCACCCATGTGAAAACTGAAATACATATACTATTTAAAGCATAAGGAAACAAAGATTCATGAGATATACATGTAGAAATGTTGGACTGTATATACATTGTTAGTTCAAATAATATTTTAACAGATGTTAATTAAAAAATCAAACAACATAGTTTTTATACATGATATTAGCAAGAATTTCAGCAAAATTGGGAATGTGAAAATAGATAGGGAATGTGACCTATCTTAGCTGACAAGAGAAAGCTGAAACTTAAGCCTGCAGGAAGGAAAGCAAATGGATTTACAATGTAGAACATACCCAAAGGCTAGGAAAGAAATCTCCAAAAGTGGGGGTAGGGTAGGGCCAAAACCATAAAGATTTGTTCAAAATTTGATTGATCTGTTGAATGCAAGCACTATTAGATCCACGTCTGTTATTTTTATTGCTATATCTCTATTACTTATATCAGTGTTTGACATATAATCAGAATTATAATATGTGAATATGTGTTAAGTAAATAGATATCCTTCCAAACCGCACACAGTGGGAGACTGCTAACCCCTTAATAGAAGCTGGGGTCTGAAGAGGTTTGCACAATGAACGTGCTTGTGAGATGCCATGGTAAACACACTTCAGAATAGGAAAGTCTACAAGTTCATCAGTGCGACTCAGTCTGCACCTGAGTAGATCCCATAACGCTGGCATGGAGATTCATGCTCATCCCTATGCGGGAGATAATAGTATCCATGGGTGGAAATTTTAGTCAGTTGCTTATTGAGAAATCAGGTTCACTGTCTTATTGATTTGTTTTAAAACCTAACCTTCAACAAGCTCCATCCAAGTACTGAGAGCTTTCAATTAAATTCTTAGTTCCTCCTTCTTAAATGTAAATGAAAAAATAAGATAAAAAATATTTTAAGGAAAGTTTTTAGGAAATATAGAAACTAAAGTAACAAAATAAAAATTATTTCAGAAAAAACCAAAGCAACACAGAGATCAGGAGAAAAATCTTAAAGTAACAATTATAATCAATATCTCCCAGGAGATAGGAGGCAGCAATGAATTATGAATTTATAGTACTACAAATATAGCATTCAGATATAAAAATACTTTTGAAAATCCAAAATATGACAGTAGAAATAAAAAGTGCTTTAGCAGGTTACATGGTAAATTCAAGAAAAATTCTCAAAGAATGTAAGATTAAAAATGGCTAAAAACAGACAAAGGAACTAAAGGATGGGTCCTGGAAATGAATAATAGAAGTTTACTAAAGAGAGACTAGAAGAAAATTATTAAAGAACTAATAAAACTGTTTAAAAAATAAAAGCATTTTCTGCACCCCTACACAGTGATTTAAAGAGATTTATTCACATAAAAGTACATCATGAAATTTCATACAATAGAGATTAAAATCCTAAATTCTTACAGAAAGAAAAATGAAGAGGAATACATACAGGATTTAGGTCCTGAATGGGATTAATTTCTTAACTGCAAAATCAGAAGTTAGAAGAAAATAAGAAATATATTCTAAGTTCTGAAATACATGATTTTGAACCTAGCATTCTATAGTTAAACTAGTACTCAAATATAAGGACAGATGATAATTTTGGAAAATCATGATTACTTCCTATATTTGAACATATTTAATAGAGATGGATAATTACTTTTTAGTGTCTAAGAATGAATTAGTGACTAGAACACAGAAAACTAAACAAGTAAAAATGAGGGAACATGAAAATGATGAAGCAAAAACAAATATAATTTTACCGTCCTGTATAGCTCATGTCTACATTCCATAATTAAAATTATATAAGCAACAAGTACTGAAATAACCCAAACAGTATGTAATTATATTGGTAAATTGGAGGTAAATTTTAGAAAAATGAACCAAAAATATTGTCACAGATGACTTGGAAGCAGACATCAGGATGGTTTTTGGGGTGTAAGATGTGAAAAGAAGGGGAAATTGGGACTGGGAAGAAGGAAAAATCTAACCCCCCACAGATTCACTCAACCGTGGGACTATCTAAAGCACATATGTCTATTAAAATGGTCCCACATGTAGTACATATGGCAACCCACTTGCACTCTTCTCTCAGCCATTGGCTGTGGCCTCCAAAGGGAGGGTGTGTTCTCTAAGGAGGCAGCTTTCTGCAGCTAAATCACATCTTGACACAACTGACAAGTAGAAGCTGCCTGGTGACAGCACTCCACAGCTGGGCAGCAAACTCTTCCTTAGAGGAAGGTCTGGACACTGTGTCTACCTGAGATGTTTATAGATGTTTCAGGACTGTGAAAATATACTTAATGTTACTTTTAACCAATGTGAAACACAGAGAATAATTCCATACAAGTTCGGAATGTAACTAAACAAGCAGAAATACATTTCTTAAAATTCCCTCAAGCTAAATTAAATTAAAAGGACATGAATACAATTAAAAAAGGAGGTCAAAATAAGACTGAGAAATTTTCAACTTAGAGAAACATATTGAAGACCAAATTTAACCCTTTCAGAATTAATAAATAAATCAGAAGCTGTGAGGTACAGAATAGAAGCAACAAAGTAAAGAAAGGAAACATTTTTGATAAACAAAATTTACAGAAAAATAAAATAATTGGAGAAAATATAAAAAAGATAAATACAATAAAGTACAAGGAAATTTGGCATTCTGATGGATAGAACACAAAATAAAAGAAGTAATAGTATATTTCATCACATATTAATAAAAAAATCTTGACACAGAAAAAGAAATAATCAGGCTGTTTGTTTTCTTACTGTTGAATTGAGAGAGTTTCTAGAATGTATTCTGGATACAAGTTATTTGTCAGATATGTGATTTGCAAATATTTTCTCCCAATGTGGATTTTCTCTCGTTTTTTGACAAGGTCTTAATTTTGGTGAAGTCTAATTTATCTATTTTTTCTTTTGTGAAGTTGGCCTTTCATGTCAGTGAAAGAACTCTCCACCTGACTCTAGGTTACAAAGATTTTCTGCTATTTTTTCTTTTAAAAGTTTTAGTTTCATGTTTTACATTAGTTCTATGATCCAGTTTGAGTTAATTTTTGTGTAGGATATAAGATATAGATTGAGCTTTTTTCCTTTCTTTTTCTTTTTTTCCCCATGAATGTCCCGTTGTTGTTCCTTTTTCACTTACTGAAAAGTCTATTTTTTTCCATTGGATTGCTTTTGTACCCTTGTCAAAAATTAGTTATCTGTAATTGTATGTGTCTGGTTCTGGATTCTCTGTGCCGCTTCATTTATCTATTTATCCACCTGAGAACACCACACTAGCTTGATTATTAGAGCTATATAAGTATAAAATTCAGGCAGTAAGAGACCTTCAACTTCATTCTTTTGCAAAGTTGTTTTCATTATCCTAATTTCTTTGCCCTCCCATATAATTTTATAAACTGCTTGCCTAGATCTAGATAGATTCCCACTGGAATTTTGATAGGAATCAATACAGATCAATTAGGGTAGAACTAATGTCTTGATTGGAAGAGTCAATATTGTTAAGACATCACTTCTCCCCAAATTGATCCAGATTCATGCAGTCTGCATCAAAATTTTAGTGTTTTTTTGTTTGTTTGCTTGTTTAGGCAACTGACAAACTGACTCTAATATTTTTTGGAAAGGCCAAGAGACTAGAATAGGCAGAATGATTCTGAGAAAGAACAAAGTTGAGGGACTACTTGATTTTAAGGTTACTATAGTCTTACTATCTTATAAAGCTACAATAATCAAGGTAGTGTAGTATTAGAGAAAGGATAGACATGTGTATTGAGAAACATAGCACAAACTTCAAAAGTAAATGCAAATATATATGAGCAACTAATTTTTGGCAAATGTAATACAAGAATTCAAGGGAAAATGAATAGTCTTTTCAAAAAATTGTGCTGGAAATGTTGGGCTTCCATTTTCAAATAACCGATCCTTGACTCAAGACATACACCATCTATAAAAATTATTTGAACTGCATTATAACTCTAAATATTAAATCTAAAGCTATAAAACTTCTAGAAGAAACCATAGGAAGACATCTTGTGACTTTGGGTTAAGCAAAGGTATCTTAACATACAAAATGAAGACTTTAAAAGAAAAAATAATTTAAAAGTTATAAAAATTCGAACTTCTGTTCTTAAGACATAGATGAGAAAAAAAAGATAAGTCAAATACTAAGAGATGATAGTTGCAAAATATTTATCTGATAAAAGACTGGTATGTAGAATGTAGAAAAAATTTCCATAGCTCAATATAAAAGAAATGGGAAAAAAAATCTGAATAGACATCACACTAAAAATAGAACTGTTCTATAAAATATGGCAGTATGTTCTACATTAGTCATTAGGGAAATACAAAACAAAACCATAATTAGATATAATCGCATATATATTAGAAGGGATAAGAAAAAAATAAGCAAATAAAATGTAATAATACCAAACACTGATGAAAATGTAGAACAAGTGGGATTCTCATACATCGTTAGTAGTATAATCATTTTGAAGACAGCTTGGCAGTTTCTTATAAAAGTAAACATACTTACAATGCAAAAAAATTATCTCATACCTATGTATTTATTTAATGAATGAAAACATAAGTTCAGGTAAAAATTTATAAGCAGATGTTTATAGAAATTTTTCATTATTACCCTAAACTAAAAATAACCCAAATGCTCATTGGTAAATGGATAAACATATTGTTTTACATCCATACAGTAGAATACTACTTCGTGATGAAAACAAATGAACTTCCGATGCATGCAAAACCTTGCATAAATTTTGAGCATATTATGCTAAGAGAAAGAGGCTGTGATTAAAAGCTAGAATGTGTTAATTCTATTTACATAGAGCCTATATTTCAAAGGAGCTCTTAGGTTACTAATAGCTCTGTCGATGCTTAATAAAATCCACTTTCAGTTTTGAGGTGTGATCCGTCAACAGATAATATTAGGTTAGGGGTATTAATGGGAGTCTCTAATAATCTGAGTGAGGTATAGAAAGTCTCCTAATCAAGATAAGACAATTACAATATTCCTCTTCCAAGATTCAGAATGTTGCAGTGATGAATAGTAATGTGAAAAGAGAAAGTAAGAGAATCTCATAAAAAGGTAATTAATTATCTGAATGTATTGTATGTTCTCAGTCAGTAGTAGTCTGTGTGGAGGTCAAGCATGGAGCCTAAAACTAGTTCAGCAGGAGCATGAACAAGTTTTCCAGTAGCAGCAATTGTCCTAAAATGAGGGGGTACACCTTGGCAACCAGGTCAAGGCTGAGGCTGTAGAAAGCAAAGGGTTTTTGGTGGTTCCTGGAAGCTGAGTTAAACCCCAAGGGCCTGCTTAGATCACTCAGGAACAAATTGATGAAATGATTTCTTGTAGTTAGAATTTCATATTGAGGGGGCGCCTGGGTGGTGCAGTCGTTAAGCATCTGCCTTCAGCTCAGGGTGTGATCCCGGGGTCCTGGGGTTGAGCCCCACATCAAGCTCCTCTGCTGGGAGCCTGCTTCTTCCTCTCCCACTCCCCCTGCTTGTGTTCCCTCTCTTGCTGGCTGTCTCTCTGTCAAATAAATAAATAAAATCTAAAAAAAAAAAAAAAAAGAATTTCATATTGAAAGAGGCTGCTGAAGAGACTTCTTCAAGTTACGGAAGGCCTGTTCCTACTCGGGCTCCCAAAGTGGAGGTTCTCCTACTGAGAACTTAGTCAATTCATAAAGAGGCATTGCGGTCTTAGACATCTTTGTGACTATTGTCTACCATATTCACTTAAAGCCAAAAATCCTCTCGATTATCATTTTGTGTGGAATCTAGGATAAGTTTGGGTACTCTCTATTAGGAGAGAATGTTTTTCCTTCAGTGGATGGGCCATGCCCTACATAATGGCTTGAGTCTTCACAAAATTGTAATTTAACTTTTGAAACTTTCTGGCCTTTTTATGCTACACTGAGAACAATTAAATGGAATCTCTTTACGTGCTCCCTTGTTCTCTGAACAAAGTAGGAGAACATCTACATATAATATCAGAACCAGATCACAAGGGACATTTAGATACTTTTAAGTCTTGTTGAAGACCTGGAGAAAATAGAAGGGTGCTTCAGTGAACCCATGGGATACAGCTATCCAGGTACATTGCTGTCTTCAAGGTGAAGGTAAAAGGTATTTACTCTCTTGTTCTAGAGACACACCGGGTGAGGTAGAGCAAAGATCCACTATAGGGAAGCAAGTGGATTCAGGAGGAACTGATGACAGGCTGGTATTTGGGTTAGGTAGTACCAGAAAGTGAGGAATAACATTTTTGTTGATGACCCTAAGGTCTTGAATAAATCAGCCTCCTTGTTCTTTTTTTTTTTTTTTTTTTTCCTGATAAGATGGGAGTCTTACAAAGGCTAATGTAGGATATTAGAAGACCTTTGGTGTAAGACTTTCAAATATAGGTTCTAGCCCTTTGTTTGCTTCTGCTTCAAGATGTATTTGGGAAGTTTGAGTAATGATTTGGTAAGATGTCTCTGAACCTTTATAGGTTTGCTCCAATTATCTTTTCTATGTCAGTGGGATTTTTAGCCCATGGAATGTCCTGTATATTGTCAGTATCCTTATCTAGGATATGTATCAAATACAATGACGTAAGCAAAGGTGTATCCCGAGCGGAAATACTTGATTATGAACAGAGGAGTCCTATGGAAACTCTAGTAATAATTCCTCTGGTGTGCATTTAGTATTACAACTCCATTTGCAAAATAAGTCTCTCCCTATTGAATTTGCAGGAGTGGTATCGCAAAGCAGGAGGGGACAATTTTCAGCCAAGAGCCCAAAGATTACAGTTAAGGGCTAGAAGATAGGGAAAATCCGTGGGTTATTTGCAATACCTACCAGCTGTGTAGTATCTTTACTCTGTGAGAGATTGAACAAAGGTCGTAGTGTTTCCTGCAGAAAGAGTAGCATCTATGTCTACCAAGAGTTACTGAGCATAACCATCTAGATTGAGAGTTAACTCACTTTTAATATGTAAGAGGAAGGCAAACTATTGGGTGAGTTTTCCTTTCAGGGGACACCCTCACCAATTTGAATTGAAAGGTTTTTGTCTTTGTTATTCTTTTGTAAGAATTGGACATTTTATTTCTGGTGTCTCATATTTATAATATTTACAAGCTTTCTTGTCAGTACATGGCTGGTTGGAAAGAGGACCATGTAGCCGTTTGATCAATAGGGCCTCAGTTTATTTTAAGACCTGTCTCATTTTGCTCTAAATCCCTTTCGAAATGTTCTGCAAGTGTTATAGCCAAGCTAAAGAGGTTATTTCCCATTCTAATTTCTGTTTACTAATGAAGTGCTCAATTTCAGGATTAATTCCATTGACAAAATGAAATGAAAGAGCTGCTATTATACCGTCATTTTCTTTAATTCTCAAATGTTGTCAAAAAGTATTTTCCAGTTAATCCCCCAAATTTCTATGGTTTTATCTTTTTCCTATCAATTCTTTCTTTTTTTTTATTACCTTATGTTTTATTTTATTTAGCATTCTTCTGAGCAATGCTATGTTTTTTCTAAAACTAATTTGCTCTTATGTTATTATGCCATTTTCTTTTTTTTAAATAATATTTATTTGTGTTATATTAGTCACTATACAGCACATCCCCAGTTCTTGATGCAATGTTCCATGATTCATTACTTGCATATAACACCCAGTGCACCACGCAATATGTGCCCTCCTTAATACCCATCACCGGCCTATCCCAATCCCCCACCCCCTCCCCTCTGAAGCCCTCAGTTTGTTTCCCAGAATCCATAGTCTCTCATGGTTCATTCCCCCTTCTGTTTACCCCCCTTCATTCCTCCCCTCTCTCTCCCACTGATCCTCCTATCTCTCATGTTCCATAAATGAGTGAAAACATATGATAATTGTCTTTCTCTGTTTATTTCACTTAGCATAATCTCCTCCAGTCCCGTCCATGTTGCTATCAATTATTTCAATCAAATGTTTAGAATCAGTTAAATCATTTGAATTATGTCTGTTTAATTTGTATGAGAAATGTTATGGCTCTTAAGAGCTTTGCCTTAATTTGGGGGTGCTTTGTGTGTGTGTGTGTGTGTGTGTGTGTAAACAGGGATCCTGAAGGTCCCTTTCTGGGTCAGTTCCATCAGCTTTTGCCATCCAGGAATTAGTCTCTGAAGTTCTGACCAACATGTGTACAAACTGATATAGGTCATGAAACCCTGAGTCAGATGCACCCCCCAAAATTCAAATTTTTCTATGAATATTTCCTGGTCTTGTTTGGGTTTAGGGACATCTTTAATTGTAGCTCATGATTCAACTCAGGTCTCTTAGGGAAGATTTAAATTCTATAGTTCCCTGCTCATGAGAGGGATGGATCTGTAGAGGCAACTGTTATTTTGGGGTTTTGGGAAAAGGTAAGGAGTCTAGAAAGGAGAAGAAGAAGGAGACAACAAAGGTCCAGAAGAAGAGATATCAGAAAAATAAAGGGGAAGATGGAAAGCTACATATAAAGAAACCACTGGAGGACAAGAAGGGACAGGACTCACTGGGAAAATGAGTCAAGTTTGTTGTTGTTAAGATGTCCAAATTGCTCACTAGCTTTGACCAAAGAATCGTTTAATGAAACAAATTTTCATTCAGAATTTCATTAAATGTCCTTAGCATATCCATCAAAAAATACTGCCCTTTGGGCCCAAGAAATATTCTTCCTTTTTTTCCCCCCAAGGAGTCTAAAATGAACAATATTGTTCAAGTTAAATGGTCTTTAGAGTTGCCACTGAAAGCCCAAGTCATTTCTGGTGAACTTATACCATTTAGGAAGAGAGGCATAAGAATTAGAATTGTGATGAGCATATATATAAGAAGCAGGGTTTCTTATTTGTTTTTGTTTTGTTTTGTCTTTTTTCTGGAAGAGGAGAAGTTTTAGACTTAGATGACTCCATGAGAGCTGGCAGTAGTCAGTAGAAATATAATGCTTGTGTTCTTAGCATCCCAAACTACAGTTGGCCACTTCTGTATGCAGACCTGAAAATCTGTGCCTTTTGGCAATTAGAAAATAAGAAACAATGCTCTCTGTGGCTAAATGTTGAGCTCTCAGGACACAAAGTCTAGATGAAGGAAAACCTTTCTGGTTTAATCGGTGACCCAAAGAAAAGCTTGTGTGAGTGAATGCCAGTCTGGTGGGAATGGCTAACTCATTGGTTTATGAGGCCAACTTGAACAATAAGGCTTGTATGGTCTATGCATGTGTTCTATTTTATGATCTCCATCTTATGACAAACAACACTTTAGACTGGACAACCGAAAACAGTAACACAAAAGACTCCAAAAAGAGAAAAAAGATGAAAAGGAAAGGCCTGATTCTACCAAAAATACCAAATGAATGGAAAGCAGTACCAAAACCCAGATACCAAACTGAGAATAAATAGCCAAGGAACTCAATGCAAAGATAGCTGAGTTCAGACTCAGTCCTACTGTGCAATGCCAACATGGACTCCATGAGCCTCAAGGAGCAAGGCACAAGGCCTCTGTAGGTACCCTACCTGGTCGAAGGCTGTGGCCACAGGGTCTTTCTTGACAGGATCTCCAGGAAAAGGCTGGAAATAAATGAAACTACCCAAATGAGAACAGTAAAGCCTATTTGTTGAGACCTTGCTGTAACAAGGGAGTCAGCCATCAGGAACTGGAGGAGAGTCAGTCAGGAAAGTTGGAGATTTGTGTAGTAAGAAAAAAAGTTTTCGGGTATGCTCTGATTACAGGTTTTGGCATTTAGAAGCTGGGGCTGGGCTAACTAGTAGCTGAAATCCTATGTAATGAGTTAAGGAAGCATGTCTGGCTTTCTCTGGTTGGCCCTAAGTTAAAAGCAGAAACAAAAATTGGGGAAGTTGGTAGTTACTAATCAAGTACTGGCTGTTCTGAACTGATTGCTACAAAGGTTGTGGTTTGGCTTCCTGGATGGTTCACTGCAGGTTATGGGGTGGAGTTTTATTTTTATATATGGTCTGGCTGTTATTAGTATAGTCTGTTTCTCAAGTACTTGCCAAGGACTCCAGTCCTTGGAGGGAGAAGATGATTGACTACAAAGGGACAGAAGGGAATTTCCCATATCTTTGTGGTGATGGTTGCCACATATATATGCACTTGTTAAAATCGTAAAATAGTACCCCTGCATTGAATGAATTATGTTTTATGTAAGTCAATAAACCCGACTCAGAAAAATGAAATTAGACGTATTTGTTCTATGATTCTTTCTAGCAAAGTTTAACTGCACTTATGTGAGTATAAAAGTGCATAATGAGTTCCAATTAGTGCAAGTAAAATGGAAGGAGAGACAGTCAAGGAATTAAAATAATTTTCAAAGGTGGGTATGATACAATACAAAATCAAGGCTGTTGAAAGAGGAGAGTAAATCCAGGAAGTGACTGATGGGTTGTATAAAGGTGTTGAGGTCAAGGACCATCAGTGAAACTGATTGAGCCAGTGAGCTAGAAGGAAAGTCAACAGTAGTCAGGTGGATGTTTGAAGCTACGATTCCATAGATGGTGCAGTTTTCCCTAGTGACAAATTCTAGGTTTGGCTATAGAGTAGTTTAAGAAAAGTAATTGAAAATAAGAAGTCTGAGCAACTGATCGATCATGGAGAGGGACGGATCATCCATGGGGATGGTAGGGATAATGGGAATGACGTAGTCATTTCAGGGGCACAAAATCCTTTTGATAAAGTTGTTCGTTAAAGAGGGGGGTTTTCCTCAAGGTTGTAATGGTCATAAACAGATTCCTTGTGGAAATAGAATGAGAGAAGGCAATCATATCAGATTGCCAAGCTTGAAAGTAAAATTGTTTTTCACCTTATTTTTAAAAAGAGAGGGGTAGAACTTCGGAATGGAAGTTACGTTGACTGGAGTACATATATGGTAGTACATACAATGTACTACATACATTGTACATATATTACATATATTGGTGTGTGCAGGGAACATAATCAATGTACCAATCCTGATACGTCGAGAGTGTTTGAGTATCAACAGCCTCCCCCGGAAAATACACCAGGGGTATAGTGTCTTTAGGAGACAGTCAGATTTTTACTTGGGGCAAAAAGCTATGGTCTGGGAAGATGGAGGGTGTGTAGGAATTACTGGAATGAGCTAGGAGCTTCCCTGAGCTTCACCTGCCTTTGTATCATTCTTGATTCTATGATTCTTCATGATGCTGTACTTTCTGCCTGTCTAGAATCTGGGCTCTTCATCTGTTATCTCTGGCTGTCTTGACTGCATTTTTAGCTCATCTTATTTTAATATGCTCAACTCTTCTCCTCTCCTTCTGACACCAAAGATATGGGTCTAACCATTTAGTGGGAGAAAGAGGGACTAGAAAAGAGAGAGGGAGGAAGTAGTGAGGAAAGCATGGAACAAATGTTTTATCCCTCATTTTAGATTATCATGTTCGTTCCCCTTTTCTTCTACTTTCCTTTTATTCCATGATTTTTCAACCAGGCAGTAGAAATATTGGTAAATTTTTTTCTTTTCTTTTTAAAGATTTATTTATTTATTTTAGGGGGGAGGGGTAGAGGGAGAGAGAGAATCTCAAGCAGACTCCTTGCTGAGTGCAGAGCCCTGTGCAGGGCTCAATCCAGGACCTGAGATCATGACCTAAGCCAAAATCAAGAGTTGGATGCTTAACTGACTGAGCTACCCAGGCACCCCAGTAAGTTCTTTTCTTAGGCCATTTAGGCATCTTGGATGTACATGTTGTTGGTTATGTAGCATATGCCAAAATCTACCAATAACACATCATAAAATTTTTAAATATGATACTTAATTATTTATTACTGTTCTGAAAAGAAGATGAAAACATTGACACAGGCCCTGCATTTTTTAAATAATAAAATCATGAATTACTCCAAGAAATGTTTTTTTTTTTCCGTTTCTAAATAGTTTTTAGAGATTTAGGCTTCTGTCAAATTACTGAAATGCTTCTGAGCCATTATTTGTGTCCTCTTCCCTTTCCCTCAACTCCCAGAATGTTAATGCAAAAGTAAATTTTGAATATGTAAAACAAGGATTAGAAAATATGAACAGAAGTTATATCTACCTACTTAGATGACTAGGGATATGATAACAATTTGGGGCATACTCATTCTACATACATGACCTTTGCAATGTTACAGTAAAATTCTCAATATCACAGTAGCTTATTAGTACACTAATAAGCAGAGAGGTAGAAATCTTCTGATATGGATGAATGTGTATATTTTCAATATTCAGGGTATTAGGAGAGCTTTTCCTCTAGTCTCTGGAAACACAGTTTTCCATATCTTAAATTAATTATATTTCTAGCTTTACTGAGAGCAATGATAATTTTTAGTGAACAAACTAAGTTGCTTTAACTCAACTCGGCAACCCTGACAAACAAAAGAGCAGTCAAACTTGCAGTGAAACTCTCGTTCTCTGTTACTTTCCATGTGTCTGAGCCCATAATCGATTTCCACAAAAATTATTGTTACAATGCTGTACCATGATTTTATTACTGATTGTTACACCAAAAAGAAGAAAAGAAAGCAAGAAAAAAATAAAGGGAACAAGAGAAAAAGGAAAGAAAACAGATCAGATGTATAAGCAAGGATACGCCTTTTTAAATATTATTTCCATTCTGAAGCTTATCTGTGATGGGCCACCAATTGAATATCATGAAATTGAGTGATTAATAGTCAGTTCAAATAATATAGTCTATATTAAAAAGGACTTATCAAAATGTAATTGATCATTGCTGGTCAACACGGCTAAAGCAAAAGTAAAATATCAACCCTATTGATTCCTTTTTTTGGTTAGGATGAAAAAAAATAAAAACACAAGCATGACTCTTATATAAACATAATCTCATGTGCATCCCTGAAAGTAATTTATTTGGTAGTATCATATTTATCATCCTTAGATACATTCCTAATATGATGACAAACAAGCAAACTGAAGTGTACTTTATTATTCACACAAAATAATGATTAAAAATACAAGATGATAAAAAGAGCCATTTGGGGTTATACTTTTTCTCCGTGGCAATAGATTATTCTGACAGTAAAGGTCAGAAAAGTTATCTGGGGTGATAGAGGTGTTTTTATTTTTAAACAGCTCTTTAAAAAAATTGATTCTGGTATAATTTACATACAGTGTTATATTAGTTTCAGCAGTGCAATGTAGTGATTCAACAATTTTTTGCATTATGCTGTGCTCATCACAATAAGTGTACTCTTTTTTTTTTCCTTACTGTGATTCTATGTTTATTTATTTATTTATTTATTTATTTATTTATTTATTTATTTTTAATAATGATTTTTTATTATATTATGTTAGTCACCATACAGTACATCCCCGGTTTTCGATGTAAGGCTCGATGATTCATTAGTTGTGTATAACACCCAGTGCACCATGCAATATGTGCCCTCCTTACTACCCATCACTGGTCTATCCCATTCCCCCACCCCCCTCCCCTCTGTAGCCCTCAGTTTGTTTCTCATAGTCCATAGTCTCTCATGTTTCATTCCCCCTTCTGATTACCCCCCCTTTCTTTATCCCTTTCTTCCCCTACTGATCATTCTAGTTCTTATGTTCCATAGATGAGAGAAATCATATGATAGTTGTCTTTCTCTGCTTGACTTATTTCACTAAGCATTATCTCCTCCAGTGCCGTCCATGTTGTAGCAAATGTTGAGAACTCATTCTTTCTGATTGCTGAGTAATATTCCATTGTATATATGGACCACAACTTCTTAATCCAGTCATCTGTTGCAGGGCATCTCGGCTCCTTCCACGATTTAGCTATTGTGGACATTGCTGCTATGAACATTGGGGTGCATATGGCCCTTCTCTTCACTATGTCTGTATCTTTGGGGTAAACACCCAGTAGTGCAATGGCTGGATCATAGGGTAGCTCAATTTTTAACTTTTTAAGGGACCTCCACACGGTTTTCCAGAGTAGCTGTACCAACTTGCATTCCCACCAACAATGTAGGAGGGATCCCCTTTCTCCACATCCTCTCCAACAATTGTTGTTTCTTCCCTTGTCTCTTAATCCCCATCACCTATTTTACTTATCTCCCTGCCCAGCTTCCCCCCGATAACCATCAGTTTGTTCTTTATATTTAAGAGTCTGGTGTTTTATTTGTCTCTTTTTTCTTTATTCATTTGTTTTGTTTTTGAAATTCCACGTACGAGTGAAATCATATAGTATTTGTCTTCCTCTGACTGATTTATTTCATGTAGCATTATACCCTCTAGATCTATCCTTGTTATGGTAAGATTTCATCCTTTTTTATAACTGAGTAATATTCTAATATATATTATATACGCATCGTATATGATATATGCCATATACTACATCTTCTTTAGCCATTCATCTTCTGATGCACACTTAGGTTGCACCCATCATTTCACTATTGTAAATAATGCTGCAATAAACATAGGGGTGCCTATATCATTTTGAATTACTGTTTTAGTATTCTTCGGGTAAGTAGCCAGTAGTGGAATTACTGGATCATATCATAATTCTATTTTTAGCTTTTTGAGGAAACTCCATATTGTTTTCAACAGTGGCTGCATCAGTTTACATTCCCACCAACAGTGCAAGAGGGTTCCTTTTACTCTACATTCGCACCAACACTTGTTTCTTGTGTTTTTTATTTTAGCCATTCTGATTGTTGTGAGGTGATATCTTGTTGTGACTTTAATTTGCATTTCCCTGATGATAAGTGATGTTGCACATCTTTTGTGCCTGACTGGCCACCTGTATATCTTCTCTGAAAAAAGGTCTGTTCATACCTCAAAAAAAATCGAGTTCACATCTGGCCTACTTATAACAGCAACCTCCCAAGAATAACTAAAAACTAAGGGCTATTACGACTCAACTAAGAGTGCACACTTGGAAATTCCATTAGTTTTATTTGTATCATGTATAGAATTTTCAGTACATCTAAAGTTGTTAATTAATCGAATATTGGGTGAAAAAGATAGGATGTATTTTGTTGGCTGGAAATAGCTACCGTTTAATATTTAAACCTATCATTAGAACATAGTCTCAAAAAAGTGTCTGTTCATGTCTTCTGTCCAGTTTTAATTGTATTATTTGCTTTTTTTTTTTTTTGGTGTTGAGTCATTCAAGTTCTTTATATATTTTGGATATTAACCATTTATTGGATATACCATTTGCCAATATTTTCTCCCATTCAGT
This sequence comes from Ursus arctos, assembly GCF_023065955.2. Classification (NCBI taxonomy): domain Eukaryota; kingdom Metazoa; phylum Chordata; class Mammalia; order Carnivora; family Ursidae; genus Ursus; species Ursus arctos. The sequence goes on from NW_026622763.1 coordinate 68,904,037, forward strand.
AGATTGTCTTTTACTTTAATTGATTGTTTCTCTTGGTGTGCAGAAGCTTTTTATTTTGATGTAGTCCCAATAATTTATTTTTGTTTTTTTTCCCCTTGCCTTTGGAGACATCTAGAAAAATGTTGCGATGGCTGATATCAGAGAAATTATTGCCTATGCTCTCTTCTAAGATTTTTATAGTTTCATGTCTCACATTTAGGTCTTTAATCTATTTTGAATTCATTTTTGTGTATGGTGTAAGAAAGTGATCCAGTGTCATTCTCTTGTATGTAGCTGTCCAGTTTTTCCAACACCATATGTTGAAGAGATATTTATCATAGCAATTTGAAAATTTAAGGTAGTTCTTAACTAAATAAGTTCTCAGAAGAAAATAATAACTTTGTTATCTAGTATTACTATTTTTCAGGTGACTGAAAGCTGTAGTGAAATGCTAGCAGCCAATAAATAGTCTAATCTGGGAAGCAAAACCTATAAAACAATAATTTAAAAAGCTATGCTTATACAATAAAAATACCACATTCATTAAAATCACAAAACTTATGTATATGATGCAAAATGAATACTGTGTCAGTACTATGACAGATGCTCAGTGTCAGCCCCCCAAAATATTAATGCCCTTGGTCCTTGAACTAGCTTAGATATATGTAATTTTTAAAGTAATTTAGGTTTGGTCTGCCTAGATTATTTTCTCATTTTGACACTATCATTTCTCTACCAAAATATAAGAGAATATACTTTCCATAATTTTGCCGAGATTACTCACCAAGAGCTCACAACATTGAGTGGAATCTAATGTTAACAAATGCCTTAAAAAGAACAAACAATGAATGATATTATTCTCCTTATAGTTGTCTGGCAATATCTAATCACTCTTGTTTTCTCCATCCCTGAACTACTAGCCCCAGGATTCTCTATGCCCCATCAAAGAACAGCCTTGCTTTCAACTGTGCTTTTCACTCTCTTCTCTCTTATTTTAGTCTAGGATGCTCTTGCTCCTCGCTGGCCCTTTCTGTGGCCACCATTGCAAATCTCCATTCTAAACTCACTCTTTGTGTTATATGAACTCACAATGAGTTACAAAGAGAGGATGATTTCTTCACCTCCTTGTCTTGATTCCCAAACACCTGTCTAAAAGAAGTAATACATTTTTCCTTAAATCTCACATACTCCTAGATGATGCTTTGCCAAAATTGCCCTCCTCTTGTCTCTACTTTGCTACTATCTTTTCAGTTTCTCTTCTGTTGAAACTGTTAAATATAGCTGTGACATTCTGTTTCCATTTTGTTTTCTATTAACCCATATTCACTGCTTACTTTAGCACCTGGTTTCCACCTTCCATAAATTACTTTGAATAGCATGTCCACTTGAACAGTCGTATCAAGCATTTATTTAACCTTAAATTATTTAGCTAAAAGATCTTTCAACCTTCTCTATTCTAGAACAAGTGTAGAGAAACAACAGTCGATAGGCCAAATCTGGCCTCCTTCTTGCTTTTGTGAATAAAGTTTTAATGAAATCTAGTCATGCTCACTTGGCTGCTTATTGTTCTAGGGCTTTCCCTGGGGGCAGAGTGAGAGGTTGCAACAGAGACCACAAAGTCAAACATGTTTACTCTCTGCTACTTATAGAAGTTTGTATATCCTGTTCTAGAATTCTTCCAAATCTGATGCGCAAACTGGCTTTAGAGCCATCTTTCTGGATGAGAACTACTGATGGCCCTAACCTAGCAATATCTTATTTGGGCCATTTCAATAGCCTCCTGAGTGACATTCTTTAATCTCTCTTTAAAATCCATATTTCTGTATTGTATCTGAGGGACCCTTATACACATTTTTTTTCAAAAGTCGGTTATGGTTATCTAATCTCCCCCTTTAAAAAGACTTTTATGTTTTTCCATTAAATATAGAATAAATTAAACTTTAACCATGATGTTCAATTCATTTTCAACATATATCACACTGTATTACCAGACGCATATACTGTATAGTTTTTCCTCTGTCAGTTGTCTGCAACACTCTGGCTTTCCTATTTACCATTCTCTCAATAAGCCATGGAAACTCACACCTCTGTGCCTTTGTTCATGTTACCCTGTCTAAAATGTACTTCCTATGATATATCTACCTGTTCAATTTGAATGTGCCTTTTATTCTTTTTCCAACTTTGTTGTCTTTGCTTTGGAATCTAGCTCTCCTAAAGTATTGCAAGGTTTCTGAGAGTAGTAACAAAAAATTATTTTTTGACTTCAAATCCCCAAGGCAGTGCCTAGAAGTTAATAATCCCTCAGTTAATATTTGCTGAAGTGAACATATTTGAAGTGCAAATTTTAATGCTGTTATGTGCCCATTTATATAATTTGTATAAACTCATTGAAAATGAAAGTTTTGATTGCATTTTTTCCCTCAGTGGTTCTAGGACAGAGTAGTAGGGACGGTAATTTCTGAACTGTTTTTCTTTTATCAGCTGGCCATTTACAAGACTGACTTTTTCTTGCTGTTTCCAAATCCATATCTTCAACTGAATTCCAAAAACAAAAATCCCAGTTTTCATTCTGAGAATCTCGATTTCACTGTGTCTAGTAAATGCTCCCATTGATCTTTGCCAGAAGGAGAATTTCACACATAGACAAAAAGGAGACAACTGTGAAACACTGGAGAGTAATAGTAGAAAACAGATGTGACATTCTGGTTGTTTCATGGAAAGCTTTTAGAAAAATTTTATGACTAAGAGATAATAATGCCCTTGGTAATATCGCCTTCAAACAGAGTTGTCATCAGATCAAAGTTAACAACAAATGCATTCAGGGAGCAAAGGGATTTAATTACATTCAAGAATGGTATACTGTTAAGATTTGTAATTGTAAATATATTATACATCATGTACAGGCAAAAAGAAAAAAAACACAGTAACTATAAATATTAATTTATTAACACAGACTTCTCTTATATTTCTCCTTTTCGATTTATCCTGTAATGTGGACAGAGCTCTATAAATCTATCATTTCTTGTCTTTTCCCTGTAATTGTCAGTGACACATATGAGCCAATTGACTAGACTTAAAAAGGTGGTCTAAAGTTATGAAAAAGGGGAAAACTGATTGGTAACGGTGAGCCCTGAGAATTTAACTTATATATTATTTGTATCATACCTTGAGTATTCATCACCTGTAATAGATATTTTCCCACGTGATTCAGAACATTCCTATGTGATAAGAATGTCTCTAAAACCTGGGGTGCCTGGGTAGCTCAGTCAGTAAGTGTCCTACTCTTGATTTCAGTTCAGGTCTCAATCTTAGGGCTGTGAGTTCAAGCCCCATGCTGGGCTCCACATTAGGTGTGGAGCCTACTTAAAAAAAAAAAAAAGAAAAAAAAAGGAAGAAAGAAAGAATTTCTCTAAAATCTAAGCTAAAAGCACATAGCCATTTGATGTCAGAGTTAGAACTACTACTTTACTTTTACTTTCTTCTATCATTTTCTCCTAATCAATAGAATTGAATAAAAACAAAAGCGATAGTAAATATTGTAGCAAGTAAAATGCCGTAATATTTTGTTTGAAAATTTTCAAGGATTTCTGTAAAAATTAAGACAGCATATATAATGTAGCAAAAACCCAAAAATCTGTCAACAATGAGTTCAACTGATTATATTAATTATTATTAATTAATTAATTAGCTGCTTAGAAAAAAATCCAAATTATTCCTTGGAAACATTTTTCTCAATTATCAGCAAATTATTGTTCTATTTTACATTTTTATTGTTTTATCTTATCTCAATTGATTTCTTCAACCTGAATCTAAAATAAGGAAAGACAACTTTTGGTCTCTTTTGCAAATGCCAGTTGACAAACCACTAAGTATCAATCTTCTAAATATGGTATTAAATGGATCACGATTACTGAAACTGAGTTTGCTTGTTATGTCTAAATGTCAGGGAAAAAGATTTTTACCATCTCATTTGTCCAATGTCCCTTGGCTGTGATTATTTAACCTCTGAATGTACTAGATTGTAATACCAAAGAAAACTTAATAATACTTAGAATGAGAGATGTATTTGCTATTGTAAGCCCCCAAATTAAAAACCCAGTTGTAGATTAAATGTTCAGCTTTTGGCTGTAGATATCATGATTGAAAATGTGAATACATTAATCTTTTAGAAACAATGTTATAAATAATTGTTCACTGAGCCTTCCAAAAATTCATATTTAATCCCTATGAAAAATGGGAAAATATGCTATAATACTTGTATGCATTTAAGGCAAATTGAATTATGAGTGTTAACTGGCTCTGATTCTCTGCCTGAGGGAAAGCAGGCTTCATGATAAGAGAATGGAGAGTTAGCTGGATGCTTTCTAGAACTTGTGAATCTGAATGTTTTTAAGAGCTTGAGAGGTTTATGTCACCTGTTTTTAGTGTGTATAGTTTAAGCTCCAAACTTTTTTTTCTTCACCCTAAAGATATTTCCACTTTTTACTTGTAAAACAATTAGCCATGACTTGATAAAATGAAACAAGTAAAAGAAATCAAGGGAATATAGGGAAGATAGGATCAATTCAAGGAAGAGAGGGATAGAAAAAGGTATTACACAGGAGGAAGTGGTTAAATTTATTACAGTTAATGTACAAGAATTAGAAGAAAGAGAAAGGAGAAAGGCATTAACAGTATCTTCAGACACATTTGTAAAATTGCCATTGGTGATGTTAACCAAACCTGATGGATGGAACTCTGAACTCTTTGGTGAAATGGTATTTTGTATCTTCCTTATGGATAATGTCTCTATGACTCAACACTGAGAAGTAGAAACAATGGGTTAGTTATATTTGTGATCATTCCTAGTGCACTGTATAAAGGAGATACACAATAAAGCTACTGGTTATATAATAATAGTCAAAATGGTTCCTACTCTTTCTTTCAAAAAGGAAATATATTAACTTTAATTTATTGCATTGTCCTCATTAAAAAAGATGCCTGCTATGTGCAGGACATTAATCATGGTAATTGGATAAAGTAAAAATATAAAAAATGTTTATTGTCCTTAAGAATTCATAGTGATACTTTGATGAAATAGAAATATGATTCACTGCTCTTGCCAGATAGCAACAATGCCAGCCTATGTTAATCTACATTGCAATGTTATTTTGCAGCTCTTCCCCCATGGGGTGGAGTCTATTTTCCCATCCTGGGCAATTTGGCTGCACTTCTGAAATGGCCTGTTGACCCTGCTCCGTTGCCACGTAAACAAGCCCAGATGAGCTTGTTGTAGATTGAGAGACTGTGGAGAACAGAATCAGCACATTTGTCTCAGCCAAGGCCCCAGAGATGTGAGAGAACCCAGCCAAGATCAGCAAACCTTTTTCCTAATTCAAATGACAGCATATTCATGAACAAGTAAAATTGAGACCCGCTAGGCTTGTACTAGAAAAGAGCTGCCAGTTGACCAACTTGGTCTTTTAAGCCACTAAAGGTTTGAAGTGATTTTTAATGCAGCATATGTTAATTAAAATGGTAGAGAGGGTGGCTAGGACTTACCATCTTCCTTTTTTCGGAAAAAGTTTTTTGCTTGACTGGCCATAAAATTAAACTAAGGCTTCTGCAGTCAGAAGTTAGGTCAGAAAGAGGGTTATCTTTTCTCCACACCCTCACCAACACGTGGCATTTGTCTCTTGGTAATAGCCATTCTCACAGGTATGAGGTGATATCTCTGTGTTTTTGATTTATGTTTCCCTGATGATTAGTGCTGTTAAGCATCTCTTCATTGCAATCTGTATGTCTTCTTTGGAAAAATGTCTATTGAAATTCTCTGCCCATTTTTTAAATTGGATTGCCTGATGTTTTGCTATAAAGTAATATGAGTTCGTTATATATTTTGTCTATTAATCTCTTATCAGATATATGATTTACAAATATTTTCTCCCATTCAGTAGGTTGCCTTTTCATTTTGTCGATGGTTTCCTTTGCTGTGAAGAAGCTTTCACTTAAGATTTCTGTTTTGGTGACATAATGCATTTGCCATCATAAGACTCTAGTATTGTTTTAATATGAGTGCAGTTGATTATACAACTAAACTAAGAACGTTATTGAATTAAATGTACATATTTGTTCTAGTTTTTCCCCTTAGTACAAATGGTTCATTTCCACTCACAAATGTGAAGTGGGTTAATAGGTGAGTTCAAGGAGAGTGACACTTTTAATCTACTAGAACTTTGAAAAATAAATCAATGGCTTCTGGTAGTGGAATTTTTCTGATGTAGTGGCTGCTTTGGGTATCAACTTCTAATTCTATGTATCTATTTCTTTCCCTGGAGCTTCTGGTCCACTCCCTTATAATAAGCAGAATCATATCTATGAAAGATCCATCATGTATTTGTAATACTTATCCAGCAGCTTCAACTATATGATTACTGCATCTCAAATATGCAGTTCTGAATATCAAGTATTCAAACCAAGTATTTGTTTAGGACACCATCATAACAGATGATAATCATATACTTGAAAAGAGGCATCAAATTTATATCAAAAATTATTGGACTAAGAGCTTGAATTTCTTATGTTCTGCAAATATGCCACATAACTTCTGCTCCCCCGCACTCCTTCTCATATTATTTCTTCTTCGTATAATACTTTTCATTGCATATTCTTTCATTGAAATTCTACCCTTGAAAATGCAGATAAATCCCTTACTCCAGGAACTTCTGCATTAAAATTAAAAGGGAAAGGACTTTGTGTGCCAAAATCTTTTATTATTTAAAATTTTAAGAATTAAAACTTGAATTTTACTTCATCTAATAGTGATTAGTACATGTCTTAATCATCTTTATAAGCTTACAAAAAATATGTCTGAAAATCAATGATGAACTTCTTTAACGGAGAAGAAGCTGAGGGCCCCAGCTTCTACAGCCAATTAATGAAAGGCTCAGAAAATTTGTTTCTCCAAAGCCAAAATCTGGTAAGGTCAGAATAGAAAGTACTTTTCCTGACTTCTGATTCTGGACTCTTTACCAAACTGTCTTACACAGTAATTTCCACATAATGAGTGTTCAGTAAATGACTGTTTAACTACTTTTAAATTTTTGAATAGGTCAAGACAATTCATAATTAGTCTTCATCAGATATTTAAAATGCAGTTTTGCCTTCTATTGACACACCCATGTCCAGTGTTCACATTTATCTTAAAACCGCGTTCAGTTTGGAGCATGTTAGATTTGTTTATTAGTTTATTTATTCATTTTAATTTTTTACTCCTCTAACAACTGAAAGTGGATAACCCCAAAAGCCACAAATATCTTGCATATCATTAAAACGAAGAAAAAGAGCAAGAATTAGTAATGAATCAGAAAACAGTCTAACTACTGGTCTGAATAGAAATCAAAGCTTTGAGCCTCCTAGTAATTGATGCATATAAGGGAATATGATGTGCTATGTCACCTCATTATGAATTTATGGAAATGGATTAGGAAAACACAATGCAATGTTTTCTAATAAAAACTGCAAGTGGTTTTATTTGATGAATCTTTATATATGGGACATTAGATAATTTATTGGAAAGTAACTTCAACAGAAATTTTAGAAAAGATAAGAACCATTTATATTGCTATTTTGAAAGTATCCTCTTAATAAAAGGCAAAAGCATAACATTATATATATTGTTTTGTGAAAACAGTTCTAAGTGTAATAATAAATACAAAAAACCCATGTAGCTTTCAGATTATTTTTTTCCAGTTTAAGAGGTTAAGGGTAGGTGTTGGAAAGTATAGGGAGCTAACAATTAGCATGTTTTTATTCAATTGTCAATTGTATCATTATTTCCTTGGATAGACACTAGAAGATAAATAATTCCAAATGAAGCTATTATGGTTTGGTCCTGGATACAAGTAAAATTCTGTATTATTTATAGAAATATCTAAATATCAAGAATGTAGTTGGCAAGCTTGACACTTTGTTTTAGAATTCAAAGAATCTGGCATAAGATGTGGCCTGTGTACTTCTCCACTGGAGTAAGCTGTAAGAATTTCTACATGCAGGACCAAGTTTTTCTCAAGTAACATCACTTAATCTGCTCAAATGCTTACACAGGTACTTTGTCTAGATTCTTCACCATCAAGCTTGAAAGTTATAAGCTTGAGTTTTGGGCACTTTATAAAATCAGAATTGTATCATTCTAGGTCTTAAGGGAAAAATTCAAGGTTCTCTAGATACCTATTCACTTGATAACCTGTTTTGCTATTATTAATCCAGAAGGGGGGGGGGGAAGAAGAATGTAGGACTTGCCTCTATCCTATTCACTATAAATCCCTGTAGAGTTTCTGATTTTTCAGTTAAAAGAAACCAAAAATCTCTTATCCTATTTGAGAGCATATAAAGGTTTTCTCTGTTAAGATTCTATCTGTAGCATCCAGCTTTATGTGATATTGTGGTAAGAATCTGGAGGTATCATCAGAAACACTTTTCTACATGTAGTTTTTGCCCATTGACTCAAAGGCTAATGACATATCAAAAAATACTATGAAATGTTGTAAGTTGTTCCTAGCTTCTCAATAAGTGGAAGTACAATGTGGCAATTACTATTAGAAATTAACATAAGGAGCCTACAACACTGCAAGGTTTTAGATAAGGGGGTCCATAATGGCAATTACAAAAAAGGAAAAAAAAATAAAAATAATGACAATAATATGGAGTTATGAGGAATTCTGTAAGAATAAAGCCCCAGGTCAAAGGAAAAGATTTAAATAATTGGGTAAAAATGTTCTTTATGGGGCACCTGGGTGGCTCAGTTGCTTAAGCAGCTGACTCTTGTTTTCAGCTCAGGTCATGATCTCAGGGCTCTGGGATGGAGCCCCCTATAGGGCTCCACACTCAGCCTCAGTGGGGAGACTGCTTGAGATTCTCTCCTTCTCTCTCTGTCTCTCCCCCCACTCACACAACAGGAGTGCTCTCTCTCTCAAAAAAAAAAAAAAAAAAACACTTAAAAAATTTTCTTTACACTAGTCTTCCAACACTTTGAGTCATGAGTTAAATGAGTTAAGCCAGTGGGATTGTAGCCTTCCAATGACGGATCTACTGGTCTATAAACCACAGGAGCAAAACCTGGGGTGAAATTGTTTAGCCAATCATTGGGAGAAAGTTGCACCTGTATAATTCTCCTTTTTAAATTTATGTCACAGACAGCTTTGTCCCCAAATATCATTCATTTCTCTAACAAATGACAAATTTAATCCCTCCTTTAAGACATTTTTGAAAATGATATGGTGCTTATAATTAACATATAAGCTTTTCAATAGCTTCTCAGGTGTTTGTTTATTTTTGTGTTGTCAATGCTGTTTAATTTTGTTTTCTTTTTTGTTTTTTGTTTTGCTCCCCACCCCCACCTCAGATACTCAGATAGCCATTAGTGATGTGATGAGAGATATCAATGAGAGAATTAGGAAATTTCAAGCTCTCTCATCTATGAGTGCACACTCCTTACTCACAGAGCTATCCTGCTATCATGGGCCCTCTAACCATAATTCAACTTCTGAGCTTCCCTGGCTGATGACAAAACAAGAATAAAAATAAAAACAAACAAAAAGAAATGGGCTCCTCAAGGAAAATGTGAACTGCTATGACAGACAAAACTTGGAATGCATTCTGAACATTTTATACTGCATAACCGTCTTTTCCTGCAGAATTTCTAAACATCAGGCTCTAACACCCTGTAGCCAGCTAAAGGAGAGCAGTGTCTGAAATGATTTAAAGATATCCAGCATTGGTATATCCTATATTGTGCTGACTTATACCTTCACTCGGGTTCATTCCCTTGTTCCATCCATACGCATCTGAACACACACAACCTTGCAGCCATTGTGCTGGTAGATAATGTTAGAATAAACATGAATAAAACATATCCTGTTGGCAAGATCTTTCTATCCTCTGTTAGGGATAGCACAGACATTTAAAACTATTTGGTTAATTCCTGTTAAATACAGTACTGCAATCTCATTAGTTAGTGCCATTTAGGACCCACTATAAATGTCAATTTTATTTCCATTAAGACACATAATTGAGGTGTCATTATGACACATCTATAGGAGGATTCCGCAATTCTGTCAGGATTCAAGAGCTATGGCAATGGCTCTGCAGAAAAGACTCTGCTTTGATGCAGCTTCAGTTTTAGTGAATACCATCTAACATATACCCCTAACTTTGTGCAAATGTCTTCATTTGAATATTGACTTGGCATAGGGCAAACCTCTGAGTAATAACTCACAGTGGGAGTCCAACCAAACTTTGAGTTTTATAGATTATAAAGAACATGGTACACTTCTTTTGTAGGAAATTATATTTTGTTGTTTTTCCAATAGAATAAAGTTTTCTAGAATATTAATCCCAAGAAGCAAAAGGATAATGTCATCAACTTGTAATCAGTCCTCTCTTTTAAGCACAGTTTTTCCTGTTTCATGAAAACAGGTAATATTGTGTTGCCTATTAATATTTCCCAGGATTTGTGATTTCTTGTCTATTGTTGACTGTCTTCTAGAAAAAAAAAAAAAACAAAAACAAACTCGGAATCCTTTGTATATCAGCAGAAATTCACAAGATAAGCACTTACAAGAAAGATATGTAACATCTCAAAACTATTTTTTGCTCTCTTCTACACACACACACACACACACACACACACACAAACACATACTAATTAACTAAGTTTACTTTGTAAACCCTAAAGGACTTAATGTTGCTACTTTAATTGAACCAAAACATCTTATAGCTAAAAGAGTTGGATAGCTTTCAAATAGTACGCTATGCAAAATTTGTCAGAATAAATTCTTGGAACTCTCATAGTAAACAATATAATCATTCCCAGACCACTTTTCATGTGTAGATTAGAAGTCAAGACTATTTGCCATAAGGTTTATTTTATATTGATACGGACAGTAAATTTTTACTAACATTTGGAAAGTTGCATAGTAAATGTAAAAGGATATTTTACATAAAAATCTAGATTTCAGAATTTGCTTGGCAAATCAGATCTGACTGCAATGGGTACATATTTTTGTAGTATAACAACTGCCTCTGTTTAGTAGGGAGGTTATTTTTCCAGTTAGTTTCCACAGTTCCCTGTGGTGTGGATTCTGAGTAAATTATCACATACCATTTTGTATCTGGCTGGATTCATTCTTAATTCCTTTCTCTGATCTTTTAGGCATTTGCGGTATGGCCATCACCTAGGAAAGTCACAAGGTTTCACCAAGATTTTATTTTATTTTTATTTTTCAAGATCTTAGATAATAGGATGCCTTCATATTTGAATTTTCACATATTCCAGTGTTCTTTACTTTTTAGTCAAAATGTTGATCTCTAAATGTTCTAGTTTATTTACATTCTTTTGCTTTAACTTGAACTACATTTTTATTATACAGACAAGATTCAAACAGAATTTTATGGAAGATTCTTCCCAGTGCCCTATGATTTTACATGCATCATTTAAACAATACCAGAAACTTAATATTACTAAGAATCTCTTGTTACTGCCAAGAGTTCCATATTCCAAATATGTTATTCTGATTTCATTCTTATTTTCTCTACATATGATGAATAAAAACTTCTTTGTGAAGAATTGAGATTAAGTTACTGTTTTGCCAAAGGGTTTTGGTGATGAAAAAGATTATTTAGGTTGCCTATTAATGTAAAAGTCAGTACAAGAACAAAATCTGCTACATAAAGGTTTCACTCTGTTTTGCCTTCAGGTTTTTGTTGCACAGCATATAAACATGTTGATACATTATCTGATAAAATCGCTGTTTGCAATCATACAAATTAATAGAATAGATTTATTATTTTTATCAAGCAGTAGAAGCAAGTACCCTCCTGGGAAATAGGACTTATCTCTGAATTGAAGCAATTAAAATTATGCCACTGAACCACACAACCTCAGCCTTGTGAGGTTATTTAGAAATTGCTTCTGGTCATATGAAATACATTTTTAATGAGATGCATAGAGTGATGGAAGTACTTAAGGATATAAAGACTCAATGGTAAACATCATTTCGAATTCCTGTGAAAGTATACATCACATCAAAAGTAATCCTATTATTCACTTCTGATAGGAAAGTTATACTTCCACTACTGTCTAGGGCTTTCTAAAGTAGGAGTTTATGGTTTCCAAGGAAAGAACTCACCGTGTTTCATGATTTACTCTTGATATGGATTTCCATTCTTTTCTAATTATGTATTAATGAACTTTAAGTTATAAGTAATATGTGCAAGTTGTCTTTATACACTTAGAATTGTGTCTTTATACACTTTTAGGAGTGTGGCTATTGATAAACTTTAAGAAAAAAAATTTACAACTTGTCCAACATCTAAGGATATTAGTGATATCCTAATTATCCTGTCAGTATTCTAGACTGTAAAAATATTTCAATTAAAAAATATATGTTGTTTAAAACATTCTGAAAATGGGTATACTCGATTATATTTTTCATAAAGATGCCAGAATAATATATATATATATATATATGACACTTTTAAAGAATTTTACACAAACATTTTACATCCATGGTAATGTAAAATATTTTTGTATCAAAGAGAAAATAAGGAAATATAATGCTATCTGTACCTTATATTGTATTGGTATAATATTAATTATTTTGAGAAAAAATATTGTATTGTACTACCTAATCTCAGAAATAGTCTTCTGGACTCCTCAAACACCAGAGATGATCTGCAGGTGGCCAGAACTAAATTGAGTCTCTTGAGGAGAGTTAAGATGGCGGAGGAGTAGGGGTCCCCTTTTTCAGCCGGTCCCCTGAGTCGAGCTGGATAGGTACCAGACCAGCCTAAACATCCACAGAATCAGCCTGAGACGCAGGAAGATACATCTGGATCTCTACAAATGAACATCTCCAGCGCTGAGTATTGAGGTACGAAGCGGGGAGCCGTGAAACCACGCACAGATAAATGGAAGGGGGAGGGAGCCGCCACGTTTTGGTGACGGGAAGCGGTAGCCACCTGCACGGGGAAGGTGGGGGAGCGGGCGGACTTGCGGATGGCACCTGCGAAAAAACAGACTGGGACCGTGAGCGGGGAGCGGGGAGCACGCGCCACCAGACTGAAACGGAGCTCTGGTGCGCTCACTGGAACCAGACTGAGACAGGGAGCGGCTGGCGGCTGGTGGCTGGTGGTGTCAGAAACACAAAGGACAGAGACGCGACGGCCATGGAAGTGAGGGCTGGTACACCGGGTGTGGGGCGCACATCCCGGGACACTGCTGGGTTTTTAGCAGCACCAACAGAAACAGAGTTAAAGTGGCCAAGAGAGCTCAGTGGAGAGCGGACTGCGATCTCTCTGTTCTGAGACAGAGGCTGAGATTCGGCCACTGCTGCTCTGACTCTCAGAAGAGGCACAGCAAACCTCCAGGGAAAGCCGCCAGAGAACAAAAGCCTGGAAATACCGGCTCGCAGTGTGCCCATCCCCATCCCCCCTCACAGGGGACACGGAGACTCTACCCAAACAGGGTTGCCTGAGTATCGGCGTGGCAGGCCCCTCCCCCAGAAGGCAGGCTGAAAAGTCAAGAAGCCCACATCCCTAAGGTCCCTATAAAACAAGTGCACACTGCCTGGGTCCTGGTCAATAATTTGGGCTCTGGACAACCTGGCAACCTTTCCTCACCAGAATGACGAGAAGGAGAAATCCCGCCCAGCAAAGAAAAGACAATGAGTCTGTGGCCTCTGCCACAGAACTAATGGATATGGATATAACCAAATTATCAGAAATGGAATTCAGAGTAACAATGGTCAAGATGATGTGAAGACTTGAAAAAAGTATTAACGAAAATGTTAATGAGAATATAGAATCTCTAAGGGCGGAAATGAGAGCGAATCTGGCAGAAATTAAAAATTCTATGGGCCAAATGCAGTCAAAACTAGAGGCTCTAATGGCCAGGGTGAATGAGGCAGAAGAACGTATCAGTGAATTGGAGGATGGGTTAGTAGAAGAGAAAGCTAAAATAGAAACTTAGCTCAAAAAAATCCAATGTCAAGAATGTAGGTTAAGGGAGATTACTGACTCAATGAAACGTTCCAATGTCAGAATCATTGGCATCCCCGAGGGGGTGGAGAAAAACAGAGGTCTAGAAGAGATATTTGAACAAATTGTAGCTAAAAACTTCCCTAATCTAGCGAGGGAAACAAACATTCGTGTCCAAGAGGCAGAGAGGACCCCTCCCAAGCTCAATCACAACAAACCTACGCCACATCACGTCATAGTGCAATTTGCAAATATTAGATCCAAGGATACAGAATTGAAAGCGGCCAGGGCAAAGAAATTTCTCAAGTACCAAGGCAAAGGTATCAGAATTATGTCAGACCCATCTACACAGACCTGGAATGAGAGAAAGGGTGGGGGGGGGGGCATTTTTAAAGCTCTTTCAGAGAAAAACATGCAGCCAAGGATCCTTTATCCAGCAAGGCTGTCATTCAGAATTGATGGAGAGATAAAGACCTTCCAGAATTGCCAGTTATTGACCAATTTCATAACCACAAAACCAGAACTAGAGGAGATATTAAGGGGGGTTCTATAAAAGTAAAAGGGGCCCAAGAGTGATAAAGAACAGAAATTCACAATCTATAGAAACAAAGACTTTACAGGCAACATGGCATCATTAAAATTATATCTCTCAATATTCAGTCTCAACGTAAATGGCCTAAATGCTCCCATAATGCCACACAGTTTCAGATTAGATAAAAAGATATGACACATCCATTTGCTGTCTACAAGAGACTCATTTTGAACCTAAAGATACATTCAGACTGAAAGTAAAGGGATGGAATACCATCTTTCATGCCAACGGACCTCAACAGAAAGCTGGCAATTCTCATATCAGAGAGATTGGATTTTAAACTAAAGACTATAGTTAGAGACACTGAAGGGCACTATATTATTCTTAAAAGATGTATCCAACAAATGGATATGACAATTATAAATATATATGCCCCCAACAGTGGAGCAGCAAGATACACAAGCCAACTCTTAACCAGAATAAAGAGACATATAGATAAAAGTACGTTAATAGTAGTGGACCTCAACACTCCACTATCAGCAATAGATAGATCACCTAAGCAGAAAATCAACAACGAAACAAGAGCTTTGAATGCCATAATAGACAAGTTGGACCTCATAGATATATATAGAACACTACACCCCAGAACCAAAGAATACTCATTCTATTCTAATGCCCATTGGAACATTCTCAAGAATAGACCATGTTCTGGGTCACAAAACAGGTCTCAACTGACACCAAAAGACTGAAATTATTCCGTGCATATTATCAGACCTCAATGCTTTGAAATTGGAACTCAACCACAAGGAAATATTTGGAAGAAACTCAAACACTTGGAGACTAAGAACCATCCTGCTCAAGAATGATTCGATAAACCAGAAAATCAAAATCAATTTAAACAATTTATGGAGACTAATGAGAACGAAAACACAATGGTCCAAAACCTATGGGACACTGAAAAGGCAGTCTTAAGGGGAAAAATACATAGCCATCCAAGCCTCACTCAAAAGAATAGAAAAATCTAAAATGCAGTTTTTATATTCTCACCTCAAGAAGCTGGAACAACAACAGAAGAACAGGCCTAATCCACGCACGAGAAAGCAGTTGATCAAGATTAGAGCAGAGATCAATGAATTAGAAACCAGGAGCACAGCAGAGCAGATCAACAGAACTAGAAGCTGGTACTTTGAAAGAATAAATAAAATTGACAAACCACTGGCAAGACTTATCCAAGAGAATAGAGAAAGGACCCAAATTAATAAAATCATGAATGAAAGGGGAGAGGTCACAACCAACACCAATGAAATTGGAAGGATTATTAGAAACTTTTATCAACAGCTTTATGCCAATAAATTAAGCAATCTGGAAGAGATGGAGGCCTTCCTGGAAAGCTATAAACTACCAAGACTGAAACAGGAAGAAATTGATTTTTTAAACAGACTGATTAATTATGAAAAGATTGAAACAGTGATTAAAAACCTTCCAAAAAACAAAATGCCAGGGCCTGATGGTTTTCCCGGGGAATTCTACCAAACATTCAAAGAAGAAATAATACCTATTCTCCTGAAGCTATTTCAAAAAATAGAAACAGAAGAAAAGCTATGAAACTCATTCTATGAGGCCAATATTACCTTGATCCCCAAACCAGGCAAAGACCCCATCAAAAAGGAGAATTACAGACCGATTTCCCTAATGAATATGGACGCCAAAATTCTCAACAAGATCTTGGCTAATAGGATCCAACAGTACATTAAAAGGATTATCCATCATGACCAAGTCGGATTCATCCCTGGGATACAACGGTGGTTCAACATTCGCAAATCGATCAGCGTGATAGATCATATCAACAAGAAAATATTCAGGAACCGTATGATCCTCTCAATTGATGCAGAAAAAGCATTTGACAAAATGCAGCATCCTTTCCTGATTAAAACCCTTCAGAGTGTAGGGATAGAGGGTACATTCCTCAATCTCATAAAAACCATCTATGAAAAGCCTACAGCAAATATCATTCTCAATGGGGAAAAGCTGGAAGCCTTTCCCTTAAGATCAGGAACATGACAAGGATGCCCACTCTCGCCACTATTATTCAACATAGTACTAGAAGTCCTTGCAACAGCAATCAGACAACAAAAAGAGATAAAAGGTATCCAAATCAGCAAAGAAGAAGTCAAAATGTCTCTCTTTGCAGATGACATGATACTCTATATGGAAAACCCAAAAGAATCCACTCCAAAAATACTAGAAGTTATAGAGCATTTCAGTAATGTGGTGGGATACAAAATCAATGCTCAGAAATCAGTTGCATTTCTATACACGAACAATGAGACTGAAGAAAGAGAAATTAGGGAATCCATCCCATTTACAATAGCACCAAAAGCCATATGTCACCTTGGAATTAACTTAACCAGAGACGTAAAGGATCTATATTCTAGAAACTACAAATCACTTTTGAAAGCATTGAAGAAGACACAAAAAGATGGAAAATTATTCCATGCTCATGGATCGGAAGAATTAACATAGTTAAAATGTCCATGCTACCCAGAGCAATCTACACTTTCAATGCTATCCCGATCAAAATACCAATGACATTTTTCAAAGAACTGGAACAGCCCTTAAATTTGTGTGGAACCAGAAAAGGCCCTAAATCACCAAGGAATTGTTGAAAAGGAAAAACAAAGCTGGGGGCATCACAATGCCAGATTTTAAGCTGTACTACAAAGCTGTGATCACAAAGACAGCATGGTACTGGCACAAAAACAGACACATAGACCAATGGAACAGAATAGAGAACCCAGAAATGGACTCTCGGCTTTTTGGGCAACTAATCTTTGATAAAGCAGGAAAAAGCATCCAGTGGAAAAAAGACAGTCTCTTCAATAAATGGTGCTGGGAAAATTGGACAGCTACATGCAAAGAATGAAACTTGACCACTCTCTCACACCATACACAAAGATAAACTCCAAATGGATGAAAGACCTTGATGTGAGACAGGAATCCATCAAAATCCTAGAGGAGAGCATAGGCAGCAACCTCTATGACATTGGCCACAGCAACCTTTTTCATGACACATCTCCAAAGGCAAGAGAAACAAAAGAGAAAATGAACTTGTGGGACTTCATCAAGATCAAAAGCTTCTGCACAGCCAAAGAAACAGTGAACAAAACTAAGAGGCAGCCCACGGAATGGGAGAAGATATTTGCAAATGACACTACAGATAAAAGACTGGCATCCAAGATCTACAAAGAACTTCTCAAACTCAATACACGAGAAACAAATAAAGAAATCATAAAATGGGGGCGCCTGGGTGGCACAGTGGTTGGGCATCTGCCTTCGGCTCAGGGCGTGATCCCGGAGATCTGGGATCGAGTCCCACATCAGGCTCTTCTGCTATGAGCCTGCTTCCTCTCCCACTCCCTCTGCTTGTGTTCCCTCTCTCGCTGGCTGTCTCTATCTCTGTCGAATAAATAAATAAAATCTTAAAAAAAAAAAGAAAACATAAAATGGGCAGAAGATATGAACAGACACTTTTCCCAGGAAGGCATACAAATGGCTAACAGACACATGAAAAAATGTTCAAAATCATTAGCCATCAGGGAAATTCAAATCAAAACCACACTGCGATACCACCTTACGCCAGTTAGAATGGCAAAAATTGACAAGGCAGGAAACAACAATTGTTGGAGAGGATGTGGAGAAAGGGGATCCCTCCTACATTGTTGGTGGGAATGCAAGTTGGTACAGCCACTCTGGAAAACAGTGTGGAGGTCCCTTAAAAAGTTAAAAATTGAGCTACCCTATGACCCAGCCATTGCACTACTGGGTATCTACCCCAAAGATACAGACATAGTGAAAAGAAGGGCCATATGCACCCCAATGTTCATAGCAGCATTGTCCACAATAGTTAAATCGTGGAAGGAGCCGAGATGCCCTTCAACAGATGACTGGATTAAGAAGATGTGGTCCATGTATACAATGGAATATTACTCAGCTATCAGAAAGAACGATTTCTCAACATTTGCTGCAACATGGACGGCACTGGAGGAGATAATGCTAAGTGAAATAAGTCAAGCAGAGAAAGACAATTATCATATGGTTTCTCTCATCTATGGAACATAAGATCTAGGAAGATCGGTAGGGGAAAAAAGGGATAAAGAAATGGGGGGGGGTAATCAGGTGGGAATTAAACATAAGAGACTATGGACTCTGAGAAACAAACTGAGGACTTCAGAGGGGAGGAGGGTGGGGGAATGGGATAGGCTGGTGATGGGTAGTAAGGAGGGCATGTATTGCATAGTGCACTGGGTGTTATACGCAACTAATGAATCATCGAACTTTACATAAAAAATTAAAATTAAAATTAAAAATTAAAAAAAAGAAATAGTCTTCTGAAGGTTAGATTGCACAGATCTGAAAAACATGGTAACAAATGAATAATCATACAGTACACCTATATCTTACTCCTTGGATTCTTGCCAAGAGGTCTTTGGGAAAGCGAGGTGTGATGGTTAGTTTCATGTGTCAATTTTCTTGATATTTGGCTAAACATTATTTCTGGCAGTGTATGTGATGGTGCTTTCAGATGAAATTAGACTCAACCGGTAGACTCAATAAAGCAGTTTGTCCTCCCTGATGTGAGTGGGCATGATCTAATCTGTGAAGGGTCCAAATAGAACAAAGAGGCAGAGAAAGGAAGAATTGCCTGATTACCTGAGCTGGGCCGTGGATTTTGGCCTGCCTTCCATGTTCCTGTTCTCAGGACTTCAGACCCAAACCAAAATGTACACCATCATCTTCTCTGGTTCTCAGATCTTCAGATTTGATCGAAACTGTAGAAATCAGCTTTCCTCAATTTACAGATGGCAGATTGTGGGACATCTCAGTTTCCATAATTGCATGAGCCAATTCTCTATAATAAATCTCTTCTTATATGTAAATCCTATTGGCTCTGTTTTTCTGGAGAACCTTGCCTAATACAGGAGATAAATACTGCCAGTGGGTAAACGTATTCTTTCTCTGTTCCCTGAGCTGATAGTAAATGGTAAGAATTCAACTGGGGGTAATAAAAACATATGAAAAATACTTCAAATAATTAAGCCAATAGCTATAATTATTGTCTATGGTATATATTTTGTGTGTATGTATATATTTATATACTTTAAGGAAATCCTGCTGCATATTTACTATCACAAGTCAATGAGAAGATTTTCGCTAGCAAATGGAACTGTCATAGGCTAATCTAATAATTACTTCAATATTTAACTTTAGTTTTTTTTTTCTTATGCGTTTCCTTAAATAAATTTTTTAAAATCTGAGGAAGTCACCCCCGATGGTTACTTCTCTAAGAAGAATTACATATTCTTTTATTTAAAAGTCATATTGTTCGTGGGGCCTCACTAATCTAGGTGTCTGGTTTTCTCCAGACTTCCTGCTTCTTTGCTATACCCCTTACCCATTCCCTTACATGGCATCAGTTTATACTTTAAATATTTGGCAGACCTTCCAGGACAGACAACCACCCTTTTTTTCTTCCCTTTGGATTTTGATATAATTGTGATCAGTTCCAACTAACTAGACATATAAGAATAGTACCGTAATTGTGAAAGTCAGAGTCACTTTTAAGTGATAAAGAACATCACTGCATTTTAGTCTTTTTTTGAATGGAAATAGAAAGCAGTGCTCTGAATTGGTAATCCTATTGGGATACCATAAATTAAAGATTTAAAACATTTTCAGGGCCACAGTTTCAAATGATCTTCACATGCAGAGCACTTTTGGTTTAAGCAAAGAATTCCTTAATTGGTATGAACTGGAGTGTACCAATTAAGGAATTCTCTTAGCTTCTTGTAAATTTGGAAAATATTATATGTTCAAAGAGCAGTCTCAAAAAGAATTCCACTGAAACACTAATGAAGGGTATCTCTTAAATGGATAGGGTTGAATGAAAGGAGGCAGAAAAGAGAAGGCTAGGGGCAAAGAGAATTTAATAGATTATGGTTTCTTGCAGCTTAGCTCTTGGCAATGTGACTGTCACTCTTCTGCCAAGAAGTGGGGTTTAACTCTTCTCTGGAATCTGGGCTTGATCATATGATTGACTTTGGTTAATGAGGCATTAATGAATATGACACATGCAGAGACATGGGAAATGCTTGCTTATTGATACATGCCTTTTCTTGTTGCTTCTGGAACACAGCCATTGGTGCACATCCTTTTTTGTTGCTTTTGGAACACAACTGTGATGTGAATAAATCTACAGTAGCCAGTTAGATGCTGGGTATATGTGACCCAGTTGCCCCAAAGACTAAGTCAACTGCCAGCTTATCTACCACCGGACTGGAGCTGCACGAGTGCACCAAGGCAAGAGCAGCAAACAAAGGCGAAGCTGAGCCCAGATCAAATTTCCCACCCTCAGCACCGTGATCTAATAAATGTTTATTGTTTTAAGCCAGCAGTTTGGGGGTTATTTGCTGTGCAGCAAACCTAAGTGATAGAGACGGGATCTTTTTTTTTTTTTTTTTTTCTTCTCTTTCTTTTGTCTGTATTGAATTGAAGTTAGTAAGAATCAGAGGACCAGTGAAGTTATTGGAAAGTCATCCAGTATTTTTACTTTCCTTCAGGAATTCCTTCACTCATAACCATGCCTGAATAATTTAATCCTATTTCTCAGCAATATAACGGAAAGAATCCTAGGAAAAACCATAATATACTTGGAGGAAATATTTCCAATTGATTGAAAAAGTAGTATGTATCTGATTCTAAAAATTGCTTTCCACTTTAAGAGCAGAGAGACAAGGGAGAAAAATCAGAGCGAAAAGTCTATAATACTACTAAACTAAAAAATAGGCAGAAAGCAATATAAAGTGCAGTTAACATGATTAGACTTAGAGCAGAGATAAGATCATCATCTTGGAGACACAGATAGGTAGTAGATGGAAATACCTGGTAAGTAAAAATACCGAAAGAGAGCTAAGCAAACACAGTAGACAGTACATTAGACTTTTAAAGGCAATGAAAAAGAAACAAAACAAAGCAATCCAACAAATGGAAAAATTGTCCTGGATTTCTTATATAAACGTTTTTTTCTACTTGATTTTGATGTAGATCTCAAATGCGTATTCAGGAACAGACAAAGTGGAGGAAGTCATGAAAAGATTTTCAAATATGACTGAGGAATTGAGGTACTAATTTATGAAGAAGGATTAAAAGATATAAATACAGTGATTGGCTAAAAGTAAGTGGATGGAAATAGAATGGCTGTCTCCAAACTCATGAAAGGCACAGGAATACTTTTTTAAAAAGGTTTTCCTATTTATTTCAGAACTCAGAACTCTTTGAAAACTTCAATCCATATTATATTAAAAATTAAGCATTTTTCCTCCATATACAAGAAAGTATATTACATAGAAAAGAAAATTTAATGAAATACATTTATTGTTCCTAAAAGATGAACAGAGAGATCGTATATTTAAAATTCCAGACTTGGGGTAGGTGGTGATGATAGTAACAATTGCTTTTTATTTTTGATCATAGCACAAAATAAGTTATATAAATGCTGCCATTTGATATATTTATCTCCATGGTTTGCTTCCCAGAATATTTGCAATTGCGTTTGAGAGCACACATATAAATTAAAACCAAATAAATTAGAAATACAATATCAAAACATGGTGCATTAAAAATCTTAGTTAACATAATTGTTGTAATTATGCATTAAATCTACCTCTGAGCTTCCTGTGATCCAAAGCAACACTTCTGAAATGCCAGGTTATATGATGTAGTCGGTTGAGGCAAGCCTATTCATCAGAAGAGACAAATAAAATAATGATGAAGTCAGAAAATCCAGAAAGAAAGTTCTTCATGCCTCCTCTATATATCTGTTTCTGATTTTATTGGAGTTTTATTCTAACACCTAGGAAAACTACTTAACATTCTCAGCCTCATTTTCCTGGTCTGTACAATGACAGTTATTGGAGTTATTTTATCTCAGGCAGATGTTTTTGGGTAGTTCTTTGATGCTGTAACTTGAACTCCAGTGAGAATAGTTCTAACCCAAGTTAATAAAATATCCTTATTTACAATGTGACCTGCAACATTTTTTATTATTTATTTTCCACAATAACAGCAGAGGGAACTTTCAAGCTCAAATACCACTGTGATAAATATTAAACCATATCAGTCTACCAGGGAAAAGGCAAAAATAGCAAAGCTTAGTGGGGGGAAAGCAGAAATTCCCCTGTAATTTAAGGTAGAGATGATAAATTAGTTTTCATCTGAAAAGTACAGGAACCACATTTAGGCAATTAGAATACTCTAAAAATGTGAATTGTGTACTTAGAGACAAAAACAGATCAATTTAGAAAAAATTTGGGAACAGTAAGAGCCTTATTCATATTTCTCTATTTGCCATCGCTGCCCACTTGCTGTTACGATGATTTATGATTGGTTTATGTTCTGACTTGACATTGGGAAATGTCACTCACAGCAGTGACAAGCGTTTCCACAGGGTCTATGTTGCCCAATCAAGGCTATGACATCATTCTTATACAATCAACTTGCTCATGGTTGCTGGCCAGTTTCCTTGCTGTCTTTTCATTGCCATGGTCATCATCATGAGTTTTAAGCCTCTTACCAATAATTTGAATGACCTCAATTTCTCTCCACATTCTTCTTTAGTGCATGATATGTTCATTTTACTTTTTAACATCTTTCACATATTAGCAAAGTAGTCATTTAAAATGCATGCAGAGCTAGAAAGTAAATTACCAGGGTAAAGGGCATTTCAAGATGATTGAAAATGTGCCTCGCGAGCTGTTGGCTTTTCTGTTTCACAGAGTTACTGAAAAGGTGTTAGAAATGTGATTTCAGGTAAATGTATATGTGCCAAATACATGTTTTTGATTTAAGGTACCTTTCTTTAATGTTTTTACATCATTTTTTATTATAGTAAAGTTTGAAGATAATATTGCAGTCTATGACATGACATTGCAGGATTTAATGCCTTGACAAATTTAAAATTCTTAAGCACTTAGTTGAAGTTTTATATGTAAGATTCCACTGAAAATTTGAGGCCTTTTTCATGGTTTGCTGATATTCTTTAATCTGTTGTTTACAGATGGTATCTAATTTCACATGTATCTTTCCGTATGTTACCTGAACATATACATATATATATATATCTTCCAGAGTTACTTGGAACAACTGGTACATTTGTTAGAATAAAAAAAAGGTAGGAATTTAGATTTTGGAAAGCAAAGTTTACCCAGTCATGGCCACAGTTACAATGGTGTAAAATTTATTAATGACTATATATTTTTAAGACTTTTATATTAAGTTACTTCGCCTTTTCTTGTTTGAAAGCTTTGTTCTGCAAACTTAATTCAATATGTTAAATATGTTCCATTTTCTTGTGCTTTCTGTAAGTAGAGATTTTTCCAAAATATGATTTCCTGCTTTTCTCAAACAATGCAGTTTCAAGTGTTGTCAATGGATAGACCAAAAAATAATTTGAATGTGAGAAAAATTTCTCCAAATTAATACATTTTATAAAGGTATTTTATGACCATTTTATCCATTAGTTGCTTAGACACAACTCTGGAACAAGCCTTAGGAAAAGTAGGCCAAACAGGGTATGGTTTGGGACACTGACAAGGGCACTTACAACAACACATCTCTGTACCGCGATTATTTCTTCCTGAAGCTTCATCCCTTTGGTCTTAGGCTTCTGTTCAAAAGCAAATAATCCTATATGAGTTCTAATTCAGGTGTTTTATTAACTGACAATTTCTTCCAACCAAAACCTGATTCTAGCTCTGGGTATATGGGAGTCGCTCTCTTATATTGTCTCACTTTATCTTCATAGTAACCAGGCATTATTTTACTCTTTTTGCAACAGAGCAGACTGATTCTCAAAGAGTTCAAAGAGTTGATGTAACATTTCCATGTTTATCCGGGTAGAAATTGATGGCATTGGTGTCAGTGGAGCCCTTTAGTACTGCACAGAGAGGTAGTAGCAAGAGCAATGGAGAAGGCATGGGGTTGAGAAGCACAGACAAGAGATGCTGCGAGGGTTATGAGAGAGTAAGAGAGTTTCAAAGATAAACTTTTAGCTCTGCTCTAATGTGATAGGTGTCACAGGTGCAATCTCTGTGAATTTGTCAGGTTCTATTTTTACCTCAGGGCATATAACAGAGAGTATACTGCTAGAATCCTGGGTTCAGAGGAGAAAATCAACAGTGGACATTAAACTGTCTGACTGGGCTGCATTAGGAATTATCATAACTGATTTAAAACTACACTTTTTATCATGATACACTTAGTAAAATTTCTGATGACTATAGTAGAGGAAGTAAATGTGTTACTCCCTATTAGCACATATTCTCAGATTGCCACACTGTATTTTAACGGAAGGAAAAAAGAGACATATGGTTCTCTGTAAAAACTTATACAATTTCTGGGCAGCAGACCTTACACTAGCAATAGTGTTACTTTTGGAATGATATGCCAGATAGTTTTGTGCAAGTGAATTAAGATAAAAAAGAAAGTATATATCAGTCTGAAAGGAATCTGTCCATTAAAAATCTGTCATATGGTGGTTTTGTCTAGACTCCCACTAAATTAAGGCAAATTATAGCAACTGTTAGCAACTGCAGTTTTATGAGGAGTCTAAATATTTTCTCTGTCACAAAAGGTCTTAGAAGTTTGGCATATTAACTGCTCTATTATATCAACTGAAACATCACAAAGTGCAGATTACAATGAATTTAGCTTTATACAGTCACAACATTCTGTCTTCAAAGGGTTGGGCTCATTCATCTTCCCTGATGAAGGTACAAATACACCTGTCTTCACCTCACTTCAATAGAACAACTATTTTTAACCTACAGTCCATGGATGAATTGTGAGTGCCCTGAAATTCTATGCAAAATTATAGATGCATTAGCCTCTGTGAATTTTTCTGGGGAGAAAATCAAAAGTAACTCATGATTTTTTTTTTAAGATTTTATTTATTTATTTGACAGAGAGAGAGACAGCCAGCGAGAGAGGGAACACAAGCAGCGGGAGTGGGAGAGGAAGAAGCAGACTCCCAGCGGAGGAGCCTGATGTGGGGCTCGATCCCAGAACGCCGGGATCACGCCCTGAGCTGAAGGCAGACGCTTAACGACTGTGCCACCCAGGCACCCCAAAAGTAACCCATGATTTTTAAAAGGATTGGAACTAGTCTTTATATAAACTGTGTGGAAATAAAAATATAATTTTATTTGGTTTCCTATTTCTTTATTTAATCAACACTTTTCCTTTCTGTTGGTACATATCAATTATTGTCACTTTATGTAACAAAGAGTAGATAGGATCCTAGATTCTAAGAACTATTAACAAGCTTTTCTGAAAATACACTTAAAAAATCTGTATTTGTGATATCTCCTCTACAGATTAGATAAATGGATGGAATCAGGTTTTACTCATATGAAGTAGATTTATTATCAACAATGAAATGCCATTTGCCAATCCATGATTCATTGCGGCTTCAGAAGATGGTTTTCAGTTTCTTAAATATGTCCTGAAATTCTTTGGAGTAGATTATACTTAAGTGCCAGGGTAAGAGAAATGGGAGAGTCCAGTGAAATTTCAACAGAGTAATCTTTGATTTTTTTTTCTTTTTTTTTTGCATTAATTGTCACTTTTTAAAAGCATTCTTGTATTAACTGCTAATACCACTCTAAACCTTTTTATCTCTGATTTTAGTCCTGATTGGTGGCCATTGACCTTACATTTTAGAACAAATCTGAATGACAGCTAGGTACAGAATTAATCTTTCTGTTGAGAAGCAATGTTTTACTTACACAATTACTTGGCAAGCAGTAATATGTAAAATGATTCTTCTAGGATTATTCATCCTAGTTGTCATATACCCCGAATTTAATTTCTTCATCTTTTTTCTGTTCCTAACTTAGTTGAGACTCTTACAAGTAATTCCAGTTCCCAAAGACTGACAAGTTGGGAATACGAAGAGCTGATTAGAATAAAAAGTATTTCCCTCCTTATATTTTAAGGAATTTTCTAGTCTAATAAATTATCAGTTGAGACAGTGAGGATTATAATTAAAGTTACATTACATGATTTGCTACAACTTCCGATTTCCTAATTGACATTTCAAATAGCTAAGCGAACATCAAAGTGTCATATTCTTAAAGTTACCACATGCAGGATACTTAAAATGTCAACAACAGAGTTAAGGAAAATTTTCCCTCGCTCTCATCCATTTCTTCTGTTTGCTAACCCAAGAAGTCTTGGAATATATTTGAAAAGTTACGGTACCTGGGCTTTGAAATAAGACAAACCATCTCATTAAATAGAAACACCAGCTATGTTTTATTCTAGCACAGAAAGTGGCTGAACAAACTGTCCATAGAATTGACAGTGTCATTCTTTCCCAAAGCCGGAGTACAAACAAGATTTGACCAAATTATTTCTTTGACCTTTCAAGGACCTGTTGTTAGAATCTTCTGTACTTTGCAAGGCAGAAATAACAGACTGTTATGCAACATTTTCAGTATTCTTCTAAAGGGAAAAAAGAAACAAGAGGATAAAGAGAAATACATTTCTATACATCTATAATAATGACCTATGAATTGAGTGTTTTTATTAACTTTCATTTTAAAGAAAGAAAATTGATGCCTATGGGCATCAGCTAGTAAACGCAGAAGGTGGGATTTGAATCCAGGAAATTTAGCTTTTGATACCAGATTCTTAAACATTAAGCTGTACCATCTCTCAGTATGTAGGTGTTCAGATATGACAAATGAGTTGTGTAAGGTTTTTATTTAACATTATATTTACTAGAAGCATATTTATGAATTTATATTTACAAATTATTTAAATTATTGCTGACCAATTTTGTAGCCGCGCACACAAAAGAAATCTTTTTAGCTGGGGCACTTGAATGGCTCAGTGAGTTAGCATCTGCCTTCGGCTCAGGTCATGATCCCAAGGCCCTGGAATGGAGCCCCACGTCAGGCTCCTTGCTCAGTGGGGATCCTGCTTCTCTCTCCCTCTGCCCGCCTTCTCGTGCTCTCTTTCTCACTATCTAAAATAAATTTTTAAAAAAGAAATCTTTTTTTAGCTATTATTACACTCATTATATGTAGAAATGAAATTATTTTTAGACATATTTGGTCAATGAAATACATTATTAAATTAAATTTCACCTATTTATTTTTACCTTTTTGAAAAAGGTACTAAATTTTTAAATTATATTTTATTTGTATTAAATTTGTACAGAGGTGCTATTAAAGACAACTTTACATCACATAATTTCTTCAGCTCTCTTAAATATGCGATATTACTTCAAATCATTTCTCAAAGGAGTAATGCAAATCTATGCCACAGCTATTCATTTTCAGTGCATGTCATTACCAGTAATTATGAAATATTAGACCTTAATGTGTTAATGAAAAGTAAGGGACCAATTGTTCTGTTATAAAAAGAAATAAAAATTCACAAATGTTTTAGCCAGATCTCTCTAAAGATAATCATTTATTAAAATTTTAAGAAAACTAATGGAGTAACAAAGAAAGAAAGTCCTCTATGTTAGGAAAAAAAGAAATTTCAATTTTAAAAATTATAAATTCCCAAACTGTTGGTTACCAGAGGGGACGTGGCCAGGAGGATGAGTTAAATAGTTGACGGGGATTAAGGAGGGCACTCGTGATCAGCACTGGGTATTGTATGGAAGTGTTGAATCACTATATTGTACACCTGAAACTAATATAACATGTTGACTAACTGTAATTTCAATAAAAACTGAAAAAGATGATAAATTCAATTTGAGAATGAGTGAGAGACAGGAAGAAGAAAGAAAATGAAAGAAAAGGAGAAGAGAAGGGCAAAGAGGAGGGGAAGCAGAAGGAGGTGTAAACTAGAGGAAAGAAGGAGAAGAAGGGAAAAGAGGAAGAAGAAGAAGGAGAAGGAAGAGAAGGAATAGAAGACAATACAGCTAAAGAGAGAAGAGATAAGAAAGAAGAAAAGAAGGAAAAAAGAATAATATAATTAGGCTAGTTACAGTAGAAATAGATCTGAGATTGTATTCTTGTATCTCTAAAACACTAATGGCATAATACTTAAGATGTAACTTACATATCTAGTTTTGTTATGGAAAAAGAAAGGCAAAATTTATCATAAATCATCTGCATAGCACGAAATTATGAGGTTTGATGGAAAATTATTTTTACATATAAGTTTTTTGTGCCACATCATCTGATATATGTATAGCTTAAAGACTTTAGCTGAAATGAGAAGGTATTTAAATATTAAAATTTAAATCACTTTAGAATCCCAAATGTGTAAATGCATTCTATGTACTTAGTATAGAGCTATCCTCTATTATATTGTCCTTTTTGTTAAGTTTTCAATGTATCAGTGCCCACAGTTTCAGGTCTTATTAAGAACACTCAGTAAATCTACACTACCCTATTCCATATTACAAATTAATCATGAAACTAGGTGAAAAAGCAATGATTTTAATGTTACATACTTTGAAACAAATGGAAATACATTTCAAAGAGTGTACTTTTTCATGCGAAAAAAATAAGGTAAATAGTATCTCAATTGTTAAAATATTTTACATCTTAAAGCTAGTATCTATATATTTACTCCATTCACATGGCCATTTTCTGTTAAAAAAAAAAGTTGACTCAGTGTTTTACTTTACCAAGAATATTTGCTTGTTTCAATTCCTACCATTGCTCCACCTAGTCACCAAAGTTAGATATCAATGTCTGATTTTCTTTATACGTGTATTAATCTAGTCATCTAGTTGCAAGCAACCGAAATCTGTCTTCAACTTGCTTAGGCCACATTGGTATTTTAATATAATTGTGGCTACCAACAACTATGGGCTTATATTACTTTCCAACTTCCCTTGCCCCCAGTCTGGGTTACAATTTTGAAAAAAATCAGAGGAGATTGCTATTTGGCCTGGTGTGTCTTGTGTATGAACCTTCAAATATGACAGAGACAAGAAAGTTAGGAATTACGATTGGCAAATTGTGGATCGTTTGTTTATACTCTGATCATTACTATAAAAGAATGTTGACTGGAATTAAAATAAAAAAATTAAAAAGGTGAAAGAAAGAAAGAAAGAAAGAGAAGAAAAGAAAAGAAAAGAAAAGAAAGAAAAGAAAAGAAAAGAAAAGAAAAGAAAAGAAAGAAAAGAATGTGGTTGAAGAAATGGATCTCTAATTAACTCATAAATTTGGCAAGGATGCTGATACCAGAAAAAGATGTAGTTACAGAAGAAACAGATCTCCTAGTATGCTTACCTGTTGCTTAACAAAAATTCCTCCATTTCTTTCTAGCTGTAGCCAGGTGAAAGAATTATAATTTTATAACTTACTTAGCATATTTTCCTGTAAAAAAATAAACACTCCAAGTTCTGTGAAAGCAGAAAAAGTTGACTATTTGAGTTCCTGGATCCAATTCCAACATGTGTATGTTGTGGGGGGCTTCCCATACAACACCAAGCAATTCCTGGAAACCAGCAGGGTGTAATTGAGAATGGAGTCAATTATGACACTATCTTCCCAGAGATAGCATCCGACTCCACAGGTTGAGGGCTCAGTCCCACCAGACTACACTCCCCCACCACTTCAGATACCAGCTGCAAGTCCAGGTTGCTACCTGTACTTCTGACCAAGTAGCTGTAAAACAGAGATTCCCACAAACCCTCTTCTTCCTGGGGAAGAAATTTGCTGGAGTGGTCTCAGAACTGAGAAACATTTCACCTACTAGTGCACCGGTTTAGTTTAAAAGAATATAACTCAGGAACAGCTAGATGGAAGACAAACAAGGAGAAAGATATGAGAAAAGGGCAGGGAGTACCATGCCTCCTCCCAGAGTGCCACTTTCCCAGTACCTCCATTTATTCACGAGCCCAGAAGCTCCCTATACAGTCTTTTTTGCTTTTATGAAGGCTTCATTGCGAAGGCATGGTCAATTCAATCATTGGCCATTGTTGCTGAAACTTAAACTCCAGTCCCTCTCCGCTCCCTGACAGTCAGGGGGTGCTGAACTAGAAGTTCCAACTCTCTAAACATGTAGGTAAGCTTGGCAACCAGCCAGATCCTTAGGTGTTTTCCAAAAGTCCCCCTCATTAAGATAACAAATGACATCGTTAATGCTCTTATCACTTGGGAAATACCAAGTGTTTTAGAAGCTTTGTGCCACCAAATATATATGTATTACAAATTACAGTAGCACATGGACTAAATGTATAAAACATAGAAAACAGTGAAAAATGTTAAGCATAACACAACATATGGGGAAAAAACAGTGATAAACCAGTGTGACTCTCACATTAAAGGAAAATGCCCTCTTGTTTTGTCCACTGTGAGTGGTTTGTATCTTTCGCTCTAAATTTTTGGCTATCTTTAAATCAAGGCTCTAGTTTCCATTGTTCATAGCATCTCCAGCTAGAAAATATAGTTTACTTGTATGATTTTACCTTTAAAAGTCCTGTTTTCTAGGAAGGAAAGAGATTTTGTTGATAAGAACATCTATCATAGTTTAAACAGAATTCCAGAAATGACAGGTACCTTATTTAGATACGGTGACACATTACGGCTTCCTTTCCCCTCCTTTTCCTTATACAATGAGATCTATATGGAGACAAAATTACTTTATCAGACCAAGTAAGTATCAAAGTCAGGCCTCATCTTCTGAGTTTTACATTTCATATCCCCTTGAATTCATCTTCTAGCTATTTGAAGGACATTTGAAGTGGATTTCTGGTTTCTGTTGGTTACATTGAGTGATAATGCTGACTGAAATTATTTTTTGGTGCAAGGTTATTGGCAGAAATTGTAGTGCTTCTGAAATGCTGCTACACGCTGTTAAGAATCTGGATTAAAGAAGAATGAAGTAGCTCAGAATGTCAATGTTCACTATTTGAATCACTATTTTAAATCTTTCTAAAGTTCTAGTTCGCAATGAATTTTATATACGACATAGGGATATCCCATTCCTGGTGCTGTGCTCCCTGCACAGTGTTTTTATTTGCAGAAAAAAAAAAATCAACCCTCAGCGTTTAATCAATTAATGGAATACGATATTAGAGAGTGTTTTTCCTCTTACTCTGAATCCCGTTTTCCAGTTTTCCAAGTTGTTGTGTTCATAAGAATTGAAAGTAGTTAAATCAAATAAATATGTAAGCATTTTGTGGTATAAAATAAAATAAAACTGATTCCTGGGAAAATTATAAAAGGGAGTAAACATCTAAATGCACATAATAGAAGGTTATTCTCCTTCATATTAAACAATGGTGCTGCATAAAGCACACGAGAGAGAAAACTCGTCTTTATGTTTAGGTAGAGTAGTGACCTATGTAGTCCAGGGTAAGGCTTATGAAAAGATACGCCAGCTCCAAATGACAGCCTCACTGGACTACCTTCTTGTCTCTGAATAAAGTTATTTTCTAATTCCTCTTAAAATGTATGGATACTACATGGGACACCGACAATGGATTTTAATAAAATCACCTGAGATTTGCAAAGAACAGAGTTTTAAAAGAAGGGAGAACATACTACTATTTCGTTTTCCTTTTCCATTACATCATCATCACCATTATTATTCACATAGGTACATAATTTCAGGAATAAAGGAAAATAATCATCTATCTCCACTAGATGGACTTAGCCATTATCAGGTTTTTTTTTTTTTTTTTTTTTTTTTTTTTTTTTTTTACTATCTTTTGCCTTTAGTCTTTATTGTTTTTAAACAATCTCTCTTGGTTTTGTTCGTTTGTTTAGAGAGAGAGAGTGGGTGTGCCTGGGGGGAGGGGCAGAGGGCGCGAAGGAGACAGAGAATCCTAGGTGGGCTCCCTGTCCAGTGCAGAGCCTGACATGAGGCTCCATCTCACAAATCATGACCTGAGCTGAAATCAAGAGCTGGACACTTAACCAACTAAACCAACGAGGAGCCCTCCCCCTTCCTTTTCTTAAAAATATACACTTAAATAATGAACTTTTCAAAAAAGTTAGAAGAGTATATTTTAAAAAATAATACAAGGACTGCCTTTCACACACGAGCATAACTAATACTAGATAAGCACTTTTGCAGAAATCTTTATAGCAGATGCATTCATTGTAGGATGTGTTGTAGGGTGCGTAGAGAGAAAGAGGAAAATACAAAGAGAGAAAATAGAGATGACACTAAAATAGAGTTAATATTGTGAAAGAGAATTAAATATCTCTCTGCAATGAAATCTGAGGGCTTTTAAAGCCCGCTCTTTTTCTCCTATAATGTTATCCTCAACTCTTTGCTCGTTTGCTCCTTGGGTTATTATTTATGTATTGTCTAAGTTTCTAATATTTGTATTTTGTCTTCTCTAATTCTCATAGATGTTTAATATCTATATTATATTTAAAATGAGTTAATAGTCACTGTTGGCCAGTTACCCGCTTTTCCATTTCTCATTACTTTATTTTTCATCATCAGATAATACATAGATTTTAAAATGTATATTTAAAAATATGCCATCAGGTCAAGGGCTTTTATCATACTAGTTCTTTCATGTTTGGAAATGTCTGTCTATCGCCTTCATATTTGCCAACAAACTTGGCTTGTTGTTTTGTATTGGGTCAGGATTTTTCTATGAACTTTGAATATTGTTCTACTGTCTTCTAGCAATAATAATGCTTTCTTTCCTTTTTTTCAGATTTTATTTATTTATTTATTTATTTATTTATTTTGAGAGAGAAAGAGAGCACAAGCTAGGGAAGGGACAGGGGGGAAGGGAGAGAATCTCAAGATCTGAGCCACACATTGAACCAAAACTAAGAGTCAGCCATGTAACTGAACCAGCCAGGCGCCCTGGCACTAATAATGCTTTTGATAATTTTGAAGTCATGTTTACTTTTTCCCTATTAAGTCATTGACTTTTTTTGTCATGATGATTGAAGAATTATGTCTTTAAAGTCCAAAAGATTAACGAAATTATATAATTCATTGCAGAATTTTCCAAATCAAAATTTTCTGAAATATCTATTTTTTTCCAGCTAGAAAGACTTCTAGAATTAAATTTATATATTTCCAATTTTCTGGATTTCATTGCCTTTTATTATTCTCAAATTTAAAGACATCAAATTTTCATACACTACATGGCTTTTTATCTCACACTTTAAGTACCTTTATAATTGCTCTCACCTCTATCTTAAACCAGCCTATTGATTATGATTATTTAAGCCATTTTTCTTTAAAAGTAACTGCTTCTTGATGGTGCTATTCTGTTCCTTCTGGGTTTCAATTAATTTATTAATGATATTTATTGGATTATTTAATTTGATCTTTAACTTCCCCCTTTCATTTTCTATACCCTTGTATATTCAATTTAATATTTATTAATTTATTCTACATAAATTATGAAAAATTCTTATTATTTCATAAAATACATTATTATCTCTAAATTTTGAGCTTTACCTTTTTCACACTGATTGTGAATATGTGTTTAATCTAGCATCTGTTCATAGTTATATTACCTGTTCTTTTAATTTTATTCATGTTCCAATGGCTTTGTATTGACATTACATTCACTCTGATATGATGTGGAGGATTTGATTTTGTCTTACTGAATATAAAGTTAGTTTTTCTTTTCCCTTCAGCCATGAGATAACTGAAAAATACACATTCTTCCCATTGTTTTGAATAATCTGAGTTAATGGTAGATATGGAAGTGGAAAAAGAACTTGGGGAGGATAAGGGACAGAATTTAGTAATAAATGTACATAATCTTTGTTATAAAATTTGACTTATATGTTCTCGTGAGATGTTACATATATCACACCTGTAGTTCACCTACAAACTACATTTTCTGTGTAAATATATACATAAATACTATTCTCACAATGGGTTGCCCTTGGGTTTTGAAACATCTCTCAGTTTAATGTGCAGAAACAAAGCCTTCCTTTTTTTTCTCCCCCTACCAGGGTGAATCTATATTGTTGTCCATTTACTTCTTTTTTAGGTTTCTCTCCTATGGCAATTTTTACCACTACTAGATATGAAAAGGGAGATATAAGTAAATATAAAGATACCCCCATCACATTTGTACGTGATGCCAAAATGTTCTCCAAAGAGATTATATAAATTTCCACCCCTACTAACAAAACTTGAGAATGTATTTACATTGTCCTGTATTCTAACACCACCTAACATTTTCAGAATATTTATTTTGCAAATCTAATGAATGTACAATGATACTGCATTGTGGTTTTAATTTGTACCTTGTGGTTTACTAATAAGTCCTAATCCCTGAAACCTGTTAATGTGACCTTATTTAGAAAAAAAAGGGTCTTTGCACATGTAATTAAGTTAAAGATCTTGAGATGAGAACATTCTGAATGAGTCTGATCATTAGATTTAACGATGTGTTATTTTAAGAGAAGAAAAAGAGAACACAAACAAAGGGGAAGGTCATGCGAAGCCAGACAGAGGCTGGCTTTGTGCTGCCATAGGCAAAGAACACCTGGGGTCAACAGAGCTGGAAGAGAAAGGGAAGGGCTGTCTTCTAAGCCTTCAGAGGGAGTGTGGCCCTACCAAGCCCTTCTGTCTTAAGCTGTAAGTTTGTAGTAATTCACTATGGCAGCTGTAGAAAACTCATAGATACCTGAAGCCCCAGCACCATTATCGAAAAGTCCACCTTTTCCTTACATTTATCTATATTTGTCAAATATCAAACATCCTTTTATGCATGAATCTGTTTCTGCTCTGTCCAACACCTCTAGTCTTCCTGCATAACATGACGTGTGTGTACAAGATCACAAAGGATTGACAAAAAACCTCCTAGAACTAATAAGGCACTAGAGCGCAGTCAGAGGAAGTAAGATTTGATAGAATGATGGCTGCTTAGTGATGTCTATGTCCTAGTACCTGGTACCTATTATGTTACCTTAGAAAAAAAGACATTGAAAAGGTAATTAAATTAAGGATTTTAAGAAAATTATCCTGAATTACCTGGCTGGGCCCAGTACAATCACAAAGGACCGTATAAGAAAGAGGCAGGAGGGTCAGTCTGAGAAATGAGATTTGATGACGAAAGCAGGGGTTAGAGAGAGGGAGAGAAATTTGAAAATGTGACACTGCTGACTTTAAACACAGTGGAAGGGGCTCAGTCAGTTAAGCATCCAGCTCTTGGTTTCGGCTCAGGTCATGATCTCAGGGTTGTGGGATCAAGCCCCACATTTCTGTCTTTCTCTCTCTCTCAAGTAAATAAATGAATAAAATTTTTAAAAAATACAGTGGAAGCGGCCCCAAATATCAAGGAACAACTTTGAAATATATACATATATAGACCATGTATGACAGCACTCACACAAAAACTGAAATCTAAAAAATAATGTGTGTGTGTAGGAAACTTAAAATTTTGATGGAAGAAACCAACAAACATTTGAATAAATGGAGAGATATTCCACAATCATGGAACAGAAGATTCAATATCGTTAAGAGGTAAATTCTTTCAAACTTTATTTATAGATGTTACACAGTTCCAACCAAAATGCTAGCAATTGATTATGTAGATATCAACAAACTGTTTCTAAAGTTCATGGGAGGAAAAAGAGACCTAGAATAGCCAACTCTGAATTACTGAAGAAGGAGAATAAAATTGGAGGACTCCCTTATGCAATTGTAAGTCTTGCTATGCAGCTGCCTGGTCAAAAAGTATGATACCGGCAAAAATGCAGACACATAGATCAAAGGAATATAACAGAGAGCTCAGAAACAGACCGACACAAAGATAATTGACTGATTTTTGACAAAGGAGCAGATATAATGGTTAAAGGATGACGTTTTCAATAAGTAGTGCTGAAACAATTAGATGTCCACATGCAGACAAAACAAAACCAAACCCTAGAAACAGATATTATATCTTTCAACAAATTAACTAAAATGGATGACAGTAAAAGTAAAATGCAAAATTATAAAACTTCCAGAAGAAAACCTAGAAGAAGGTCCTATGATTTTGGTTATAATTTTTTAGGTACAGGGCTAAAAGCATGACTGATGAAAGAAATAGTTGATATGGACTTTATTAAACTTTAATCTGTTCTTTGAAAGATTCTGATGAAAGAAGGAAAGACAAGCCATGGACAGGCAGAAAATATTTCAAAACACATATTTGATAAAGGGCCGGTATACAAAATATAAAGAGAACCTTAAAACAAGAATAAGGACACTGACAGCTCAAATTAAAAACGCATAAAAAACCAGAACAGACTCTTCAGCCAGGAAGATGTATAAATGGCAAATAAGCATTTGAAAGGGTGCTAACTATCGTGCATCACTAGGAAATAGAAGTTAAAACAATGAGATACTACCACACACCTATTAGAATGGCTATAATCCCAAATGTGATATTTCAAAATGCTGGTAAGGATGTAGCACAATAGGAACCTTCATTCATTGCTGGTGGGTTTGCAAAATTTTATAGTTCCTTTGGAAGGTACTTTGGCAGTTTCGTACAATGTTAAAGGTAATCTTACCATATAAGCAATCCCACTTTTAGGTATTTACCCAATTGATTTGAAAACATGTCCATGCAAATATCTGCACAGAAATGATTATGGCATCTTTATTAATAATGACCAAAAACTGAAAGTAACTAAGATGTCTTTTTTTTTTTTTTAAGATTTTACTTATTTATTTGAGAGAGAGATCACAAGAGGGGAGAGAGGCAGAGGGAGGAGAAGCAGACTCCCCATTGAGCATAGTGCCAGACATGTGGGGCTCGATCCCAGGACCCTGAGATCATGACGTGAGCTGAAGGCAGACTCTTAACCAACTGAACCATCCAGGTGCCCCCAAGATGTCTTTCAATAAGCGAATGGATAAACACACTGTGATTCAGCCACACAGTAGAATATTATTCAGTGATAAAAAGAAATGATCAAGCTACAGAAGGGTGGATGAGCCTAAATGCATAGTGCTGAGTGAAGTATCAGTGAAAACGATCAATGATTCCGATGATATGACATTCTTGAAAAGGCAAAATTAATACAGACTATAAAAATATCAGTCATTGTCAGATGTTCAGTGGAATGGGAGGGAGGGTTGACAGGTGAAACAGGAAATAGGGAGGATGGCGAAACAATCCTCCAACCTATGTGACACATTTGTCAGACATCACTGAACTTCATAGAACAAAGAGCGAAGTCAGTGCATGCACACAGTGAAAACAACCATGGAGGGAGTTGGGGGAGTCCAAGAATGGACTGCAGAATATACCACAACAGTCTGACTATATCACAAATGTATGAAACAATCTCACTAAAGAAGATGAGGGGGGAAGTTGCCGATCAAAGTAACTTCAAAAACGTGTGGAGTTTGTAAAATGAAAGACCAAAGAAACTCGATGTAAGCATTATAATCTAAATGATAAAGTCTCATCTCACAAAAGTATGGGTTAAAAATTCTGATACTCTTATATACTGAAAATGAACAATTAAGTAAATGGATGGCAGACTGTGGAAATCAGGTTTCATTCTTTGAGTAGGAGTCTATAGATAATTAAGTGGAGGAGGCTAGAATGATCCGTGTTTTATTTAAAAACAAAATGACATGTTTTCTCCCTTATTTGTATATTAGTTACTATTGCAGAATAAGAATTACTTCTAAACTTAGTGGTTTAAAACAATGATATCTATTATCCTACAGTTTTTGTGGGCCAGGAATCTGGGTGTGGCACAGTTGAGGCTTAGAACTCAGCATCTCCCACAAGGCGTTAGCTGGGCTGAAATCATCTCAAGGCTCACTGGGGCAAAATCTACTTCCAAGCTCACTTGTGTGGCCATAGCAGGATTCACTTTCTTTAAGCCTTTGGACTAAGGGTTTCGACTTCCTACTAGCTTTTGGCTGGAAGTCACCCTCAGTTCCTTGCCACACTGATATCTCCATAGGGCAGCTCACAACATGGCAGCTTAAGTATGTTAGATGTAACCCTGTATTACCACATCTATATATGTACGTGACTCGTAATTCACCTGTGTTAAAAAAAAAAAAGCAAGTTATTATATATGTAGTTTTTAAACATAGAAAAGCGAATCTTATACACTGTCTATATAAATTTGCATACTATTAAATGAGCGTATGAAAAATTGTTATAAGATATGCATTAAAGTGTAGCTACTGATTTTCAAAATTTTTCTTAATTGAATGATGGATATTGCATCTTAAAATTCTAGACATTCTTATAATGTTATTTTCTTCCAGAAGGATTTAATTTCCTTATTGCTGTCAGATAATTTACTCATTCATAATCCTGATCTAGTAGAGGTTGGTCTACTTCTGATTTGCTCTTACCTCTAGGGGATAACTTTCTGGAGTCATCCTTGATTTGTTCCAAGGCTCACTCCATTCAAATCCATTTTTTTTTTTTTTACAACACGCTGAGAGTATTGCATTCTCTGTTTATGTTTTAATATTAGTTTTCTATTTTTGCATAAAAATTATCACAGATTCACAACATAAATAATACACATTTATTCAACAGTAAGAAATCAAATTGCCCAACCAAATTATAGGCAAAAGATCTGAAGAGACACCACACCAAAGAAAATATACAGATGTCAAAGAAGGATAATGGCTACCCAAAGATGGCCATTTCCTACTTCCTGAAATCTGTAAATATGTTTCCTTATTTGGCCAAAGAGACTTGCAAGTATGAATAAATTAAGGATCATGGGATGGGGAGATTATTTTAGACTATCTGGGTGGGATTAATGTAATCACCAGTGTTCTCAAACCAAGGAAGGCAGAGGTGTCAGAGTCAGGGAAGGGGATCTGAAGAGTGAAGTGATTGCTGACAGAGATCACTACCGAAGGGATATGGGTGGATTCTAAAAGTTGAAAAATTCAGGGAAATGGATTTTCCCCTAGAGATCCCAGAAGGAATGCAGCTTGGCCAACACCTTAATTTTAGCCACCTAAGGCCCATTGTAGACTTATCTCCAGAACAGGAAGATAACAAATTTATGTTGTTTTAAGTGACTGTATTGTAATAATTTGTTACAACAGCAATAGCAAATGCATGCATACACTCTACAGGATCTTGGAGCCTCAAGCCCTGCTTTTCTTCCTATCTCTCAATCTCAAGCTCTCCCTCTCTCTGTACTTTACGTAATTTTTTACATGTTCTCATCAGAAGGTTTGTCAAATACCACCTACTCCTTCATACTGGAAGAGGAAGTCTCAAACAGACTGAATATCCACAAATCATTCATCCCATAATCTTTGTTATAGGAGTTTCCCCATTCAGCTACCAAATGAGGATGATAATAGACACTTTACTATGTGACACTGTGGATTATATGGGTTCAAGCATTAAATTATAACAACCATCATCATTATAGATATAAATGTTGAGAGGTTAGTTTTGCAGTTAGTCTCCCCAGTGAAGTAACACACCTGTTTTAAAGCTTTGAAAGTTAAAACACATGCCTCTATAAGATTTAAAAAAATGGAGAATGGGTCTTTTACTATATCTAGAGCATATACTTTTTGTATTTGCAATTTTTGCTCTATTTTGAATTTTATATAAAATCAAAGCACTTAGGCTTGCTGAAAAAAAAGACAGTAACTTTAAACATGCTAAATTATTGCATATATAATTGAAGTTTTTAATAAATGATGATTAAATTAGGCAAAACCACAAAATCCTATATATGAAAGTAGTAATTTAACTTAGTGCCATTTTAATAGTAATTTTTATAGTTCTGCACTTTGAAAATTAGTAGTCCATGTATGATGTAGATTAGAACCCGAATATTTAAGCAATGTAAATATAACAGTACACTGCCAAGCTAGATAACAGAGAATTGATTATAACTGAGAGGAGTAAGTGTATAGGTGGACATGGGTTGGAGATAATCTACATTTGAAATTGTGTACATGGGAAAAGATGAAAGGCAAGATATGAACAAACTGGCATTTAAATAATAAAATATGTGTAAAATGTTTAAACATACAAAAAATTAAAAATATATATAAATACACAGTAGTTGTGATAAATGTTTTAAATTTTTACTCTATACATAGAATCCTATTGAACATGCTATATTTGTAGTTTCCTGGCCCACGCTCAAGAACATGCCGATTTTCTCCTCTTGACTGACCTACGTCCTTCTGTGGTTCTTTATCTAACAAGGGCATGTAACATTTTCCTATAACTAGAAATACACAAAATAAACTATTCAAAGTTTGCCTATGAACAAATTTTCATGCAAACAAAACATGCACATACACACACACAGGGAAAGAGAGACAGAGAATAGGAAAAGTTTCTTGTTTTAATTATTGCTAGAGATCATTTAAAAATGATTATTTGATGATGTGGCATTTTGTAAAATATCCCCCATAACATATCACGTTATATATTCACGTCTTCCACTGCCTACCTATGAGGAAGTTAGAGTTAGCTTTTTCTATATTTTATACTGTATTTCATTTATCTGCACTCCAGTATCATATGACTGTACTCGGCCCAACTGCAAAATTCTGTCAGAACGTGCATCCTTTAGTATCGACTGCCTTTAAATCGTGACTGTAAGTCTGATCATTCTTTGCTAGGGCCACTACATCAATTTGTCTCCTATTAATTTCCTATTCATATAATATATTATTTATATAATTTAAAAAATTCTTCCTGAAGTCTCCCATCTTGTCCCTTGATACAGACGCATGCTTATGATTAATGGGATAACTATCATTTTGATTACAGATCTCTCTACCAAGGGAGCTGTCATTTTTAAAACATAAAAATCTATGCATTGATTCTTTCCTTTGAGATTATGACTAAAGTCATTTTACTTGTAATTCCACCTGTTCAAGTGGTAAAAATCCTGAGTCTCATTGTATTACCAACGAGGTTTAGTTTATGAACAAGAAATCTCTTTATATGAGCTGTTGTTGCCAGGCAACTTCTGGAGAAAGCTATCTGTGGAGCTAGTAAAAACACCGAGTGCAGCATTGTCTGGTAAGGCCCATTATATCCTATATTTTCTGAATAAGTTTGCAATACAGATGGCTTTCATAGCACAATTTCAAAATCTGGGCAATAAGATTTTGATTATTAAATTGCAGTAGGGTTTACTTCTCCATGATAAGATACAGAGAGAGTAAATATATTCTTCAATTTTATTTAATTCCCTTAAATTCAGTAAAATAATGTGAACATTGGTTAAAAACATCTACTCTATGGAAATGCCATTTGCATTGACATTTGGAAAGCTTAAAAACCTGACACAAGTTGTGTACATTGTCGCA
Source organism: Ursus arctos (assembly GCF_023065955.2). Classification (NCBI taxonomy): domain Eukaryota; kingdom Metazoa; phylum Chordata; class Mammalia; order Carnivora; family Ursidae; genus Ursus; species Ursus arctos. The sequence continues at coordinate 68,945,870 of NW_026622763.1, forward strand.
ATAGAAAATAAAATGACACTTGGAAATACCTTTTCAAAAGCATTTAAATCATTAGAATTAGAAGGTCATAAGGGACCTTAAGAGATTGATTAACTCATCCTTTTGCCATCTGGTATGAATACATATTCTGTTCTATACAGATGAATACAGATTCTGTTCTATAAAAAATCCATAAAGAGCATGCATGCTCTTGTTTTATGATCTCCTTTAACAACAAGTTTAGTACAAAATTTTCACCAGTAACATCCTGTAACAGCTAACTTCAAATTTAGAAATGTAAATTTATTGCTGTACTCCTACCTATGTATTGTGTATCATACATGACATCTGCTTGGGAGGTATAGGAAGAATTTCACACAAGAGAGAATATTTGAAATGTACCCAAATTTCAGTGTGGCAGGCAGTAGTTACTAAGACTTGTTTCTGCATCTTCCTATGCACACAGCCAGGTTATACAGTCAGACTCCATGAAATCAATTGTAACCATATAACTGAGTTGTTGACAATGTCATGAGAGGAAATAAATGATAATGTACAGCTCCAGGTCTGGCCCATAAAACCCTTCACATTCCTTTCTTCTCCACTGACTTGATTCAGGTGAGCATGGTAACCTTGGAAGTCATGAATTAAAAATGGCAGAACCATAGGACTGAAAGACACTGGGCCCCTGAATTACCTTGTATGGGAGAGTTGCCTTCTAAGCTGGGGAACCTATTGGGAGGCTTACCATGGACAAGAATAAACAATTGTGTTAAACTACCGACATTTTGGGGGTTTTCTTGCTCAGCAGTTGCCTTAATGTGGCCTTATTTAATATTTGTAGGAAGGATTTGGACAGAAGACACCTAAGTGGGGAGAGGAGTCAAGACAAAAGATGGGCTCAGCACAGCATGACAATGGTGTAGAAGCAGGAGAATGCAAGGCATACATGTGGACTATCAAGTAGTCTGACTGTACTATTAGATAGTTGTAGGGAATGATGGAAGATAATAACAAAATAAAGAATGTGTATCGGGGCTATATTTTGAAAGACTTCAAGTGTCACACTGAAGCCCTTGACATAATTTGGGAAGTAATGGGGATCATAATAAAGGCTCATCAGCAAAGGAACATGCACGATTTGAATTGCAGTATATGCCTATTCATCTAGCAGCTATAAATAACATGGTTTAGAAGAAGGGAGCAATAAAAATTTTTGCAATAATAATCACTAAGTAAACCATGCAATGTGAATAGGTGGAGCAAAGGGATATGCTGTTGTAGAGATAGGATTCCTAAGTGCAGCAATTATTTAGATGTGGAGGTACAAGGAGAAACAGCAATATTAGTAATTGTATAAGCTGATGCTTATGTTCTTACTACTGACCATTTATCTCCCCTAATCATCACAATGACCCTAAAAAATAAATAAGTGCTCCCCCTATCTTGTAGAAAGAATACAATTTAGAGAGGTTTAGCTCATAGGCAAAAGTCTTATTAGTTGTAATTGGAATAACCAGAATTTGAAAGAATCTAATATTAGACCCTTGGCTTTTAACAAGTATAATCTCAAATCCAAATTATGAGAAGTATGGAAAGCCTTTACTGATGAGAGGAAGTGGTGCACACTCAACTGATATCTGCTTGCTTTAGTAAATTTTTATATTGATATCATTTTGAATTCATAGGCAAATTGCAAGACTAGTACAAAGAACTTCAGTAGACCCATTATCCAAATTCACCAGCTACTCATACTACACACACAATATACGGAATGACTTTTGTCTTTTTTTTCCATTTGTTAAGAGTGAAATGACTAGCATATTTACATAATGACACCAGAAGCCAGTTGGAATTTCAATTTGGATTGACCTTTCAGAAAGGGTTCCAAAAGAGATAATGGTATGGAATAAATTAGTATAGACAGAGATTGGTAAAATTGGTAAAATCAATCAGATTCCTGAGTGAGAGGGTAGAGGCGGAAAAAAAAGATAATTTACTAGAAATAGGATAACACTGTGTAACAAATGTCCAGAAAGGAAAAAGTACAGAGGTATAGTTATAAGGTTAAATTTAAGAAAGATCAAGAGATCTACGAAAGGTTAGATTTAATATTCAGAAAGTCTTCAGTGACCTTCAATACAACATTTTGGGTAGCGTATTGAAAAAGAAACTAAATTACGAAGGTTAAGGGGAATAACCAGTGAGGAACATGAAAATAAATCTAAGAAAAATGTTGCACATGTGATAATAATTACAACCTTTAATTTTCTCTTCTGTGATTTTGCTATTCATATTCTTTTCTTTCATCTAGTAGGGTTCCGGGTCAAAATTTTTCAAAAACACTTTGCAGTGGCCAGGCAGGGAGTTTGAGGTGGGGCTGTAAGTGGTAGTGACCTTCCCAGCGCTCATCTCCTCAATCTGTAAGGCGCCAGGCTGAGGCAAAGGGAGGAGTCATCTTTCTAGGAGCACACACAAGTCTCTGGATGGCCCATAATGCCTGGTGAGGCCGGTGCAGAAGCTACAGTTGGGCAATTTTTTGGGGAGCAGATTCCCTCCTGTGTTATTGAGGAGGATGGGGTTTGGCTCACATATTTTACTACCTGGGTACTAAAATAAAGAGTGGAACTTTGAATGTGAAATACGTTGGTGATATTGGAACATAAATGTAAGCCTATGTATGGATATATTTTATGAATATATTTATGTATACAGGGGTAGGTTGGTCTACTTTACCTTTCATCGTGACTCCAGTTGAGAGAACACTTAATTTCTACATCCGAAGTCAGTGAATTCATTTATGACTTAGGTGAACAAATTGTGTTTCATTTAAGAAAAAATTTATAATTTCAGTTAAATGAGTTCAATTTCCCTTGTAGGTTCATTTTGCCTGAATTGCATTATCTCCAGGATTATTTCTACGAGCTATAAAAGAAAAACTTTGCAGGTAAAAGCGTAAAAACTTGGAGAGACTCTTGCTCCTTATAAAAATATCACAGCAAGAAGCTGTGACTTATATGAATAACAATATTAATAATAAATATGGTGAAACTTGAGATCTTTTCCTTCATTTGGTCATGTTTTTCAAAAGCATACTTACTGCCGCCATAATTATTAGACTAACGATATTTTCTAAATTATTTTTTGCTTCAGTTTCCTTATGTTAAAGTGGAGACAATATTTGTAGTTAATTCCTAGGGTTATTGAAAGGTTAAACACCACATTTGGGAACCGTGTCTTCTGCCATCTCCAATTTATGGTAATTTTCTTCCTGAGCAGTAACAAAAACTCAAGAATGGGTTATCTACTACCCATACTGGTAACACTAGTAATGCCTGTCTTAAAATCACATCTCATGAAGGCTAAGCCACTTTGCAAAAAGGAACCAGTGAGAATTTGACTTATACTTATTTATTTGAATTAACATATACATCTTTCCTTCCTTCAGTGTGTATGCCTATGTCTCCCTCCCCACCATGAAATGGAAACCACACAAGCCATACAAATTATCTCTTACTGTTTTTTTATAATTTTGGACAGTTTCTAATAGTGATATTGAAGGATCTCATTTAAATTATCACCTCGTCTGGCCCAAAAAACAATGGCATCTGACTCACACCCCTACAGACCCCAGAGAGGGAGGGAACTCAATGCACATGTTTAGTAACTGCCTCTCGTCCATGAACACTCAGTTTAAGTGCCCTCCTACCAGAATGAAAGAATGGTAGTAACACCAAACATAGTGTCTTGAGCCTCGCAGGTCATCTTTGGTTTTAAGAGATCAGTGTTTATGATTCTGTCTGTTTACTTACTTAAAACTGTGCTCAGGGAAAGGAAATGCACCCCAAACAGTCAACCGGCTTTCTCTCAGATTTTGTCTTTCTTCTCTCCCTTTACTTTTTCCCTCACTTCCTTCCTCCCTTCCTCATTTCTCCCTACTTCCTCCCCTGCCCCTTTTGTTTGAAGGCACAACCTCAGTCTGAGGACGAAAGCATTGAACCTAAGTCACCTCTGACCTATGCATTAGATCGGGACAGATTTCAAGACTTTCTTGTTAATTCTGGTTCTGCACATTAAAGTATGGGCATGACTGTTAAATACTGAAGCCCTAAAAGATGAAATTTCATTGGAAAAAGTCTCCTCTCATTTTCTATATTTAAAATGTATTTAACAAATATAAAAACTAATTGCCAACACTTGATAAGGATACAGAAAACTTTACTGAGCATTAGTAGAAATTTTAATTTCAAATGCATTTTAAACTACAATAATTTGCAAATAAATTTTATTATTTGACACAACTTGCAAATAAAAAGAGTACTGGTAAATTAAAATGTTCTAATAAAAATTTTATTATACAATAATAATATTATATTTAATATTATATCTGAATGTGAATTTTAAAAATATGTTAGGTGTTATTGACCCCTTAAGGCATAACGGTTGCTTGCAGGTCCTCAAACTATAGTTTGTTGAATTCTTTCCTATAGGTTTAAACTCCCAAAGGTCAGAATAGTTATAGCATATTTATTGCAAAATGGCAAGTTATCTTGATAATACCATGTTGAAATTCTGCTAACATTCCTTTCATGCAGAGACTCTCATTGGGATTAACATATGTCACAATTCAAAAACCTAAACAGAATTCTATTTAAACCTACTGGTTCTGAAGGAGAAAGTATTCAGGTGTTTATTTGTAGCACTTCTGGGAGAAATGCCAAACCCCTAGAACATTAGTATTCCTGCAACTTTACATTTTCTTTCTAGAAATTGTCCTTTTGGAAAATGTACAATAGTGTTAAAATGTTAGGTAACTAGACCACATATGTGGTCATATGGGTGATGATCTACTGATAGATAAGAAAAAGTAGATGAACAGATGAGCAGTAAATATTTAATATAAAAGGAAAATGTAAACTTATTGTGTTTTTTAATTAATATATATATATAAATAAGTATATATATGTGTGTGTATATATATATATTTCTGAATTATTTTATTGCCCTTATGACCGAAATACCTAGATTAGTATTAACACTAACATTAATAATAAAAATATCAAATTTGACTATATGCCAGATATTTGATAGCCATTCCCTACTTTATGGCCATATAATGCCTAGGAGGTACACTAAGCCCATCTACCGCATGGTATAAATACTACCATCTTGAACAACAAGGCTCATCCAGAAAGATGAGGGGAGTGAAGCTTCTAATCAGACTGTAGTCAAAGTGAATGGATAGAAAGAATAAAATAATCTGGGGCAAATTACGTGACTAGAACGAGGTGAGGAAATGAGATGCTTCAGTGACAGTGAAGGCTGTTTTGGAAGGCAAGACATGAATAATTTGAGGTACTGGGAAATCAGTTGGCTTTGTGTGTATATTACCAGGTGCATCTGTGAGTATAAAAGCAGGGAGATAAAAAATATAATTGAACACATTTTTATATTATAATCTCCTCATAAGTTATTTAACTTGCTTATGATTATTTATTTATTTGGGTATAGTTGACACACAATAATTTGCTTATGTTTAAATGAACTGTGAGCTCATCTAATTCAGGCACTGAGTTCTTTCAATTGTCTTTTGTGTTCACCAGTGCCTGTCCAGTGCCCGATACTTACTAATTGATGTTTAACACTGTTCTGCAAAGTGAGATTGAACAAACCAAGAATCAAAGGACAATTTCAGTGGTAATAAATGACACAGAGAGAAAAGACAGAATTTTGTGCCCAGGAAGAGAAATTACAGCCTTTAAGAATCATAGAGGTAGAAATATTTTGAGAATGGGATATGGCCATACTGTTAAGGGATTGAAGTGAACAAAATCTTGTCATTAAATTTTTAAGTTCCCAAAGGAGTAAGAGGAGGAATGGTATTTTCTGAGTATCTCTTTTTATAGTGGTGCTAAGTCTCTGCCTGCACTTCACTTCATTTACTCATTACATCAACTAAACAAGCCAAGTATTAATAATTCTATTTAGATATATGCAGAAAAGGCTGATAGAATCAAACAAGTTTCTAAATACAATGTAGCTAGTTTTTGTTGAAAACAGTGAACTTGAAGCAGTTTACCTACCTACAGTGACGTGTAAATATGTTCTGTTTTTCTCTCAATAGTATTGACTTTGAGTGTGAACATCCTTAAGTTCCTCAATTCAAAATTAGGTCCTCAAATGTTGCACTCCTAAAAATATATATATTTTTTATTTTAACATGTAACCACAGGTGTTCCAAGCCTAGTAATAGATTGAGCATTGGAAATTAGTCTCATAATTACTCAAGGTGGAAAAAAATCCTTTCAAACCTAGATTATATTGAAATTGACTTGTCACTTCATCTTCTTTCCTTGCACTTGGGTAAAGCCCTAATGAATGTATTTTGGAAATAGATTTCCCACGAGAGCTATTCTCACTCATTTGTCACAGGAAAAAGAAAAAGCCAGAAAATATCCAACTTAAACATCCACTTAAGATAAAATTCAGTCAAATAAATTTCGTTTATTTTTCTTTTTTGCACATTTGATCATATTTCTAAATGGAACCAGAGGAATTAAGGATACTTTCCAGCCAGATCTAACATTTTTAACATTTTTCTCTCTGTACTCTGAACTGGTTATAATTTCTAAACCATTGTGTATGTGTGTATGTACATAAATCTTTCACTAATTGGTTATAGAAGCTTTACATATATTGCTAGTGGATTGGTTTGTTGATTGTTATGTTTTGATTCAGTTCTTAATCATTAAAGAGCCCTTAAACCATTGCAATCACAGAATAATTATTTCCTGACTTGCAATTATGCTTTTAATCCTTTTGGTCAATGGTGGCTCAAGTTTTGTTCTTATTATGCTCCTGTGCCCTCAAAGCAGGTGGATTCATTTTCATTTTTTGCTAGCTTATTTTCTTCATACTTCAAATACAGTTTTAAAATGCAATCAAAGAATTTTTCAAGCATCTTATGAAAGCACTCTAGAGACAGGCAAGTTTACCAGGCCTAATAAACTTTATTCAGTGAAGTTTCTAGGGAAATAAATCTTTGGGGCTTCCAGACCGTTGAACCATTGTGAAAGCATTAGCACCTGTTTTCATACTGTATGTAAAATGTCCCTGCATTTGTGCTGTATTTGCTAAAGGCAAGAACTATATATATATATATATATATATATATATATATATATATATATATGTGCGCGTGCGTGCGCACATGGGCATGTGCGTGTGTGTGTGTGTGTATATATACATATACACATACATACAAGAAAAATATCCTTAGGACTATTATCAAAAGTGGTTTAGTGCTCAGACATACTTTTGTCTTTCTATGAAGAAAACAACCCATGGTTATGGTATGTAGAATATCCTTTAAGCTGATTTTTAACATATAGAAAACTTAGTTTTCAACAGATAGCTTTATTCGCCGGGGCCAAAATATTTTCTCAGGGCCTGTAAAGATAGTGCTGTAAGGAACTAGGGGGCCTCTCTAACAATCAGGGCTCCCAGTTTTCCTGTCTTCTGAGGGGCCTGCGGGTGGTAAGACTGCTGACATCTCCTGAGAGCTGGCTTCACGAAAAGAGGCGTCTTTGTGTTGGAAGTGCAGAGGCACTGTGGCCCCCAAGATCCCTGCTAGTGATCTGATCTCTATTGAGACTGTCCAGACGCCAGGACGAGCTAAGGGCACTGATGGAACCCAGCTGATAGAATCGCGTGGCGCGTGCCTATACAGTTCACAGCTGCCTCACAGGCCTGCGGGGCCCAGCTCGCTCCGCCCACCTGGCCTTCCTCCTGGGGCTTAATGGGACCCCGCGCTGTACTCCTGATGAGATATCTGGAAAAGTCGTAAAAGCCAGACCCCTTTTGGCCCTGCTGTCAGCTCTGGTACCGGACTCATCCATCCTCTCTGGAAAGCAGGGCTCCCAATTGCGGCTCTTCAGAGGAAGGCCCCCGCCCACCTGGTTCGTGATCCGGTAAGATGGGGCTTTGTTTTGAAAGTGTGGTGGGCTGAGACTCAAGCCCTTTATGCCTTTCTCTGCGGCCCCTCCCTACTTGCTGCCCCTGTAGCAGGTCCTCAGTTTACCCCCCTCTACAACGTGAAGGAGCAGAGCGCACCTAAGGGCTTCAGTGGAGCCCTGTCTGCTTTCCTCGGCAAGTGCACAATCCGCCCACTCGGACCAGAACCCAGCCCATGGGCAACCTTCCCTGTGTTGAAAAGTGAAGAGGAAACGTGATTAATCTGAAAATAATAGCAACAACAAAACAAAACAAACAAAAACCCCCAGACATAGGTATGCCATATTCAAACTGCAAAATCAAAAAAGAAATAGAGAAAATCTTGAAAAAAGAAAAAACAAAAACAACAGAAGGAAAAAAAATAACGTATAAAGGAACAAGAATAAGAATCACAGTGATCTTATTATAAACGATCTAAGTGAAGACGTAACAGAGTGAAATATTTAAGTATTAAAAGAAAAAGGAAACATCAATCTAGAATTCTTTATCCGGTGGAATTACACTTTGAAGAGGAAAAAGAATAGATACTGTCCCAGGCAAACAAGATCTAAGGGAGTTCATTGCCTGAAGACATGTCCTGCAAGAAATTTTAAAAGAAGTTTTCAGACAGAAGAAATATAGTAAGAAATTGGAATCTGTATAAAAAAGAAAGTGTGTTGGAGAAGAAATAAATGAAGGTAAGATACAATCTTTTATTTTTCAGTCTTAATTGGTCTAAAAGATAACTGTTTAGAGTAACAACAGCATCACTGTATTGAGTGATTATAGCATATGCATAAGTTAAATGAAGAACCACCCAGTCGTAGGAAATGGGACTGAGATGGAGTAGTTGAGAAAGATGTTTATGAGGTTCCTATACTATAACAGAAGTGTTATGATGTTATTTGAAGGTGGATTTAGAATAGTTAAAAAATATACATTGTAAATTCAAGGAAACCACTACAGTCTTTTTTAAAGATGATTAATACAATAAGAAAGTATATAAAATGTAGCGATATAAAATGTTCAATTAAAATCTGTGAAGGAAGGAAAAGAGAGAGTATAAGAAGCAAAGAACAAATGCAACAAATAGAAAGTACTTGCAAACGTAGTTGATATTAACCTAACTATATCAGTAATCATATTAAATTTGAAGGCCTAAATATACAAATGAAAAGACAAATATTTAGAGTCAATAAAAATGAGAATAAAAATAAACAAGACCCAACCTTATGTTTTCTATAAGATACACACTTAGACTTAAATGTGTTAAAAGTAAAGAGATGAGAAATACATGCTGTGTTACCCTAAATGCATGTTGCTAAATGAAAGAAGACACTGTGAAAGGGCTATGTACTATATAATTCCAATTATATTGCATTCTGGGAAAAGGGAAACCATAGAGCAAGTAAACAGCAGTGGTTGCCAAAGTTTCACGGTAAGGTAGAGGGTTGAATAGGTTGAGCATAGAAACTTCTTCAGGACAGTAAAAACACTGTATGATACTGTACTGGCAAATATTTGACACTATGTATTTACCCAAATCCATAGAAATTCATAATAAAAAAGTGATCCATAATGTAAACAAATTTTAAAAATAATTTGGGAGTCCTGTTAACTACATTACAAATGTATGAAACAATTGCACTGACAGGGTGGGAGAAAAGTGTGGTCCTAGTAATTTTGGAATTGAGTGGAGTCTGTAAGACTAAAGGCATACGAGCTATGCATAAGTTCTGTGTTTTAGTTGATGAAGTTTAATGAGTAGGTCCCATTTGATAGATATGAAGACAGAGCTATGCTTTAAAGGGTATGTCTGTAAATGCAGTTATATGTATGCATGTGTATATATGTATGTGTATATATAGTTTACAGTAATATATATAGTATATAGTCGTGTGTGTGTGTATGTGTGTGTGTATTCCCTTTCCATGAATTCTTAAGTGGTAGTTGTTCAGTTAAAAGAGAGATAGTCTCAAATCTATTCAAAATATTTCCACATTTACACCATTAGCTTTGTGGACATGGAACTGGAAAGGTCATTTTTGAGGAATCCACTCTTGTTGTCTCTGAGTCTTTTGGTATGACTTTGAGGGTTGACTCTGAATACTCCCAATTAGCCTAACAGGTTCCTTGTAGGAGGGAGTATCAAGTGGATAACTAGGAACAAATAATAAACCAAAAGCATCGCACTGAGACTGAAATAGCTTTTTTTTTACGGCCTTCCCTAACTTGTCTTGAGTCTGGGTCCAATGACACGTGGAAGGAATTCCAACATTATCCTCATGCCTTTGTCAAACTTCCTTTTGGCTATTTTTTCTTTCATGAAAGTATCTATATATCTGAAGTGTTTCTTCTTGTTTGTGTCTGTGAATTTTTGAATCATTATTTATGGTAATGTTTTTCCCCTGTCGAATCTCTTCTTCCTGGATTTAATCCATCAAAATGCAAGCAGGGACATTCATAAATACTATGAAAGTCACTAAATTCATTTTCACAAATAAAATTCTCTGTTTCACCAAGCAACTCATTCTCCCCTGACATAAATTTCCATTGCTATAATCTCTTGGTTCCACCAAGTCAAGAAATTGTTTTTCTGCTCAGATGTATTTCTCCCTTCTAATCTCTTATGTTCTTTCATTTTTACCATGGCCAGAGGGAAGAAAATATTTTTTTTTATTCCAAAGAAATATTTCATCTTGTATTTGAAATGCTTTTATTGGGGAATGTGTTATATATATATATATATATATATATATATATATATATATATATATATATATATATATTGGTGTGTACAGTCTCTGAAACCACATGTGACTTCTAGATCAATAGTCTGAAAACTTTCCCTTGAAAGGTTAGATAGTAGGGGCACCTCGACTCTTGGTTTTGGCTCAGGTCATGATCTCAGGGTCATGATCTCAGGGTCATGAGGTCAGCCCCACCTTGAGACCTGGTGGAGCAGCCTGGGCTTTGCATTCAGCAGGGAGTCTGCCTCTCTCCTTCTCCCTCTCCCCCTCCCTCTTCTCCCCCCACCCCAAATAAATAAATCTTAAAAAAAAAAAAAGAAAAAAAGGTTAGATAGTAAATATTGTATACTTGTGGGACATAACATCTCTCTTGCAACTACTCAATTTTGGCCTTCTAATGTGACAAAAACCACATACAGGGCATAAACAAATGGACATGGCTATATTCCAGTAAGACTTTACTGCCAGTCTGTGGAGTGGAGTGTGCCAATACATGTTCTAAATTACTGAGAGGGGCGCCTGGGTGGCACAGCGGTTAAGCCTCTGCCTTCGGCTCAGGGCGTGATCCCGGCGTTCTGGGATCGAGCCCCACATCAGGCTCCTCCGCTATGAGCCTGCTTCTTCCTCTCCCACTGCCCCTGCTTGTGTTCCCTCTCTCGCTGGCTGTCTCTGTCTCTGTCGAATAAATAAATAAAATCTTTTAAAAAAAAAAAATTCTAAAAAAAAAAATAAATTACTGAGAAAATTAATATTTTTTAAAAATTTTGCTTGATGGTTTCTAGCTTTTGATCACAAATATATTCATGTGGTGTCCAGAAATCACATTTCAAAAATGTCTGAAGATCTATCCTAATATTTAGTAAAAAAAATATATATATAAACATATGCATATGTTTATCAGTTTTCGCTATATGCATACATCTCTCCTATGATTCTTAGTTTAAATTACATTGAAGTGTGTATACTATTATTTTGGTTTCCTACATAATATTAACATTTGGGGATTTAGAAACACTTCAAGGAAGCAAAGACTTGAAATGTTTCTTTTCTAAATAGTTGTATAGGGATCCACATTCGATTTCATGGAAATATTATCTTTATATCCCCTTATAAGTTTATTGTCCTGAAGACCAATTTATTTGTGTTGTGTGCTGTCTTAGTCTGTTCAGGCTACTATAATGAAATACTACAGACTGAGTAGTTGACAAACAACGGGAATTTGTTTCTCCCAGTCTCCAGAATGGAAAGTCCAACATCAGGCACCAGCATGGTCATGTTTTGGTGAAGACTCTTTTCATGGCTTATAACTGGTGACTTCTCTCTGTGTCCTCCCATGTCAGAAAGAGCTAGAATTCAATCTGGAGCTTCTTTTATAAGGCACCAGTCCCATTCATGAAAGATCCAACTTCATTATCTAAGCAACTCCAAATGGCTCCACCCATCACAAACCACCACCTTGGGCATTAGTATTATAACATCTGAATTTGGGGGTGAGGGACGCAAACATTCAAACAATGACGTACCTTCTTGAAATATGGTAATATGATGAAACCATCAATCTCTATGCAATGCACTTTACCTAGTTTGATCATAGGCAGTTGGGGTAGCGGAAGAAATGAAGGAAGAAAGAAAAACAAACTATTTTTGTCATGTAGCATGGCAATGAGATCCTTGAGTAAAGTTTCCAAAGCAGCACCTTCTTAAGCAGATAAATGTCCTTGACAGAATATTAAAGACAGCTGGTTGGCAGAAATAAATAGGCAGAAAAAACTGCATCGCATCTTCAGTAAATTAATACTATTAGTATGAACGTAACTCAATATGTTGCTGGTCCTTATGTATGTTTATACATACTTCCATATGTAATATTTGTTTCTGTGTATGGTTACATACTTATATATCCTGCAGTTAGATAAGGATACTTTCATACTGCAGAAACAGAATTTATCCATTTATGCACAGACCCATACATATCTAACTGTCCAATAAAAACTGATCAAATTCAGAAAAACATATTTATAACAACCTTTATTTTTAATATATTTTAGTAAAAGAATGATTCCATCTAATTTGGTGTGACTCTCACAACCTTCTAACAGAGGTAGGTAAATACATTCATCCCGTCCTTACTAATGAGGATATTGAGACTATAGTGATTATTCATCTTGCCTGTGTTTGTACAATACGTAACATGAATTGTTGGGTTTGGAGACCATGCATTATGATTTCTGGTCTACACTCCCTGTCTCTAGTAATCAGCTTTCTCTTATACAGTCATTTATAATCACCAAGTTTTGAGTCACACAACAGTATGTTAGATACTGCTCAAATAATTTTGCTTTGCCATGCCACAAATAAGATTTCTTTTGTTTTAAAATTACTTTTGATCTGTATTATATTCTCATGGAATAGTCAGGACAGGTCCTAGTAGCCGTTTTTTTCCCCTGATAAAGTTGAAGGACCAAATAGGCAGGTGAATTTTTTAATGTTAGACCCTTGGTTTCAGTATTGGAACAAGAGTTGGAGTTCTTTATTTCTAGTCCATTAGTTATTCAGCTGAATTATAGCTATTTGTTAATGCCAATATCAAAATTATAATAACTACCCAAATATTGTAAGTTTAGGTTGGTTTTCTGGGGTAGAAAAAGGAAGATTTAGTTATGTAATAAGAATTATAATAATAATAGTAGAGCAATAATGATAACTAATGCTTATATAGCACTCAATATATGCCAGGCACTTTTTTAAGGGCTTTACCTTAACTAATTTTTTTTTAAAAGATTTATTTATTTATTTATTTATTTATTTATTTATTTATTTATTAGACAGAGACAGCCAGCGAGAGAGGGAACACAGCAGGGGAGTGGGAGAGGAAGAAGCAGGCTCCCAGCGGAAGAGCCTGATGTGGGGCTAGATCCAGAAAGGCCAGGATCACGCCCTGAGCCGAAGGCAGACGCTTAACGACTGTGCCACCCAGGCGCCCCCTACCTTAACTAATTTAACACTTTTCTAGAGATAAGGAAATAAGGCAGAGCAATGTGCCTAAAGACAAAAGCTACTAAGTGATAAAGGATTCATTTAGACAATCTTACTACAGAGTCTGCACACTTAACCAGAACACTATACCATCTCTTTTAGTAAAGTGATCTCCATGTGTAAGACAAAATTAACATTGGTGAGATGTCAATGACACATACAGTTATTGTAAGGTGAAGGAGGGGTGATGACTTTAAACAAGTCAGGCAATCAAGAAATGGTTGTATCAATATTTACAAAATGATGAAAATCACAAACAATTACAATATAGACATGAACAGTAGTTTACATTAAACATTATTTCAAAATTGTTGCACATGTTATTATTCCATTAGTCATGATATTATATTAAAGGGCAGCAGCTGAAAGACTGTTAGTGTATGATTTTTATTTTATTTTTACTGTTTATATTTACATTTAAAATATATTTAAAATCTAATTCCTTATTCATCTGTTCAGACATCATTTCACCTATTATTTTCAGATATATATTAGTATACCCACATTCCCCTCCAAACCTCTTTCTATATCTGCAATTAGGTCTTCATGTTGTCCACTTGTTAATTTGAAATACTTGAAATATAATAAGTATAGTTCGTAATTTTATCCTTTTATAAATGCATTCACAAAAGAACCAAATATTATAACTGCATCTGTGAAGAAAAAACAGTTGAAAGAAAATATTTCAAATATCCAGGTCAAATGGATTTTAATCTCTTAACATTCCATTAAGCTTATTCAAAATCATGCTACCAAGGAGCATGTTTTTCTTAAGAAAACTGTTTTCCCTACATTTTTAATAAACTGCATTTTTTCTTGTGAAAGAGATGTCAGATGACTGACTTCTACTGCCTATGATTTAATCACACAGTTGTTAAGTATTCTAACTTGATTCAATTGTTTTCTTAGTATGTTTGTGCCTACCATGATAAAAACAACATTTTATTGTACACAGCTAGTTTCCATCTGAACTTTTGAAGATCCCTTAGCTTTCTTGCTTGTATGTCTACATTCTTCATTATGCTATATGGGATTCTCAAGTATTTTTATAAAAAATAATGAATTGAAAAAAATAACTTTTTTGGGTCAGATTTATCTAAAAATGTCTTTTTTTCCTTTCAACTGATAGTTTTGATAATGGCAGACATTTTTTCAGTTGAAAATTGTTTTCCCCCAGATTTTTAAATGCATAATTCCATTTCTGTTTTTATTATTCAGGTTTGCTGATGATAAGACTAAAGATTTTGTATCATCTCATATTTTATTCCTCTTCTGAAGTTTTATGAGTTAAATATGGTTATCATTATTTTGATACTAGTAGTCCATATTATTGCCTTCCAATCTGAAGACTTGTGTCTTTCTTCCAGTTTGATTTTTTTTTCTTTTTTTCAATTTGTGTACCTACATTTTCTCTGTTCTATTTTTCTGGAACTCTTAAGAGATGGATATTAAATATAAAAGCCTGGATAGATTCTTTATTGTCTCTTTAGAGCTGAACGAAAGTTTTGACTATTTTGGTGTCTTGCATTGTTAACTTTAGAGTGCAGAGAAGAACAGGCAAATAGAATGGATCATTTAAAAAATTGCCAAGAGAAGTTGGTAGCTACACTTAAGCACATGGTCCCACCTATAGTGTGTTAGTTTCATAGGGCTGCCATAACTAATTACTACAAACTTGATTGCTTAAAACAACAGACATTTACTCTCTTATAGTTCTAGGGCCAGAAGTGTAAAATCAAGGTGTCAACAAGGCCATACTTCCTTCAAAGGTTCTAGAGATTAATTTTGCTTGTCTTTCCCAGCTTCTGGTGGTTTCAGGGATTACTTGGTTTAAGGTAGCATAATTCTGATCTTGGCCTCCGTCTTTACTCACCTGCGACTATATTGCAAATCTCCTTTTTTTCTTGTAAGGATTCTAGTCATTGGATTTAGAGCCCAACTTAAATCCAAGATGATCTCACCTTAAGATCCTTAACTTAATTACATCTGCAAAGATTCAATTTCCAAATAAAGTCATGTTCATAGGTACTGGGGGTTAGGACTTAAACATATCTTTTTGGAGGACAGAATTCAACTCACTGCACTTGACATCCTGCATCCGTGCAGGCAGGTCTCAAATTCCTCAGAATATTCCTCCAGTTTTAGTCTGAGTAAAAATAGTACTTTTTACTTCCTAGCATGCTGGCTCTAGACTGGAGCCCCTCAGAAATTCTGTTCTAAAGATTGTTCATACTCAACTACAGTCTTATGGTATGTAAGACTTAGCTGTGGACATTTATACTGTACCTTCTTCATAAATATATTTGTACTGTTTTCTCTTTTCCTAGGGTCCGATATCACATTTGGTCCAAGGGTTCTGCTTCTGACAATGACAATGGTAGAATTGCTTGTTTCAAATTAACCATACTGCTAGAAAACAACTAGAAAAGTTATAGGAGAGAGAGAGAGGGAAAGAGAAAGAGAACAAAGAAATAGAGAATAAGGCAAATCTCATTATTTTTCTATTTTTCAGAATTATTACCTGATGCCCAATTACTTAAAACCATTATTTCATATTTTTATCTGATTTTTGAGTTGTTTAAATAAGGAGAGTTAATATTGACTCTATTAATCTTTCTTAGCTAGAAGTAAATTTTATAGCTACAAATACATAAGAATGAGATTTAAAAATCACTTATATAAAAAGCAAATTCAAGAATGTAAGGAAACTGGAGCAAAATTAATATCAAAGGAGGAAGAAATAGTAAATGTATAAAAGAAGCTGATAAGACATTAACAAGTACAATAACCCAAGACTGGGTAAACAGAAACAAAAGTTGGTTCTTTGAAATATGTAAGAGAATTTTTAATAAACTAGTCATTGCTAACTTTGGCATTGAAAATGAGACATCACTATAGACCCTAAATATTAGAAAAATTATAAAAATTAAAAAATAAAAGAACATTACAAGTGACTTCATTCCAAGAATAATGGAACATGTAGATAAATAGGATAAAACTATAGAAAAAGAAACTAATCAAAGCAGACACAAAAATAAAAAGGATGTCTGAATTGCACTATATCTATTAGAGATATTGAATCTGCAGTTAAGAGCCTTCCAAGATTTTAGGCACAGATGCCTCATTTGTAAATTATTCCAAAAAAACTAAAGAATAAAAAAACCACTCTCAGAAATTCTGTTGAGCTTAAAATGAAAGGAAATATTCCTTTAACTGTTTTATGATATGAGCATAACCTTAATATAAAAGCTTGAGAAGGAAACGCCCATCCAATAGCTGTGCATGGCCTAAAGAAATACAGTAACAGTAAAAAAAAATCTCAAGGAAGATAAATAGCAAGAAAACCAAAACTACTAAATGTCTGGAAATCAGAGACAAAAAAAATCTTAAAAACAACAGAAATAAAAAGTATATTACCTTTAAAGGAGCAAAGTCAAACTTGGTAGATGATGTTACAAAGAAAGTATGGAGCTGATGACAATGAAAAGATATATTTAAAGTGTTTAAGGCAAAACTGCCAACCTAGAATTCTATAACCAGTGAATTTAGTCTTCAAAACAAAAACAAAACAAAGATATTTTCAGACAAAAGAAAAAACTGGAAAATATATATTTCCAGCAGACGTGCCCTACAAATAAAGGAAAGAAGTTTTTCGGAAAGAAACAAGTTATCCAGGAGACAAACATGAAAAATTATGGGAAGAAGTGAGGGATACCAGAAAGAGTAAAATGTTTTATGGGTATAAATGAAGATTGATTATTTAAAAGAACAATAATGGGGGCACCTGGGTGGCTCAGTCAGTTAAGCTTCTGCCTTTGGCTCAGGTCATAATCCCAGAGTCCTGGGATGGGCCCCGCATAGCATCATGCTCCCTGCTTAGCTGGGAGTCTTCTCCCTCTCCTTCCACCTCTCCCCCAATCCACCCCCCATTATGCTCTCTCTCTTTCAAATAAATAAATAAAATCTTTTAAAAAAAGAGCAATAGTAGTAATGTCTTAAGGGATTTATAACTTTGGCAAATATATATGATGACAGTGACACAAAAGGTAGGACAGGTTCAATGGGGTTAAACAGTTGTAAGACTTTTATATTA
Organism: Ursus arctos; assembly: GCF_023065955.2. Taxonomy (NCBI): domain Eukaryota; kingdom Metazoa; phylum Chordata; class Mammalia; order Carnivora; family Ursidae; genus Ursus; species Ursus arctos. Next base: position 68,963,720 of record NW_026622763.1, read on the forward strand.
TTTCAGAAGTGGTAAAAGCATTAAATGAAAGTGTTATTTAAATAAATCAAAGATGCAGTTATGATCTTAGGATAACCACTGAAATAATTATAACAAGATATAAACAGCTGATACTGTAAAAACAAAAAGAAATCATTTAAAAATTTCATTTAATCCAGAAAAAGGAAAAAAGGAAAAAATAAAAATGATAGCAATGTTGCAGATATAAAACCAACTATATTCATGAATATCCAAAATGTAAATGTAATAAACACTTTATTTTAAAGATTATAAAACTGAATTTTAAGAACAAACTATATTTCTAGTTTCTTGAAAATTTGGATGTTAAAAAAAACACATAGTTCTAAATTACCTAGGATTTAATGGTGAAATCACAGTGGCAGTTAGAGTACGTATATAAAGCCTAACATAAATTAAAATGTATCTGTGTTAGTTTATTCAGGCTGCTATCACAAAAATCCCATAAACTGCATGGCTTATAAATAACAGAAATTTATTTCTCACATTTCTGGAAACTGGGAAGTCCAAGATTATGGTACTGGCAGATTTGGTGTGTGGTGAGGATACTTCCTGGTTTGTAGATAGCCGTCTTCTCACTGCAACCTCAGATGGCAGAAAGGGCAAGGGATCTCCCTGGATCCTCTTTTATAATGGCAGCCCATTCATAAGGGCTCTTATGCCCTAATCACCTCCCAAATGTAGCACCTTGGGGGTTAGGATTGCAACATATGAATTTAGGGAGGACACAAATATTCATACCATTGCAATATAAAATTTTGTAGAATATAGCTAATAGTCCTTGTAAGGAAATTTGGAGCTTTAAATAACTATCTCAAAAAATAAAGGAAAGCTGAAATTTAATTATTTAAGCTTTCAGTTCACAAAGCTGGAAAAGAAAAAAGTAAATCAAATATAGATAATATCCTTTTAGCTCCTCCAGTATTCATTGTAGGTGGTTTCCAAATTTCACAAAAATTGTCAAGATAAGCCTTATGTTATATTTAAAACTAATTTTTTGGTTATGATGTTAGATGTGTGGTTATTGTTTAGCTCTAAATCTGTTATATTGAAAAATGAGTCTGAAAGATAATGTTTATAAATTGATGAATATAAAATATATTTATTAATATATAAATAAATTGGAAGGCATATAATAACTGTAAGTAACATACTGTTCTATAAGATAGTGAATATAATATAAATATAAATATTTGTTTATTTGGTCTACATTGCTATAGATATTTATATAAACCTGGATAGCTGGTAATAACTACTATATGAATGGATAATTGGTATACATTTACAAAAGCTTATTAATTTTATCTTTAGGTTATGTGATTACTAGTTTCCTTGGTTTTTCCCCATATGATTTTCAGTATTCTTACAATGATTGGTATTATTTAATAAGAATTTTTTTTTTTTAAAGATTTTATTTATTTATTTGGCAGAGATAGAGACAGCCAGTGAGAGAGGGAACACAAGCAGGGGGAGTGGGAGAGGAAGAAGCAGGCTCACAGCGGAGGAGCCTGACGTGGGGCTCGATCCCGCAACGCTGGGATCACGCCCTGAGCCGAAGGCAGACGCTTAACGACTGCGCCACCCAGGCGCCCCTATTTAATAAGAATTTTAAAATAACAATATATAATATTTAGTAATCATTTTCATATATTTCCCTAATATCACAAAAACCATGAGCAGAGATATTGTTTATACCTCCTTTGACAGGTGAACAAACGTTAGAATTTTCTGAAAATTATCATGAGAACAGAAGCTATACCATAGTAGGGAATGCAAGTCCATAACCAAGAAGTGAGGAGAAATGCCACTAAAACAGTGACATAGGGGGCTCCTGAATTTCCTTTCTCCCATGCATGCACCAAATATACAGCTGTATATGGAGAATTCCCCATGAGACAATTCAGAAACCCGTTGAGTGATTCCAACACCTTGGGTAACTGGTAAAATATCCACATCGAAGTGAGTAAGAAAGGCTGAGACATAACTCTTGCCACAATCCTGCCATATCCCTGGCACAGTGCCTATACCAATTGGGAGGGAACCAACCCCCATCTTCTCCCTGAGGAGAGAGGGTTTGGACCATACATCTGCTAACCCAACTTTTAAGGCTACTAAGAACTAGCTCCCAAATCACTTAGCCTTGAGAGCTGAGAGGGCTTGGCATTTATGAGAATTCCTGGACCACACAAAACAAAGAGGCATTTCTATTTAGGCACATAAGCATTCCCATGACTATTCTCTCTGGCTCAACACAGAATGAAAGCAAAAACACCTAGCTCCTGGTTTCTCCTAGATAAGAGCTAGAATCCATACCTAATATCCTAACCTTTCCAGCTGCCGCCTGAAAGATTCCACTTTACCTGAATTGGGAAGGTGAAGGGATAGGCAATTAGTAATCCTCTAGGAGCCTGAACAGGCATATGAGCATTTTCCATACTTTTGGGGCATTGGCAGATCTTGGCATAAAAATTACTAGGAGCCACTAAGAACACAGACAATAAATTGAAAAATCACAAAGATTTCAGGGCCAACCAGGAGGTTAGGCCATGCTGGTTGATGAGTTTCATCTCCCACATGAAACCAGTCTGTCAAGGCTGGGAGAGGTAGCTGTTTTACCTAATGCACAGAAACACAGATAGTCAAAGAACAGGAAGAAACGGGGAAATATGTTCTAAACAAAACAACAAGATAAATTGTCAGATATTTCCTTAATGAAATGGAGATAAGTGATCTACCCAATAAAGAGTTCAAAATAATAGTCATAAAAATGCTCAATGAGGAGCCTCCATACTGTTTTCACAGTGGCTGCACCAGCTTGCGTTCCCACCAACAGTTCACCAGGGTTCCTTTTTCTCTGCATCCTCTCCAACACTGGCTCTTTCTTGTGTTTTTGATTTTAGCCATTCTCACAGGTGTTAAGATGATATCTTATTATGGTTTTGATTTGTATTTCCCTGATGAGGAGTGATGTTGGCATCTTTTCATGTGTCTCTTAGCCATCTGTATGTCTTCCTTGCAAAAGATGTCTCTTCAGCCCATTTTTTAAATTGGATTGTTTTTTTGGTGTCAAGTTGTATAAGTTCTTTATGTATTTTGGATATTAACCCCTTATCAAATATATCATTTGCAAATATCTTCTACCATTCAGTAGGTTGCCTGTTTTGTTTTGTTGATGGTTTTCTTTGCTGTGCAAAACCTTTTTATTTCAGTGTAGTTCTAATAGTTTAGTTTTGTTTGTGTTTCTCTTGCCTAAGGAGACATATCTAGAAAAATATTTCTATGACTGATGTCAAAGAAATTACTGCCTATATTTTCTTCTGGGAGTTTCATGGTTTCAGGTCTCACATTAATCCATTTTGAGTTTATTTTATGAAAGGTGAGGAAAGTAGTTCACTTTTATTATTTTGCATATAGATGTCCAGTACAATTTGTTGAAGAGACTATCTTTTCCCTATTGTATATTCTTGCCTTCTTTGTTGTTGATTAATTGAATTAATAGATAGATGGATAAAGAAAATGTCACACACACACACACACACACACACACACAGAGGAATATTTGACAGCCTTAAAAAAGAAATGAATCCTACCACTTATGACAACATAGGTGAAACTGGAGGGCATGATGGCTGAGTGAAATAAGGTAGAGAGAGAAAGACACATATTGCATAGTATCACTCACATGTGGAATCTAAAATATCTTTTTTTTTTTTTTAAGATTTTATTTATTCATTTGACAGAGATAGAGATAGCCAGCGAGAGAGGGAACACAAGCAGGGGGAGCGGGAGAGGAAGAAGCAGGCTTCCAGCAGAGGAGCCCGATGTGGGGCTCGATCCCAGAATGCCGGGATCACGCCCTGAGCAGAAGGCAGACGCTTAACGAGTGAGCCACCCAGGCACCCCGGAATCTAAAATATCTTTTTTAAAAAGTCATGTTTATAGTATTAGAGAGTAGACAATGGTTGCCAAGGGTCTGTAAAGTGGGGGAAATAGGAACAGATTGGTACAAAGGTGCAAACTTTTAGTTATAAGATGAATAAAATCTGAGGATCTATTGCATAACATGGTGACTATAGTTGATAATCTATTATGTAATTGAAATTTGCCTAGAGAGTAGATCTTCGGGGGGTGCCATTAAAAAAAAGTATGTGAGGTGATTGATGTATTAATTAACTCAATAGAGGAAATCCTTCACAATGTGTACATATATCAAATTACCATAATGTACACTTTAAGTATATTACAATTTTATTTGTCAGTTATACCTCAATAAAGCTGAAAAAAGTCAGAATTTTCTATTGAAATTTCAAGGAATGTTGATTTAATTATTTAATCAAATTAAACTAATCCTCCATCAGGTAGATTTTCTTTAATTTATAGATGACAAGTTAAAAGATAATAGATGCAATTCAGTTAAAATTTATGAAATTATTAAAACTTTTTTAGCATGTTATAATTTCATTTTTGAGAAACATTTTTAAAAGTCTACTGAATAAGGTAGGCTCCATTCAAATTTTCCTAATGACAATTATCTAAATTTATTTTTAGTACGGTTACTTTATTTTTTTATTTTTTAATTTAAATTCAATTAACATATAATGTATTATTTTTTTCATAAGTATAGGTCTGTGATTCATCAATCTTATATGATACCCAATGCTCATTACAACACATACCTTCCCCAAGATACTTTAAACAAATATGAAAACCAATGTTTATAGTCTGTGTGTGTATAGCATACATATATATATACACACACACATATATGTGTATGTAATACATAGATAGTATATATTTAATAATATGCATGTGTGTATATGTAATATACATAAACTGCATAAATATATTTAAATACATTACATATGTATATATCCATTATTATATGATTATTTTATAAATTCAATAGGGAGATAAATGGGAATGCATCAGGAATAAAAAGTAGTATTTTTTCTCAAAATTTAGATACTAAACTCTAATAAGGCTTTGGAAATGCATGTGATTTTACATCAAAGAAAATATAAAAATATATAAAACATTTTATTCATCAGTTAATAGTGCACCTAAATTCAATGAACCAAATATATTTGTTTGGGAATCTGCTTTTTGGGTTATGCGTGATTTAAATATATTTTAAGTAATTTTAATTTTACCATCAATGATATAATGGATACTTGTAAAATATTTTTAAAAATATGTGCACACAATTTGAAAAGTAGAATTACCCCTTTGTATTGTCACATCCTACATTTGATAGAATTATGAATACTGTTATGCACATTCTTTTTTATATGATAGTACTTCAAATCTGATTTTAGAAAACTAAGAAAAGATAATTTGACCAATATAACATTGAACATTATTATAATTTGGAATTACACAGTTTCATTTTTTTCAACCTCAAAATCGTGTTGCAAAAAATTGAACAATTTGAAAAGCCCTGTGATCATTATATCTTTTTTTGTGTAATTCATGTTAAAAATACTTGTTAATGAATTCAGGACCAAGTGCATATAATCACAGAGCACAAATTAAGACTTCTATTATCATTAATGGAAGTAAACACACAAATCAGGAGAAAATGGATCCTTATATTCTGAACTTTGAAGTTTATATGAGAAATAAATTAACCATAAAATTAGAATGCAGGCAGCTTCTAAAGAAATAGTCTTAAAGGTATTCTAAAGTACTTAAAAGGCAATATTTCCTTAGGAATTTAAGCAGAGACACATAAGTTGAACAAGAGAATTTGAAAAATTGGGCAAGATTTAGATTCCCATTAAAATTAACCTTTGCTTAAGTTTCTTGGAAAGTGAATTGAACTCACTGTAATTGCTACTATACTATAATTAAAAGAATAGACAAATCCTCCATTTACCCCCTAGTCACCAAAAACCTAGATATACATTGGTACTCTTTCCAAAGTGACTATCATCATGATTACTCTCCCAGAGAGGGAAAAAAAGGAATTATTTTGAAGAACATGGGGAGTAATATAAAAGAAAGTAGATTAAAAATGCAGACAAATGTACATGTTTAAAATTTTTAAATTTTTAATCAGGAGGAAGGTTTTTATTATGCAGTCTTTAAAATTTTAATGTAGAGATAAATGTATATAGGAATGTGTGAAATTCAGATATTGTGTTTCACAAAATATTTAGAAAAGAAGGATCATGTAGAAGGATAAGATCCTAAGAATATGTGAACATTAACCTCTTCTGGAATGACAATGTGAAAACAGAAATCTTAGCATGAGCCATGAACCATTGTCAAGATTTGATTGCAAAATGTAAGACCACGACCTAAAAGGCTGACTATAATAAGTATATAGATATATGTTGTAATTCATGTCTAACCTAGACTCTTATCTCTATTAAAAGTCAGAAATATTTTAAGACCTTTTTCTAATTTAAATTTCTTCCATATATCATTTTAATTTGACCTAGAAAACTAAGGTATACTTTAATTTCAAAACAGCTATGTTCGAGGTTTGCTAGATCAAATTTGAACCACTCAGTTCACCAATGTACCTAGGATAACCGCTGAAATACTTATAACAGAAGATATAGTTAAACAGCTGATAGTGTAAAAACAGAAAGAAATCATTTAAAAATTTATTTAATCCAGAAAAAGGAAAGAAGGAAAGAATAAAAAAATAAATAAAAATGATAGCAATGTTGTAGATATAAAACCAAAAGTTTTACTTTATCATAGCAATTTTTAGAAACAACTTAATTTTTAAATTTAAAAATTTTTAAAGATTTTATTTATTTGACACAGAGAGAGAGAGGGAGCACAAGCAGGGGGGAGCAGCAGGCAGAGGGACAGGGAGAAGCAGGGTCCCTGGTGAGCAGAGAGCCCGATGTGGGGCTTGATCCCAGAACCCTGGGATCATGACCTGAGCCAAAGGCAGACCCTCAACTGACTGAGCCTCCCAGGTGCCCCAAATTAAAAATTTTTAAAAACAGATTGAGGTTAATAGCAAAATTGAGAGGAAGATACAGAGATTTACCATATATCCCCTGCCTCCACACATGCATAATGAGTTTCATTATTAACAGCCCAAACAGAGCATTACATATATTACAATTGATAAACCTGCATTGACACCCAAGTCCATATTATACATTATGGCTCTCCCTTGGTGCTGTCCATTCTGTGGGTTTAGACAAATATATAATGACATGTATCCACCGTTATAGTGCCATACAGAATATTTTCACTGCCTTTAAGATCCTCTGTGTTCCACCTGTTCCTCCCTCCCCACTCCCACAACTCCTGTTAACTAATTACTGACTTCATAGTTTTGCCTTTTCCAGAAGGTTGTAGGGGTGGAATCATATAATATGTAGCCTTCTCAGATTGGCTTCTTTCTTTTAATAATATGCACAATTGCTTCTTTCACTTAGTAATTTGAAATTAAGTTTTCTTTACGTCTTATCATGGCTTGATAGCTTTCTCTCTCTCTCTCTCAGTGCTGAATAATACCCCATTGTCTAGATTTACTCATTCACCTATTGCAGTACATTTTTATTGTTTCCCAGTCTTAGCAAATGTAAATAAAGCTGTTATAAGTAAGTGTGTGCAGGTTTTAAGGTGGAATACCAAGGAGAACAATTGCTGGATCATATGATAAAAGTATGTTTAGTTTTATAAGAGATCACCAGATGGTCTTTCAAAATTGCTTTACCATGTTGTGTTTCCAGTAGCAATGAGTGAACGTCCCTGTTGCTCCAACTTCTCATCAGCATTTGTTATTGCAAGTGTTCTGAATTTAGGCCATTTTAATAGATATGGAATGGAAACTCCTTTTTGTTCTAATTTGACATATCATGTGGGGCATCTTTTCGTATGTTTATTTGTCATCTTTGGTAAAGTGTTTGTTAAGGACTTTGACCCATCATTAACTGGGTTGTTTTCTTATTATTAAATTTTAAGAGATTTTGTATATTTTGGATAATGATCCTTTATCAGTTGTGTCTTTGCAAATATTTTGTCCCACTCAGTGGCTTGTCTTCTCATTCTCTTGACATTGTCTTTTGCAGAGTAGATATTTTCAGTTTCACTGAAGTCCAGCTCATCATTCTTTCTTACATGGATTGCATTTTGATGCTGTATTTGGAAAAGACATTACAATACCCAAGACCATCTTGGTTTTCTCCTGTGTTATATTCCAGAAGTTGTATGGGTTTACATTTTACATTTAGGTCCATGATGCATTTTGAGTTATTTTTTTGTGAAGTGTGTAAGATCTGTGTCTAGATTTATTATTATTATTATTATTATTATTATTAGAAAGAGAGCATGCAAATGCACGAGTTTGGGAAGGGGCAGAGGGACAGAGAGAGAGAGAATCTCCAACAGACTCCCTGCTGAGTGCAGAGCCTGACTCAGGGCTCAATTCCATGACCCCAAGATCATGAACTAAGCTGAAATCAAGAATTGGATGCTTAACTGACTGAGCCACCCATGTGCCCCTCTTTCACTGTATATTTTCTATTAATTTACTTAATGGTTACCCTTGGGTTTCTTAACTTAAAAATTTTAGTTTTATATTAACACTAGTTTAATTTCAATAGTTTATAGAAACTTTTTACTGGTACACCTCTTTCTCTACCCTTTACACCTTTGTGTTATTATTTTAATACACATTTTATCTTTATATATTATAAGCCCATCAATACAGCTTTATAATTTTTGCTTATTAAAACTGTATTTTAAGTCAAATAGGAGAACAAGAGTCACAAAAAATACATGAGTGCAGTCTTTTATACTCACCTATATAGTTACCTTTACCAGTGTTTTTTTAAATTAAAAATTTTTTTTATTTCTTCAAAAATCTTGAGGTGCTATCTAGAGTCTTTTCATTTCATCTCAAAGGGCTCCTTTTTTGTTTTGTTTTGTTTTTTTGTATGGTTACTCTGCTAGTGACAAAATATCTCCATTTTTGTTTATTTGGGAATGTCTTAATTTTTCCTCATGTTTGAAGGCTAGGTTTTCTAGATACAGAATTCTTTTTCTTTTTTTTAAAGATTTTATTTAGTTGAGAGAGAAAGAGAGAGAGAACAAGCAGGAGGAGCACAGGCTAAGGGAGAAGCAGACTCCCTGGTGAGTAGGTAGCCCAATGTGGGGCTTGATCCCAGGACCCTGAGATCATGACCTGAGCTGAAGGCAGACGCTTAACCAACTGAGCCACCCAGATGTCCCTTGGATATAGAATTCTTAATTGATAGTATTTTTCTTTTAGCACTTTGGATGTGTCACCACAAAGCTTTCTGGCCTCATGATTTCTGACAAGAAGTCAGCTGTAAATCTTATACAGGATCCTTCATACTACAATGATAGTTTTTCTGCATTTGAAATTTTTTTGTTTGTTTATATCTTTCAGGGTTTTGATTATGAAGTTTCTTGGTAGGCATCTCTGAATTTCTTCTATCTGGAGTTCATTAAACCTCTTAGATATACAGATAAATTTTTTAAAATCAAATTTGGAATGGATGTAGACATAAGTTCTTAAAATATTTTTTCTGCATCTTTTATTTTCTCTTCTCTCCTCTGGACCTTCCATTATGCATCTATTGATCAGTTTGTTGGTTTATCTCAGATCGCTAATAATCTATTTTTTTTTTTTTACCTATTCTTTTTTATTTCTTTTCCTCAGACTGAAAAAATATTGACCTATCTTTGTATTTACTAGTTCATCATTCTATCAAGTCTGTTGTCGAACCCCTCCAATGAATTTTTTTTCAGTTATTTTTCTTACTGACTCCAGAATTCCTATTTGAGCAGTTTATTAATTTATCTCTTTTTTTTTGCATTGTATATTTGATGAGATGTCATTTTCACACTTGCCACTAGTTTATTAGACATAATTTCCTTTAGTTTGAATATATTTAAGCTACCTGATTTCAGATCTTTGTCTAATAAGCAACATTTTTACTTTGTCATGGAGAGTTTCTTTTGACTGCTTTATCATATTTTTCTGTGCATGAGCCATTTATTACTGTTTCTTTTTGTGTCTTATAACTGTTTTCATTGGAATCTAGACATTTAAAATAACATAGCATGGGAACTATTAAAATCAGTCCATTCTTTGGTTTGTTGTTGCTGGTTATTATTAGTATTGATGTTTGTTTATTTTGTGACTTTCCTGGACTACTTTTATAAAATCTATATTTTTTATTATATGTGACCACTGAAGCTCCTCCTCAGTTAGGTTAATAGTCAGTTAATGACTGTACAGAGATTTCCTCTTATACATTGTTCCATCCTCTGTTGAGGCATTCTGTTTGTATGTGGGGGCACATCCTCACTGATCTTATAGTTTATAGTTCTGTCTTAGCCTTTACTTCCTGCTTTCCTGGGATCTCGAAGTAAGCCAGAGGTAAAAGATTAGACACTTCTCACGATTTTCCTGAGTATGCACCTTTACCTGTACATGAATATAATGTTCTAGATCCCCAGACACATGTCAGAGGTTTCTAAAGTCCTACATGGACATCTCACTTCCAATATTTTCTTCTTAAGATTTTTGGTAAGCCTCTTATTTCCCCAACTGATATTGCAGCCTAGAATAGCTGCAATGTAAACAGCTACTGCTTTTTTTTCCCCCATAAATGTTTTGTGGGGAATGTTTTTTCTCACTAAGTGAACTCTGAGTTAGGTCAAGTAAAGAAAAACCTTGTGAATGAGGTTTTTCAGGAAGCTGCTAAACAGGTCAAATAGTGACAATTCTCTGAGGATAGGGCCTTAGGGGAGCTTTGAGCCAATTTTTTTTTTGCCCTCTAGTGGCCCTCAGGTTGCTGGTTTTCATACCTACCATGGTTGTGAGGTTGCTGGTTTCAAAGCTACCGGACAGCTAAGGAGAGGGAAATGGGAATAGAGCGAGCAAAATATCACAAGTCTCACTTTCTTTTAAAAACCAAGGTTCAGTCAATTTCTTATATAAGCCCTCCTTGTATTGTTGTAAGTCTTTGGTTAAGACTCAGAGTTGCATAAAAAGTTGATTTTTAGAATATTTGCCAATGTTCTCAGTGCTTTTATGGATGAATAATTTATGGAAGTTCTTATTCTGCCATTCTTACTAAGTGATTCTTCTGTAAGAGATACTGGAAGAGCAAGGTTAATATCCTCTAAACTACGTGTTTGCATGTACTAAATCACCATTTTAAAGCTTTGTGAAAATAGCATAGTTGATGGAATAATTGATAGCAACATAGCAAGAAAGGATTATAAATAGCATGTCTAGAATAAAGAAGAATAAAGGGCAACCACACCCTAGTTCTCTGAAATTATTAGATGGTGCTAAGTGATCATTGGCTCTTCTGGCTCTCACTGAAGAAGAATGAGATTAGAAAATGAGGTTAGGAGAGTAAGAGGGGACAGGAGCCATGAGAATGGCTATTTAACAAAAAAATATCCTACCTAGAATGGCAGAGTTGGCTGCTGCTGTGTAAGAAGGTCCTTGTAACAGAGGGGTAGAGGGAGAAGCTGACCACTACTTCAACAAACCTTTCAAAACATCTTGAAGAAACCTCGGCTTTCACAGCTATACCAACTGCCACAGTGGATCCTGACTCCAGACCGAGTCAGATTGAGGAAAAAGAAAATCCTTGTTCCTATTTCCCATTCATGTTTCTGCCCCCTAACTCTGAAGGGCATAATGTAAGCCTTGAAAATAACGGAAGAGATATCCTATTGCTAGACATATCCTCTTTCTTGTTTATACTCCCCCTGTGCACCCCCAGCACCCCCAATAGGGCACTAAAACCTTCTTTGGAAGAGGGACTTTGAAGCTCTTTCAGAAATACGAGAGCAGCAGTTTAAAATGAAGTGATTTCTATTTTAATAACTAAATGTAACCACAGATTTAAGAAACTGCTCAGATATTGCTTACAACAGAGAAGGGTGAAAGTAGTGATTAGAAGAAAAATAAAATCACTTCATGTATTTGTTCTACAAAACTAAGAACTTTTACATAACACAAATACAGAAATAAAGAAGAAAAACATTTTAGGAGTAACTTTTCTATCATTAATATTCTGTTTTCAATGATATTTTCCAATTTATGCAAGTGAAAATTATTTAAGGTCCATTCATATTGTGTGATATTTATGAATTTAGACATATTGCAGGGAATTGTATGGGACTCTTTTTAACTTTAGAGAATAATGTTTTAACTTTCATGTATAGTCCTTTTTAAAACATTCTGGTAAGACTTTTTGATTAAAAAAAATTGGGAGTACCTCTGAGGAGAGAATGCCACTTAAAGTTTTTTTTTTTTTCTTTGAATTTTTAAATGGGCAGTTTATCTCTGGAAATATCCGTATGGGTATTGGTCACAATTTTCACAAAGCCTGAACCACTGGATGTTGCACTTTTGAAATTCAGCTTTTACATGCATGGGAAACTTAACTGAGTTCGTACATAAATTATCAGGGATACATCATCAGGGATTAACTTAAAACGTAAACAAGTATTTTCATTATTTCATGATAATAGGAATATTTATTATTGAAATTTCTATTTTATCATTTACAAGTAGCAAAAATATTGTTTAGGCTAAAACCTTTTTTTCCAATACAGCATTAAGATAAAAATCAATCCAAATTAGGCATTGAAATGTCACTTTTAGGGTAAATTTATTAGTTAAAAATAATTCTCTTATTTGACACAAATTATTTGTAAGTGGGAATTTGAACCAAATCAAGCAGTATTTGAATTGTCAACATTAATTGTGATTACCTATTGCTTTTGTTGTGAATGGGAAAGAAAGCTGGCTGTGTTTTGCTTTAATCTGACCTTCACATGAAGTATTAAAGGAAGTTTACCTTTTACTAATTTCAGGTGTTTCAAGCTGTGGTTAAGAGCTGACCAGCAAAAGAAAATTGATTTTGGTGGCATTTAATTTACCTAAATTCAATAGTGTTGTCCTTTTAAAAAATAGAATATTTTGTTCTAAGAAATATATTGAAAGTTATTAAATCTTTAAAATAGTGTTTGCTTGTATACCGTTCATGTGTGTGTGTGAGGGGGGCATAGTTGTGAATAAGCTAAAGTAAAGCAGAAAAATGAAAAAGGCAGATTCTCAGATATGCTTCATATTCACTTTTTGGAAGAGCATAGGGAGACTAATAGCTTCCCTAAATCTAATAGAAAAAGATAAAGGGGGTATATGTGTGTGTGTGTGTGTGTGTGTGTGTGTGTGTGTATCAATGTAAATAGGTATATATTTGTTAGGCAGATTATGAATGCAATTGTGACTTGAGTTTTTAGGAAGCATATTGCATGTATAGCATTTGGAATTTTTGATAACTATGTTTGAATAAAATTTTCCTTTTAAATCAAAAAGTTATATTTCAGAGATTGAGGGGGTTTGGATATACTAGATCACCTACTCCCAGTTATTTCACTGCATAGAAAAATGGAAATTAAGTGACTCCAAATTTTTCACTGGAGTCCAATGTGAAATGATAGATGTTACTGTTAATATTTAAATATGATTATAATTATTGAACAGTTATTTGAGGCAAGTTTCAAACATGGTCTCAAATTTCCTGACTCTCCTTCCACCAAGAGTTGAAGTCTGTATACCCTCCCCTTGGATCTGAGCAGACTTAGTAGAGCAGAGGTGGGGCCCAGCAATCTGTATATTAACAGGCTTTCTAACTGGATGCTTGAGAAACACTGCCATAGATTAGTGTTGATGGTGTAGGGTGAGGTGATATCATGTGGCTTCTAAGTTCAGCTCATATAAATCCTTATATTTTCTAACTGATTGACTTGAAATGTTTGCTCTTTGGACAATTCCTTTGGGATTTCCCTCTTGCAACCCACTACCCTACCATTAAAATGCCACAGATATATAGAGGTTACAGATCAGTGGTCTAGTAGGTAGTCTTTGCTGAGTCTTGCTTTTTAGTCATCCTGGCTCATGTATCAGATGTGAATGAAGAAGGCTGTAGAGGATTCCATTTTCCAACTCTCATAAGCATCACCAAAATGCTCAAAGCTTCTTAGTTGAGGCCCCAGATATTATGAAGCAGAAATTAGTCACCCTTGCTATATTCTGTTCAAATTTCTGACTCCGAATCTGCATAGCATAATAAAATAGTTTTTCTTTATACCACTGATTTTGAGGATGGTTTGTTATATAGTGATAGGTGGAATGTTAATCTAAAAAGTCATCATATTAAGGTCATAGTTTATATATTTTTTTAATGATTTTTTATTATGTTAGTCACCATACAGTACATCCCCGGTTTCCGATGTGAGGGTCGATGATTCATTAATTGTGTATAACACCCAGTGCACCATGCAAAACGTGCCCTCCTTACTACCCATCACCGGTCTATCCCATTCCCCCACTCCCCTCCCCTCTGAGGCCCTCAGTTTGTTTCTCAGAGTCCATAGTCTCTCATGTTTCATTCCCCCTTCTGATTACCCCCCCTTTCTTTATCCCTTTCTTCCCCTACCGATCTTCCTAGTTATGTTCCATAGATGAGAGAAATCATATGATACTTGTCTTTCTCTGCTTGACTTATTTCACTTAGCATTATCTCCTCCAGTGCCGTCCATGTTGTAGCAAATGTTGAGAACTCGTTCATTCTGATAGCTGAGTAATATTCCATTGTATATATGGACCACAACTTCTTAATCCAGTCATCTGTTGTAGGGCATCTCGGCTCCTTCTATGATTTAGCTATTGTGGACATTGCTACTATGAACATTGGGGTGCATATGGCCCTTCTCTTCACTACGTCTGTGTCTTTGGGGTAAACACCCAGTAATGCAATGGCTGGATCATAGGGTAGCTCAATTTTTAACTTTTTAAGGGACCTCCACACTGTTTTCCAGAGTGGCTGTACCAACTTGCATTCCCACCAACAATGTAGGAGGGATCCCCTTTCTCCACATCCTCTCCAACAATTGTTGTTTCTTGCCTTGTCAATTTTTGCCATTCTAACTGGCGTAAGGTGGTATCTCAGTGTGGTTTTGATTTGAATTTCCTTGATGGCTAATGATTTTGAACATTTTTTCATGTGTCTGTTAGCCATTCGTATGTCTTCATTGGAAAAGTGTCTGTTCATATCTTCTGCCCATTTTTTGATTTGTTTATTTGTTTCTCGTGTATTGAGTTTGAGAAGTTCTTTGTAGATCTTGGATACCAGTCCTTTATCTGTAGTGTCATTTGCAAATATATTCTCCCATTCCGTGGGCTGCCTCTTAGTTTTTCTGACTGTTTCCTTGGCTGTGCAGAAACTTTTAATCTTGATGAAGTCCCATAAATTCATTTTATCTTTTGTTTCTCTTACCTTTGGGGATGTATCATGAAAAAGGTTGCTTTGGCCAATGTCGTAGAGGTTGCTGCCTATGTTCTCCTCTAGGATTTTGATGGATTCCTGTCTCACATCGAGGGCTTTCATCCATTTGGAGTTTATTTTTGTGTATGGTGTGAGATAGTGGTCAAGTTTCATTCTTTTGCATGTAGCTGTCCAATTTTCCCAGCACCACTTATTGAAGAGACTTTTTCCCACCGGATGTTTTTTCCTGCTTTATCAAATATTAGTTGCCCAAAGAGTCGAGGGTCCATTTCTGGGCTCTCTATTCTGTTCCATTGGTCTATGTGTCTGTTTTTGTGCCAGTACCATGCTGTCTTTGTGATCACAGCTTTGTAGTACAGCTCGAAATCCGGCATTGTGATGCCCCCAGCTTTGTTTTTCCTTTTCAACAGTTCCTTGGAGATTCAGGGCCTTTTCTGTTTCCATACAAATTTAAGGACTATTTGTTCCAGTTCTTTGAAAAATGTCCTCGGTATTTTGATCGGGATAGCATTGAAAGTGTAGATTGCTCTGGGTAGCATGGACATTTTAACTATGTTAATTCTTCCGATCCATGAGCATGGAATATCTTTCCATCTTTTTATGTCTTCCTCAATGTCTTTCAAGAGTGATTTATAGTTTCTAGAATATAGGTCCTTTACGTCTCTGGTTAAGTTAATTCCAAGGTAACGTATGGTTTTTGGTGCTATTGTAAATGGGATGGATTCCCTAATTTCTCTTTCTTTGGTCTCGTTATTCGTGTATAGAAATGCAACTGATTTCTGAGCATTGATTTTGTATCCCGCCACGTTACTGAATTGCTGTATAACTTCTAATAGTTTGGGAGTGGATTCTTTTGGGTTTTCCATATAGAGTATCATGTCATCTGCGAAGAGAGACATTTTGACTTCTTCTTTGCCGATTTGAATACCTTTGATCCCTTTTTGTCGTCTTATTGCTGTTGCAAGGACTTCTAGTACTATGTTGAATAATAGTGGCGAGAGTGGGCATCCTTGTCGAGTTCCTGATCTTAAGGGAAAGGCTTCCAGCTTTTCCCCATTGAGAATAATATTTGCAGTAGGCTTTTCATAGATGGCTTTTATGAGATTGAGAAATGTTCCTTCTATTCCTATACTCTGAAGGGTTTTAATCAGGAAAGGATGCTGTATTTTGTCAAATGCTTTTTCAGCATCAATTGAGAGGATCATATGGTTCCTGAGTCTTTTCTTGTTGATATGATGTATCACGCTGATTGAATTGCGAATATTGAACCACGCTTGCATCCCAGGTATGAATCCCACTTGATCGTGATGGATAATCCTTTTAATGTACTGTTGGATTCTATTAGCAAGTATCTTGTTGAGGATTTTGGTGTCCATATTCATTAGGGAGATAGGTCTGTAATTCTCCTTTTTGAGGGGGTCTTTGCCTGGTTTGGGGATCAAGGTAATATTGGCTCATAGAATGAGTTTGGTAGCTTTCCTTCTGTTTCTATTTTTTGAAATAGCTTTAGGAGAATAGGTATTATTTCTTCTTTGAATGTTTGGTAGAATTCCCCAGGAAAACCGTCCGGGCCTGGAGTTTTGTTATTTGGAAGGTTGTTTATCACTGACTCAATTTCTTCATAATTAATTGGCCTGTTTAAGAAATCAATTTCTTCCGGTTTCAATCTTGGTAGTTTATAGGTTTCCAGGAAGGATTCCATCTCTTCCAGATTGCTTAGTTTATTGGCATATAGCTGTTGATAAAAATTTCTAATAATCCTTCTAATTTCAATGGTGTTCGTCGTGACCTCTCCTTTTTCATTCATAATTTTAATAATCTGGGTCCTTTCTCCTTTCTTTTGGATAAGTGTTGCCAGTGGTCTGTCAATTTTATTGATTCTCTCAAAGAACCAGCTGCTAGTCCTGTTGATCTGCTCTACTGTACTTCTGGTTTCTGCTTGATTGATTTCAGCTCTAATTTTGGTCAACTGCTTCCTCGTGCATGGATTAAGCCTGTCCCTCTGTTGCTGTTCCAGCTTCTTGAGGTGAGAATATAAAAACTGCATTTTAGATTTTTCTATTCTTTTGAGTGAGGCTTGGATGGCTATGTATTTCCCCTTAGGACTGCCTTTGCAGTATCCCATAGGTTTTGGACTGTTGTATTTTCATTCTCATTGGTCTCCATAAATTGTTTAATTTGATTTTTGATTTCCTGGTTTATCGAGTCATTTCTGAGCAGGATGGTTCTTAGTCTCCAAGTGTTTGAGTTTCTTCCAAATTTTTCCTTGTGGTTGAGTTCCAATTTCAGAGCGTTGTGGTCTGAGAATATGCAGGGGATAATATCAATCTTTTGGTATCGGTTGAGACCTGTTTTGTGTCCCAGAACATGGTCTATTCTTGAGAATGTTCCATGGGCATTAGAATAGAATGAGTATTCTTTGGTTCTGGGGTGTAGTGTTCTATATATATCTATGAGGTCCAACTCGTCGAGTATGGCATTCAAAGCCTTTGATTCTTTGCTTAGTTTTTGCCAGGGTGTTCTGTCTATTTCTGATAGTGGAGTGTTGAGGTCCCCTACTATTAATGTATTTTTATTTGTATGTCTCTTTATTCTGGTTAAGAGTTGGCTTGTGTATCTTGCTGCTCCCCTGCTGGGGGCATATATATTTATAATTGTCATATCCACTTGTTGAATACTTCCCTTAAGAATAATATAGTGCCCTTCTGCGTCTCTAACTATAGTCTGTAGTTTAAAATCCAATTTATCTGATATGAGAATTGCTACCCCAGCTTTCTTTTGAGGTCCATTTGCGTGAAAGATGGTACTCCATCCCCTTACTCTCAGTCTGAATGCATCTTTGGGTTTGAAATGAGTCTCTTGTAGACAGCAAATGGATGGGTCATTTCTTTTTATCCAATCTGCAACCCTGTGGTGTTTTATGGGAGCATTTAAGCCATTAACATTAAGACTGAGTACTGAGAGATATGATTTTAATGATGCCATGTTGCCAGTAAAGTCTTTGTTTGTATTGACTGTGACTTTCTGTTCTGTATCACTCTTGGGGCCTTTTTACTTTTATAGAACCCCCCGTAATATCTCCTGTAGGGCTGGTTTCGTGGTTACGAAATTGGTTAGTGACTGGCGATTCTGAAATGTCTTTATTTCTCCATCAATTCTGAATGACAGCCTTGCTGGATAAAGGATCCTTGGCTGCATGTTTTTCTCTGAAAGAGCTTTAAATATGCTGCCCCAACCCTTTCTCTCATTCCAGGTCTGTGTAGACAGGTCTGACGTAATTCTGATGCCTTTTCCTTGGTACGTGAGAAATTTCTTTGCCCTGGCCGCTTTCAATTCTGTATCCTTGGATCTAATATTTGCAAGTTGCACTATGACGTGACGTGGTGTAGGTTTGTCGTGGTTGAGCTTGGGAGGGGTCCTCTCTGCCTCTTGGACTCGAATGTTTGTTTCCCTCGCTAGATTAGGGAAGTTTTTAGCTACAATTTGTTCAAATATCTCTTCTAGACCTCTGTTTTTCTCCACCCCCTCGGGGATGCCGATGATTCTAACATTGGACCGTTTCATTGAGTCAGTAATCTCCCGTAACATACATTCGTGGGCTTGGATTTTTTTAAGAGCAGCTTCTATTTTGTTTTTTTCCTCTATTAACCCATCCTCCAATTCACTAACCTGTTCCTCTGCTTCTGTGACCCTGGCCGTCAGAACCTCTAGTTTTGCCTGCATTTGGCTCATAGAATTTTTAATTTCTGTCAGATTCGCTCTCATTTCTGTCCTTAGGGATTCTATATTCTCAGTAACCTTTTCGTTAATAGTTTTTTCAATTCTACTCATCATTTTGACCATCGTTACTCTGAATTCCATTTCTGATACTTTGGTTACATCCATATCCATTATTTCTGTGGCAGAGGCCACAGACTCACTGTCTTTTTTTTGCTGGGGGGGGGGGGCTTCTCCTTCTTGTCATTCTGATGAGGAGAGGTTGCGGGGTTGTCCAGAGCCCAAATTATTGACTGGGTCCCAGGCCGTGCCCCTTGTTTTTTAGGGATCTTAGGGATGTGTGCTTCTTCTTTAAAGATTTTATTTATTTATTTATTTATGTGGCAGCCAAACAGCGAGAGAGGGAACAGAAGCAGGGGAGTGGGAGAGGAAGAAGCAGGCTCCCAGAGGAGGAGCCCGATGAGGGACTCCTTTCCGGAACGCTGGGATCACGCCCTAAGCTGAAGACAGGCGCTCCATGGCTGCGCCACCCAGGCGCCCGGGTTGTGGGCTTCTTGATTTTTCAGACTGCCTTCTGGGGGAGGGGCCTGCCACGCCGATACTCAGGCAACCCTGTTTGGGTAGAGTCTCCGTAGTCCCCTGCGAGGGGGGATGGGGATGGGCACTCTCTGAGCCGGTATTTCCAGGCTTTTGTTCTCTGGCGGCTTTCCCTGGTGGTTTGCTGTGCCTCTTCTGAGAGAGCAGCAGCGGCCGAATTTCAGCCTCTGTCACAGAACAGAAGGATTGTGGCCTGTTTTCTACTAATGTTCTGGCCACTTTAACTCTGTTTCTGTTGGTGCTGCTCAACCCTGCAGCGTCCTGGGATGTGTGCCCCACACCCGGCGCCCCAGCCCTCACTTCCAGGGCCGGCGCATCTCTGTCCTTTTTGTTTCTAACGCCGCCAGCCGCCAGCTGCCAGCCACCCCGCGCGCGCGCTCCCGGATCTCCCGGTCTCAGTCTGGATCTAGTGAGCGCACCGGGATTCCGGTGTTCCGCGAGATGCCTGGTGGTGCACGCACCTGGCTCATGGTCTCAGTCTGCTGTTTTGTGGGTGCCCTCTGCGAGCCCCCCCCCCCCCCCCCCCCCGCTTCCTGGGCAAGTGGCTACTGCTTCCGGCGCCCGAACGCGGCGGCTCCCTCCCCCTTCCGTTTATCTTCCCATATCTGTGCACGGTTTCATGGCTCCCCGCTTCGTACCTCAGTACTCAGTGCTGGAGATGTTCATTTGTAGAGATCCAGATGCATCTTCCTGCATCTCAGGCTGGTTCCGTGGTTGTTTAGGCTGGTCTGGTACCTATCCAGCTCGACTCGGGGGACCGGCTGAAAAAGGTGTCTCCTACTCCTCCGCCATCTTAACTCTCCCATAGTTTATATTTTTTAAGCACTTATTATGTGTCATGGTCTTGATAAAAATTTTTTATCATTATCACTGGCAAAGATAACAGTAAGACAAAGTACAACATATGAGTCTCAGAAGACTCACTATACTTCTTTTTTCTTTTAAATGTATATAGCAATCAGTCATACTTGTGGTCCAATAACTAAGAGATGAATGAGAAAAAAATATGTATGTGGGTGCTTCCAGTTTGGGGAGAAAAACAGATGATAGTATTGAGTTATAGAACTAATTAAGTAGAAATTTAGTTGATGATGTTGAAAGAGGTTGTGCAGACAAGACTAGATCAGTGATACATTTGTGTTAATAAGAAATAGAAATTTGGAAAGTAACAATGTTTTTCTAAGAGGAATAGAAAAATAAAAGGGCTGTCAGACCCTCACGTTTATAAAGAAAAAGGACCAGTAGGAAAAGAGAAGTTAAAATTGAGTAAAAAATGTGTTTACTAAAGTATCTTTTCCAATTATTAGGTATAATATGTAAAAAATATTAGAATGATTTGTATATCTTCTAGGTTAATTAGGAATTAGGGTAGGAGTCACTGAGGAAATTTTCCCCCCAACTTTCCTATTCAATATGACACTGAACTGGTGAAAGCATCTGAAAATATAGGATATTATTTCAAGCATTGAACCTGAGTGCCAGTATTACTAATTTTGGGGCCAATGCAGCTAAACTGTGAAAAATCTTCAGCAATATCAACCCACTTGAAAAATTTATTAAACACTGAAGATGAGTCAACTTGTAGATTTAATTGACAAAGTGCTAATACTCACCTAGAATGACACAGATTTCAAAACATAAACAACAACAACAAAAAAAGGGTTTTGAATAATAATGCTGGGAGATAGTATAACTTGGAGTTTCCAGGCATGAGGTTGAGAATTAACAATGCCTGGAGCACAAGCTGTTTTCGGTGTAGCACCATCCTCTTTAAAATAGGACTGATGACAGTATCTATATTTATAGGAATTTTTACAATTACAAAATGAGACGATAGGTGTAAAGCATTTAGAATGCCATCAGGCATTTATTAGCACTCAACACATAATAGCCATTATTGCTTTTTACCCTGGTTTTTCTGCCTTCTTTATATACATTCCTTCATCTTAATTCTCATAAAAATTTTATTAAAAAGATATTAATTTATCCCCACTTAGTGACAAGGAAACAGTATATTTAAACTTAAATATATATCCTAAAGTTAAACAGCTGACAGTTCATCATACAATTCAAATCATTGTACTTCAGTATTCAATAGGAGTGTTTTATGTATACTTCTCATTTTGTCACACAAAATATTATAAAGATGTACACTCACTAGTCAATACTCAATAAAATTATTATTTTTATTGCTTGAACAAGGACATTCTTAAGTGAAAATGGTTTTTTGTCTCCTGTGAGTACATAGAGGTAAAAATATATATAATGCCTACTAGTACAAAGTGTGACACTGCTTTCATTTAGGTAATACGTCAGCAGTTTTATCCACTTTGACTTCTTGGGTGTATAGTCAGAAGTGGAATAGCTGAATAATACAGTAATTTTATTTTGAATTTTTCAAGTAACTGCAATTTTTCACAGTGGCTATACCATTTGGATTCCCATCAGCAGTACACAAGTGTTTCCATTTCTTTGTATCTATCCCAGAGAATGACCTATGTACACTTGAGAAGACTGTGTATTCTGTTGTTGGACAGAGTGTTCTGTATATATTTATTTGATCTAGTTTGTTTATTGTATTCTTCAAGTCCCCTATTTCTTTACTTATATTTGTTTTTCTATCCATTATTGAGAGTGATGTATTGATGTCTGCTATTATTATTGTTGAAATGTCTACTTCTCCCTTCAATTCTGTCCATTTTTGCTTAATATATTTTGATGGTCTCTTATTAGATACATAAATGTTATAGCTGTTATATCTTTTTGCTGTATCAAAACTTTTACTAATATATAATCTACTTCCTGTCTCTTGTAATTTTTTAATTTAAAGTCTATTTTTCCTGATATTGGAATAACTTTTCTTGCTCTCTTTTGGCTACTATTTTCACTGAGTATCTTTTTTTCTCCCTTTTCTTTTTAACCTATTTGTATCTTTGGATCCAAAGTGAGTATTTTGTAGACACCAGATAGTTGGGTTACTTTTTAAAATCATTCTTCCAATCTCTACCTTTTGATTGGAGAATTTAAACCATTTGTATTTATAGTAATTACTAATATGGAGGGATTATTTTCAATTTGCTACTTGTATTCTATATGCTTTATAGATTTTTTTTGGTCTCTAATGCATTACTGTCTTTCTTTTTGTTCAATTGAGTTTTTCTAGCAGAATGTTTTCATTTTTTTCTTATTTCCTTTTGTGCATATTCTATAGCTATTTTCCTTGTGGTTACCTGGGGTTTACAGTTAACATCCTAAAGTTAAAACACACTAATGTGAATTTATACCAGTTTAACTTCAATAACATAAACATTCTGCTTCTATAGAGCTCCATCCCCATCTCCATTTACTTATTGCTGTCACAAAATTTCATCTTTATATATTTTATGTACAAAAACAGAGTAGTAATTGTTTTTATGTATTATTTCCTAAGAGGAAAAAGGAAAAAAATGGAGTTGTAAACCAAAATTAAAATACTAGGTTTTTGTTTTTTAATTGTCCACTTACTTTTATCCCAGATCTTTTTATCTTCCCACAGCTTTAAGTCACTCTTTATTATCCTTTCATTTTAACTTGAAGGACTCCCTTCAACATTTCTTGCATGACAGAGCTAGTGGTAATAAATTCCTTTAACACTTGTTTATCTGAGAATATCTTAATTTCTCCCTACTACTTGAAGGACAGTTTGCCAGATAGAGGGTTTTTGGTCGATAGTATTTTTTTTCCCTTCAGCACTTGAATATATCAACCCATTGCCTTCGGACATGCAAGGTTTTTGATGAGGAATATGATAAATATCTTACATGGGATCCCTTGTATGGGATGACATGCTTCTTTCTTTTTAAATTATCTCTTTGTTGTTGGCTTTTCACATATAATGTGTGTTGGTATGGGTTTCTTTGAGTTTAATTTGCTTAGGGTCTATTGAGCTTTTGGATGTTTATATTCATGTATTTTCTCAAATTTGGGAAGCTTGGGGCCATTCTTTCTTCAAGTGATCTCTCTGCCCCTTTTTCTCTCTCCTCTGGGACTCCCACAATACAGATATTGGTCCATTTTATGTTATCATAAAAGTCCCTTAGGCTCTGTTCACTTACCTTCAGTCTTTTTTCTTGTTTTTCAGACTTCATAATTTCAATTGTCCTATCTTCAAATTCACTAATTCTTTTTCTGCTTGTCTACATCTAATTTTGAATCCCTCTAGTGAATTTTTAATTTCAATAGCATATATTTCAGCTCCAGAATTTCTTTTCAGTTCCTTTTTGTGTATCTATCTCCTTATGATATTTTCATTTTATTCATACATTTTCCTGGCTCCACATCTTCTTTTAGTCCTTTGAGTATACAGTGTATTAAATATGTGTATATAAAACACATCATCTGACATTTCTCAGGGATAGTTTCTCTTTTTATTTATTTTTCCTTGTATTGGCACTACTTTCCTATTTCTTTGTATGCCTTGTGATTTGTTTGCTGAAACTAAACATTTGAATTTTATAATATGATAATTCCAAAGATCAGATTCTTCATTTTCCTAAGGTTTCCTCTTTTATATATATATATACATATAAGCCTGAGGTATATACATACTTAAGGCCTTCTAGGTCTTTTCTAACTTATGTGTTGATGATAATTTTAAAAATTTTCCTATGTATGTAGTTGCTTTTGGATGTCCTGCTCTTAAATGTCTGGCTCCCAAAAGGGAGAAAAAGAAAAATGAATGGTGAAGATAAGGATTTGGCCCTTTAAATTCTCTGGAAGATGCTTCGGTCAACAAGATGCTTGTAACAATGGCTTCCCGCCTCTGTGCCTGTGTCTCCATGATAAGAAGCAGCAATTCGTGATCAGAACAAAGATCCTTGATATTTGGAAGACAAGATCCTTATTAGACACCTTGACTCCTGCAAGCTGTGTGCAACTACTCCAATAATGAAATAATCAATCAGTAATCAAAAATCTTTCAACAAAGAAAAGCTGAGGACCAGATGGCTTCCTTGGTGAATTCTATCAAAATTTCAAAGAAAAATTAATACCAACCCTTCTATAAAATGGAAGAGAGAACATTCCCAAACTCATTTTATGATGCAGCATCACCCTGATTCTAAAACCAGTCAATGATAACACTTGTTTAAAAAAAAAAGAGAGAGAGAGAGAGAGAGAAAAGAAAAGTACAGGCCTGATGAACATGGATGCAAACATCCTCAATAGAAATCCTAGGAAAGCAAATTCAACAGCAGGTTAAAAGGATCATACATCAAGAGCAAGGGGTATTATCCCTAGGATGCAGGAATGGTTTAACA
Organism: Ursus arctos; assembly: GCF_023065955.2. NCBI lineage: Eukaryota > Metazoa > Chordata > Mammalia > Carnivora > Ursidae > Ursus > Ursus arctos. The sequence continues at coordinate 68,988,669 of NW_026622763.1, forward strand.
TATGAAAATTAATCAATGGGATAAAGCACATTAACAGAGTTAAGGGGAAAACCACATGATCATCTCAATAAAGAAAAAAAAAGTATTTGACAAAATTGAATTTCTTTCATAAGGAAAAAAAATTATAAGATAGGTATGGAAGGAACTTCCCAACACGATAAAGGCCATTTATGAAAACTACATGGGTCGAGTCATAATTGGTGGGGAAAAGCTTTTCCTTTAAGATATGGACAAGACAAGGATGTCTACTTTTATCACTGCTATTTAGCATAGTATTGGAAGTCCTAGCCAGAGAAGTCAGGCAAGAAAAGGAAATAAAATGTATCCAAATCTAAAGAGAAGAAATAAAATTATTTCTGATTACAGATGGCATAATTATATATATAGAAAATTCTAAAGACTTCACAAAATAGATGAATTTAATAAGGGATTCGGTAATCAATATACAAAATCAACATACAAAAAACAACATTTCTATATTAAGGAAACATATCAAGATGAAAATTAATCCTACATACATTAGCAACAAAAAGAACAAAATACTTAGAAATTAACTTAACCAAAGAGGTGAAAAACTTGTATGGTGAAAATTACAAAACATTGGTGAAGAATATTTAAAAAGCACAAACAAATTGAAAGATATTCTATATTCTGAATCATAAAAATTAATATTGTTAAAATGTTTACATGGCCCAAAGCAATCTACAGATTCAATGAAATCCCTATCAAAATCCCAATGACATTTTTTTTTACTGAAAGGAAAAAGAATCTTAAAATTTATATAAAACCACAAGACCCCAAATAGCCAAAAAATCTTGAGCAAGATGAGCAAAGATTGAGGTATCACACTTCCTGATTTCAAATTATATTTCAAAGCTGTAGTAATCAAAACAATATGGTACTGGCATAAAAACAGATCTACAGACTGATGAAACAGAATCGAGAAACAGAAGTAAACCCACACATTTATGGCCAACTGATCTTCAACCAGGGTACCTAGAACACACAAAGGGGGAAGAATAGTCTTACCAATAAATGTGTTGGGACAACTGGATATCCACATGCAAAAGAACGAAACTAGAACCCTATCTCACGCTCTACTTCAAAATGGATTGAAGACTTAAACATAGGACCAGACACTGTAAAATTCCTAGGAAAAAAAAATCAGACAAACTTTCTTAATATTGGTCTTGGTAATAGTATTTTTAGATATGACACAAAAAGCACAGGAAATACATACAAAAAATAGACAGGTGAGACTAAATCAAACTAAAAAGCTTCCACACAATAATGGAGATAACAAAATGGAAAGGCAACCTATGTAATGTGAAAAAATATTTCCAAATCATATATCTGATAAAGAGTAATCCAAAATATGTAACTCATACAACTCAATACAAAAAATATAAATTACTTAATTAAAAATGTACAAAATACCTAACTACACACTTCTCAAAAGAAGAAATTCAAATGGATAATAAGTACATGAGAAGGGACTCAACATCCCTATCAGGGAGGATACAAATCAAAATTACAAAAAGATATCACCTCACACCTGTTAGGATGGCTATTATCAAAAAGAAAAAAAATAACAAGTGTTTGTGAAGTTGTGGAAAAAAGAGGACTTGTACATTATTGATGGGAATATAAATTAGTACATATGGAAAACAGGAAACATATGGAAACTCTTCAAAAAAATTTAAAATGGAATTATTATATGACCCAGTAATATCACTGTTGGATGTATATCTGAACAAATTGAATTCATGATAGCAAAGCAGTATCTGCACTTCCATATTCATTGCAGTGTTATTCCCATTAGCTAAGATATGGAAATAACCTAAATGTCCTTCAGGGGATGAATGGATAAAGAGTGTATGGTGTGTGTGTGTGTGTGTGTGTGTGTGTGTGTGTGTACATTAACAGAATGTTAACACTACACAATGAAATATTCTTCTTCTTTAAGAAAGAAGGAATCCTACAATTTGCAATAACATGAGTGAAACTGAAGCTCATTTTGCTAAGCAAAATAAGCAAGACACAAAAAGAGAAATACTACCTAATCTCACTTATATGTGGAATCTTAAAAAGGGAAACTCATAAAAGCATAGAGTAGAATGGTGATGTCAGGGACAGGGGAAAATAGGATGATGTTAATCAAAGGATACACATTTTCAGTTATGCATAATGAATAATTTCTGGAGATCCAATGTACAGCATGGTGAGGATAGTTACCAATACTGTATTATATACTTATAATTTGCTAGCAGGATAGATTTCACGTTAAATCCCCTCACTGTTACACACACACACACATTAATAACCATGTAGAAGCAGTGGCTATGTTAATTAGCTTGATTGTGGTGATCATTTTACAATGTATACATATATCAAAACATCAAGTTGTACATCTTACATATACACAATGTTTATATGTCAATGATGTCTAGATAAAACTGTTAAAAAGTAACAAAATATATGAAGCGTTTGGTAATATAATAGCAATGTTTTTTTTAATACATTAAGTAACATTATGCAGTTTCATTTTTTAGGAGAACAGGAGAGAAATGACAAGAGGCAGTCACGAATATGTAGAAAAGTGGATTATTAAAGAGATATGAATTCTTGATGAGTGTTCAAAATAAATGAAGAAAAATGAGCTTTAATTCAAGGTTTCTGACTTGGGCAAATGGATAAAGCTTGAAATAAATTACAGTTTTAAGTATTTTGGTTCAGTTTTGAACAAATTGAACACGAAATTTCTCAGAAACCTGTAAGAGAAGAGAAAAAGTAGGCAGCCAAATGTGGGGCCAGTATGGAGATGAAGATGTGTGAGTTCACAGCATATAGCGGAGAAGTAAAGCCATAAACCCCTGTTGGCTTATGTGACTGCAATTATAGGATAAGGGAGAAAAGACCCTAGCATAAATATCAAGTAATACTCTTATTTTCATAACAATTAACATAAGAAGAACATGCAAAGACAATTGAAGACCAGACAGTGGTGCTGAGAAAACCAGGAAAAGAGGAAACTTTGGAAGCCCGAAATGATGGACTCAAATTAGGTTCAAAAGTTAAGCCAGTTAAGGTCAAATTGCAGGGGCCGTTAATGCTAGAGGCTAAGTCCAGGTGGGAGTGGATGAACAAGTATGCTGTGATCTGGGATGTGGTGTCTAAAAAGACAATTGAATGGGAAGAGGGAAATCCCATTATCTTGTTAACATAAAGGAGAAATTCAGATTTCTGCTGAGCTGGGTAAGATTGAATGGTAGGGTCGGGAACTCAAGGTCAGTAGTAATCAGATGTAAAACTAGCATTGGCAACTTCTGGCAGTATTGCCACGTTATTTTTGGCATAACACATGCATATGCAATCGCTGCATGGTCATTCCTAAGTCTAACAAAAGAGATCCCTGTAATTTTCAGTGTCATATTTAGCAGATGCTACTAGAAACTAGTGGAACAATTATTGTTTTTGTTATTTTTGTGTTTATTTTTCAGAGGGCCCTTTGAGCTACAACAGTTTCATAATACAGAATATATGGGATAAGGGTAAATACAGCTTAGAATATAACAGCCTCACCAATATAAAAAAAAAAAAAACCAATTATTTGGTCTTGTTAATGTCATTCTTTAAAAGTCATAATTATTTCCAGGAAATGCAGAGAACTAGTTTTGGCTAATCTCACTCAACGCTTTGCATAAAGTTGGTTAACTGTTGATGATGTTATAAAAATTTGTGAGCAATCTGTATTTTGGGGGAGAGGCAGTTCAAAGACAAGGGACATAAGGTTGGGATTTTAATTTCCACTGGAATTTTTTTAATGGCTTATGAATCATCTCTTTTCAAGGATTTATAATATAGTATCACATTGTATAATGTTCTGATGAAAGACTAAAATAAATTGAAGAAAAGAGGCTCAAAAAAATTTAAATAATTTTAAGTTATGAGTGCCATAGATATCTGAGCTAGATAGAAAACTATGTAATAGCATAAATTTTAGTACCATTTCTAAAGGTACTTGGTTAATCTCTCTCTTTTTCACCTAAATAAAGAGCTGTGCAATCTTCTTGGTGGTTACTTAAAAAACAAAGTATATCCTTTCAATTATCATGGTGAATTCAATTTATACTGTATTTTTTTCTCAACAAAAGACAGCCATGACTAAAACATTCTAACAACTCTTTAAAAGGTATTCTGTGTGGTTAAATTTCAGGTACATAAATTCCTTGCAGAATATCAAATTCTTATTTCCAAACCTACCTAAGTATATTTTCACAGTTGACAAACACTGTCATGTTAATGTCGGAATAATGCTTTTGCCCAAAGAGCTAGGGGATAATGAGTACTTGCCATTCAAGAACATCTCTAGAACTGAGCAAACATTTATAAAGATATTCTAATTATCATCATGAGTCGAGAAGTTAGAAAAATATCTCTGTTTTCGTCCTTTTATACTCTATATAAGATGTTTTAAATGCTTTTTTTCTAAAATAAAATCTACATCTCTATTCTTAATTATGTCATCAGTTTATAAATGTGCGGTCTTTATTCAAAGAGCTTGGGAAAACATGGAAAAAGTTAAACCTACTGCTATTGCTTCCAGTATATCATCACTAATGCATTATTGTCACTGATATTTTTCAATATAAAAAATTAACTCTTAGTCCAATCAAATTGCATTTTTAATTGCATTAAATTTCAGAATGGCTCAGGTCTAATAATGGGGAAAGAAAAATATGAGTCGAAAAATAGACTCAAGAATGAATCTAGAAGACAAAAAGAAATCAATGATTTTTTTTTAGAGGAATCATTTAGATATTTGGCAAATATTTCACAAGATGGGACTAACCTCTGCACAAAAAATAAAAATTACCAATTTAGATGTCCAAACTCTGAATGAAATCTGATAAACTGTATAATGATTACATTAAAAATATGAAAAGTATTGTATTATTTTACCAACTACTCACATAGTCTTCCAGTAAACATACTTTTTTGGGGAATGTTATGAAGATATATTTTGTTAAGAACCAATCATAATTTTTTACCTCAGTAAAACAACTTTTATTGCAGTAGACACCTGCCTAGAATGGCTCAATGTGTTCTAAATTTCAACTAAAATATCTGCTCCAAAGATACTCTGAACTTTTTTGTAAAATAGATATTAGTATAATACATTATGTGTGCTCAAGATTGTTCATTACAACATTGTTTGTAATAGCAAAGTAGTGGAAATAATCTAAATACCCATCAAAAGGTTAAGGCTAAATATAAATATTTTGAATAGATAAATAATTTGGAGGGTCTTTATATGCCAAGATAAAAAATTCTGAATAATATATTAATATGAAAACAAACAAGATACAAAAAAAGAAAGACATCAAAAATAGGGGAAAAAATTATATGGGTGCATGTGTGTGTGTGTGTGTGTGTGTGTGCCCTACTTGTATATGTATGCGTATAATAGAGCTTCCTAAGAGAATCATTACTGGATGGCTGAATACCAGGAATTGGAGGGAGATCATATTCCATCTTTTTTTGAAAAATTTGAATCATATAAATGAATTAAATAAGAATATATAAAATATAAATGGCAGGTAGAATATTTTGGCTTATATGCATTTTGATTTCATATTATTCTTTACTATTACAGAAAAGTCCTGCATATAGCTGCACGGGACTTTTTTATCCTGACTTTCTCATGCAACAAGCATATGTCCTGAACAAAATCCAGAGTAACATACATATAAAAAAAATTAGGAGTAATAGGAATATTTTACTTGGGGAAATAAAAAGATAAAATATACCTGTATTTCTTCATTAGCACATCTTTTTAAGTATTAAAAATTAGTAATCGAGGAAGATAATTATGAATTGTCTGCAATATTGTGAATAATAACCAATTATAAAGCAACATGTACAAAGTATTTAAACAAAATATATTTGAAAATATAAATATATTAATAGCATAGACAGTTATTAGGAGATTTTATGTCTACTGAAAACAACTTTGAGATTTATTTTATTTCATTAAACTACTTTCATTGTTTTCTCTGATAATAAAATGATTTATATTTCTCATAAAGATTCAATAATGCAAATATGTATAAGGGATAATATAAAAATACCATTCTTTGTAAGCTATTAATATGCTAATTATTTAGTGAGCATTTTTCTAGATATTTTTCTTTGCACACACACGCATATATAAGCACAAATACATATGTAATCTTCCATGCAATTTTGTTTACAATAGGATTGTAGTATGAACATTTGGCATCTTTCCTACCTGTCTATTGTAATAATGTGATAATTGTTCCATGTTAATAAATTTAGATTTAAAAAACATTGTTTTAAGGATTGCCTTATTATTGATGTTTTAAATGTTTATATATATAGTGATCCATTCAAGAAGTCTCCAACTGTTGGATTTCTATATATTTTGTATGTTTTTACTATTATAAACTGTATAAACTATACAAACTGTTATCCTGTAAATGTTGCCTTCTTTTCTGATAATCATGTTAGGACACATTGATAAAGAAATATAAAACAAGGTGTATCAAATTATAATTCTAATCCATTACTATAGCATAGCTTTTGTTATAAAAATTTATCCTTTTTTTGTTTTACTTTTTGTTTTTTATCAGTTCATTGTGACTTTTTATTGAAGTGTAACTGACATACAGAGTTACATTAGTTTCAAGTCTACAACATAATGATTCAACAATTCTTTGCATTACTCAGTGCTTGCTCTGTTAAGTGTAGTGATTATCTATCACCAAACAACATTTTAGAGTCTTATCGACTACATTTTTTATATTGTACTTTTCATCGCCATGACTTATTTATTTTGTAACTGGAAGTTTCTACCTCTTAATCCCCTTCATCTATTTCACTTATCACCCTACCCACTTCCCCCTGCAAACCACTTGTTTGTTTCTGTATTTAAGGATTTATCTGTTTGTCTTTTTCTTTTTTTTATTCATTTTGTATTTTATTTTTATTTTTTCAGCATTAATATAAAACTTTTATTCTACCAAAGTTTAGTAAAGGTCAAATGAGATTGCATTATTTCTGTTGCGATGTGTCAGCAAAAATGTGACAAGATAATGATTGTTTCCGTCTCATAAAGTTTTTATGGATAATTGATAAAAACAAGTAGGTTAAGGAAATAAAAGGGTTTATGGCTTTCAAAATCTTTAGTCAACTGAAATTTTAAAGTTGTGCTAAGTTAAATGATAAATTTGATTGAATTCATGGGATATCTAAATCTTTTCCAAATAAGATAGATCATTAAAGCATTGGTTACTGAACAGAGGTTTATCTGCTTTGGCTGCTTCTTTTTCCCCCTCCTCCTCCTCCTCTTCTTTTTTTTTTTCTCTTTCTTTCTTTCTTTCTTTCTTTCTTTCTTTCTTTCTTTCTTTCTTTCTCTTTTTTTTTTTTGATTTGTTTCAGAGATAGAATTTAGTGATTGATTAATTGCATATAACACCCAGTGATCATTACATCAAGTGCCCTTCTTAATGCCCATCACCCAATTATCTCTTCCCCCAACCCACCTTTACCCCAGCAATCCTCAGTTTGTTTCCTAGAGTTCATCATCTCTAATGGTTTGCCTGCCTCTCAATTTTCATCATGTTTTATTATTCCTTCCCTTCTTATATGTTCATCTGTTTTGTTTCTTAAATTCCACATATGAGTGAAATCACATGGTATTTGTCTTTTCTAAATGACTTATTTTGCTTAGTATAATACCATCTAGTTCCCTCCACATCATTGCAAATGGCAAGATTTCATTCTGTTTGATGACCAAGTAATATTCCACCACATCTTCTTTGTGCATTCATCTGTCAATGGACATTTAGGGTCTTTCCATCATTTGGCTATTGTGGACATTGCTGCTATAAACATTGAGGTGCATGTGCCTCTTCAAATCACTATGTTTGTATCCTTTGGATAAGGGTGAGCATTTTTTCCTGTGCCTTTGGCCATTTGCATGTCTTCTTTGGAGATATGTCTGTTCATGTCTTCTGCCTATTTCTTGATTGGAATTTTTGGGTTTTGGGGTGTTGAGTTTGATAAGTTTTTTTAATAGATTTTGGATACTAGCTCTTTAACTGATAAGACATTTGCGAATATCTTCTCCCATAACGTAGGTTGCCTTTTAGTTTTGTTGACTGTTTCTTTTGCTGTGCCAAAGCTTTTATCTTGATGAAGTCCCAATACGCATTTTTTATTTTGTTTCTCTTGCATTTGGAATGGGTCTAGCAAGAAATTACAGAGGAGGTCAAAGAGGTTGCTGCCTGTGTTCTCTAGAATTTTGATGGATTTCTGTCTCACATTTAGGTCCCTCATCCATTTTGAGTTTATTTTTGTGTATGGTGTAAGAAAGTGGTCCACTTTCATTCTTCTGCATGTGGCTGCCCAATTTCCCCAACACCATTTGTTGAAGAGACTGTCGTTTTTTCCATTGGATGTTGTTTCCTGCTTTGTCAAAGATTAGTTGACATAAAGTTGAGGGTCCATTTCTGGGTTCTCTATTTTGTTCCGTTGATCTATGTGTCTGTTTTTGTGCCAGTACTATACTGTCTTGATGATTACAGCTTTGTAATAGAGCTTGAAGTCCAGAATTGTGATGCCACCAGCTTTGGTTTTCTTTTTCAACACTCCTTTGGCTACTCAGGGTCTTTTCTGGCTCCATATACATTTTAGGATTGTTTGTTCCAGCTCTGTGAAAAATGTTGATGGTATTTTAATAGGGATTGCTTTAAATGTGTAGATTGTTTTAGGTAGTATAAACATTTTAGCAATAGTTGTTCTTCCCATCCATTAGCGTGGAACGTTTTTCCATTTCTTTGCATCTTCCTCAATTTCTTTCATGAGTATTCTATAGTTTTCTGAGGACAGATCCTTTGCCTCTTTGGTTAGGTTTATTCCTAAGTATTTTATGGTTTTTTGTGCAGTTGTAAATGGGATTGACTCCTTAATTTCTCTTTCTTTTGTCTCATTGTTAGTGTATAGAAATGCAACTAATTTCTCTGTTTTGATTTTATATCCTGCCACTTTGCTGAATTCCTGTAAGATCTAGCAATTTTTGGGTAAAGTTTTACAAGTTTTCCACATGGAGTATCATATCATCTACAAAGAATGAGAGTTTGACTTCTTCTTTGCCAATTTGGATGCCTTTTATTTCTTTTTGTCATCTGATCTGAGGCTAGGACTTCTAATACTATGTTGAGCAACAGCGATGACAGTAGACATCCCTGTCATGTTCCTGAGCTTAGGGGAAAAGCTCTCAGCTGAGAGGTGAGAGCTTTTCTTTTCTCCATTGAGAATGATATTCGCTATGGGTTTTCCATATATGACTTTTATGATATTGAGATATGTTCCCTCTATCCCTACAGTGTAAGAGTTTTAATCAAGAAAGGATGCTGTATTTTGTCAAATGCTTTTTCTGCATTAATCGAGAGCCTCTTATGGTTCTTGTCCTTTCTATTATTAATGTGATGTATCACATTGACTGATTTTTGGATGTTGAACCACCCTTGCAGTCCAGAAATAAATCCCAGTTGGTTGTGGTGAATATCCTTTTAATGTACTGTCGGATCCTATTGGCTAGTATCTTGGTGAGAATTTTTGCACCCATGTTCATCAGGTATATTGGTCTGTATTTCTTCCTTTTAGTGGGGTCTTTTTCTGGTTTTGGGATCAAGGTAATGCTGGCCTCATAGAAAGTGTTTGGAAGTTTTCCTTCCATTTTTATTTTTTGAAACAGCTTCAGAAGAATAGGTATTAATTCTTCTTTAAATGTTTGGTAGAATTTCCCTGGGAAGCCATCTAGCCCTGGACTTTTGTTCATTGGAAGATTTTTGATTACTGCTTCAATTTCCATGCTGGTTATAGGTCTGTTCGGATTTCTATTTCCTCCTGGTTCAGTTTTGGTAGTTTATACACCTCTAGGAATACATCCATTTCGTCCAGATTGCCTAATTTGTTGGCATATAATTGTTCATACTGTGTTCTTATCATTATTTGTATTTCTGGGGTGTTGGTTGTGATCTCTTTCATTTATGATTTTATTTATTTGGGGCCTTTGTCTTTTCTTTTTGATAAGTCAGGCTAGGGCTTTATCAATCTTATTAATTCTTTCAAAGAAACAGCTCATAGTTTCATTGATCTGTTCTACTGTTTTGTTTTTTTTTAATTCTATATCATTGATTTCTGCTCTAATCTTTAGTATTTCTCTTCTCCTGCTGTATTTAGGCTTTCTTTGCTGTTCTTCATCTAGATCCTTTAGGTGCGAGGTTAGGTTGTGTATACTGTAAAACTATAAATGAATTGTGGTATATACATACTATGCAAAATTATGAAGACACATTTCACAAGTGTGTGTCTTGTATAATTTTATTTTTACCCAAATGTGAATCAAATAGAGAGCTGCACAAAGAGATACCCAGGGATATAGGCAGACTATCACTCCCTCCCTGCTTCTGAGAATTTAACAATTTACCAGAGTATTGATAAATGTATTTGTGTAAGGAAACTTCCTGAGACTAGGAAAAGAACCATCTGAAAGAATTAGAGAGAACAGTAATCATTGTCGCACAAGACTGGGAGCAGTCCCTGTTTCAACTACACAGGCCAGAAAACCTAACAATTCAATGGGGACACTGCATAAAGTACTCAGATGGGTATTCCTTTATTGTGTAGAGTAACAAACCCTAGACTGAGAACTTCTCTGGTTCAACCTAACACATTTTAAAAAGCCAGACCAAATTTATCAAAATATCCCAGTGACTTAACTGTGTCCAGACTAAAACTCAAGAATAATAATTTAAAAAAATTTTTAAAAAGGTGTAATTCACAATGTCTGATATCCAAAGATTACCAGGCATGCAAAGGAGTAAATGTGACCTGAAGAAAAATAAATTAATCCAAAAGCGCCCAGAGCTGATATGGATGTTAGAATTAGAGAAGGATGTTAAATGCATTATAATGGCTATATACCTTATTTTCAAAAGGTAAGTGGACACGCAGAAGGCTTTTTTTTTTAAGACCAAAATCAAACTAATAGAGGTGAAAAGCTACAATAACTGAGATGGAAATACACTAGATGTATTTAGTAGCATATTAGATATAGCAGACAAAAAGATTAGTGACCTTGATAAGTGAACCAGTAATTTCATTTTTAGATTTAAACCTCCTCCAAATGTACATATATGTTCACCAAAAAAATGAATAAATTACTCATGACAGCAGTATCTATAATAACCCCCACACCCAAATGCCCATAAATATTAAAGTGGATCAATAAATTATGGTGTATTTACACAATGGAATAACAGAGAAATGAAAGTGAACAAAAATTTTAATCTTTGATAACATGAATTAATCTCACAATGTCATCAAAAGTATCCAGATACAAACAATGCATACAGTATGATGCTATTTATATGAAGTTGGAAACAGGCAAACTACTTTTTAGTAGTAGAAATCAGAGTAGGGAACACATTTGAGAAGTCATAAATTGGAATCTAATATGCTGGAAGAATTCTATTTCTTGATATAATTGGTGGTTGCATGAGTGTGATTATTGTGATGAAGCTGGATTCTAGGGTATTTCTGCAGATGGGTGAGAGGTAGGAAAGCCCATGTACAGCTAAAAATGAGAAGTGGAAAAATATGCTAGTGCCAGGAATTGAAAAGCCTATTTCATTTCTCATAGATCTTTTGTTGGGAAATGTGGAAGACACTCAATAGATATTTCTTGATTTTTTTACCTGTCTTAAAACTTTTGTCAACCTACAGAAATAAAAAAATCTACTCCTTGGCTAAGGATTTTGAGAGAATCTATAAAAATAAAGTTAGTGACATTTCTCTAAAGTTTTTATTTCACCAATAATATTTTTATTTTTGTGTCATCTTTCCATATTATGCATCATTCCTGTCTTTGGATGTCTTCTTATTTTACATAAAAAAAAATCAAACGCCATCCTTCATACCATTCCTACAGAAAAGTTAGTGTCATTCAAAATTGTTCAGTGTCATATTTAGTTTGCTAGATTAAGGAAGATGATTGTTAACTTTTGACAGGCCAAAATTTTGGGGTAGAAATTGTCAGACTTTAAACTGCTAATTAAATTAACATCTACATCACTCTACATACCTTTTAGGAATGTGCTTATCAACAGTTCTATTTGCACTGCATTTGCCCAATTTATTATATTTTCCAAAGTAATATGAATTGCAGTTTTGGAATTGACTGGCATTTCTACCCTGTATCTAAGGCTTTTGTGACAATGTTCACAATGCTTGACCCTAAAATTTCAACACTGTATTTTTTATCTGTATATGTACAGATCCTTCTGTCTGATTCATTTACTAACCTTTCCTCTCTGAAAAGGAACTTTTTGTGTCATTTTCTTTACACAATTATGAGAAAGTATACTTTTTTTTCCAAAATTGAACATATTATTAACCATGTGAATAACACTGATTAATCTAATTAGTTTCTCCAAAAGTTGATTGCTATTATTTTTCAGTGTACTATTATTAAGAAATTTAGATCATAAGTTGTTATTAATGAATTTATATACAATACATAAATTTATATTTATCCCTGTTACCACAGTACATTCACAGGTGCACATGTGTGTGTGCGCCGCACACACACACACTTTATGATAGTACCAGTGTAAATCTGCATGAAAATATTTTAGGTTTCTCCATCAGAATAAAATATATCTTTATATTTTCTTTAATGGGATGGTTTTAGAGAATATAATTAATGCTTTCTGATTCTATTTAAATAATTATGTAATTCTGAATGCTCAAAGGAATATTTTACTATTTTGTGTATATAATAAATAATTATAGTGTGAAAGAATAGGAATTGAATCTTAATATAAAACTCATGATCAACATCTATGTTATGTATTGTTATTTGGAGTGGTGCTTCTAGAATTTTGATATCAGTAGCAGCCTTAAAGATAATAAAGTTGTTACTGGGGTGCTTTTGTATCCTGAGGAATTATTATCTAAGTTGGTGTTGCTATCAAGGCTGCATTTTTTTTCCTAGTGACATTTCCCCCCTAAAAACTGGTATTTCCTGGGAACATTTTTTTTTTTCAGTGACAAACTAAACATCTACTTGACCTGAAAAGTGTGAGACCCATTCCATTTTCCACCCCATCTAGTGCTTATTTTTCCAGAAAAAATAGTGGATGTTTGAACTAACATCTCTGAGTACCTCATCTTCAGAACTTAACTATAAACCGGGGCAATGTTTTCTTTGCTGGCTTTGTAAACTGTGTTTTACTACTTATTTATTTTTATGTAAAGGAAGATAATTAATATGAAAGCATCTAATCCTGTTAAGTGTAATATACAAATATTAATGAACTGGTGTCTCCATTCCACAATATCAAATAATTGAGTCAAAATATCAAATAATTGAGGGGCGCCTGGGTGGCTCAGTCATTAAGCAGTCTTTGACTCCGGGTGTGATCCCGGGGTCCTGGGATAGAGCCCCATATCGGGCTCCTCCTCTGGAGCCTGTTTCTTCCTCTCCCACTCCCCTTGCTTGTGTTCCTTCTCTCACTGTCTGTGTCTCTCTCTGTCAAATAAATAAGTAAAATCTTTAAAAATAAATAAATAATCAAATAATTGAGAACTGTTAAGTTCTCTGTTTTTTATGGTGTATCTAGGGGGTTAGACAGATACTGTACTTCAAAAAAATAGATCTAATCAGAAACCCTTCAAAATCAGTCACAAAGTCTGCAGGCCAGTGATAATATTTCTGAAATCCTCTTACTGAGTATCTTTTAGCACTTACAGGTTTAGATAGATATGTGGAATATCTTGTAATCCTTGGCTTCTCTGTTTTGTTTTGTTTTGTTTTTGTTTTTTTTATCTCCTGCAGTACCTCAACCCCTCCTCAGAGTTCTCTTTCATGGAGGCCAAGACCCCAAAGACCATCTTACCTGGTTACCTGTAAAGTAGGTTAGTGACTTTGCCTTTTGGTTCTTTTAAGACTAAGTTTAATACTCAAATTCTTTAGAAAGAAGTATCTGGAAGAAGAACAAACATAAAAGTTAAGTTAAACACCCAGAAACACAGCTTAAAGTAGTGGTTTATTCACGGACCAATTTTTGATTCCTTCAATTACTAGTTGCAGGAATCTGGGCAAGTTATTTATCTTCTCTGTGTCTTTGGAGCCCCATCTATAAAATGCTAACTCTATAAATAGAGGAGATTATGAAACTTATATAAATTATTATTTACAAGGTGCTTAGAAGAAAAGCATAGGTACTAGTTATATATGAGCTTATTAAATAAATCTGTTATATGCAAGTCACTGCTATCTTAAATCAGTTGGTTTATGATGACTGTCTCAAATGGGAGAACATGGTACTCAAAAAGCATCATCTACATGTGAGTTTATTCACTTTAGAATATATTATAACCTAGATTCATATTTTAATTTAAAGTGGTTGCTGAAATTTAAATATGATAAAAGCATAATAAATATTTCAACATAAAATACTTTTGAAAGTAATACATAACATAAAATGGAGGAGTGCTATGTTTTTTGTTGTTTTTTTAGTTTTGGGGTTTTTTTTTTTGGAGGAAAGAATTCTATATTAAAGTGAGATAATCCCTTTCTAAATGCTAAGTAGCTGTGAGAAATTAATAAGACATTTATTCTACCTGGGTTTCCATCACTTCTTAGATAAAATAAGGACTTGATTTGATGATCTTTAAAGTTACCTTTCCCTCAAAAATTCTTCAAGTCTCTAATATAAGTGTACACAGTTTGATAACTAAATATTTTTACCTTATTATAGATAATATTTTGGTAACTTAAAAATATTTTCAATTGGAAGGTTTATATCATAAAGTATGTTTGATTTCATTGTAGAAGCCTGTCTACAGAACTCTTGAATTTTCCTTAAATTGAATAGAAAAGTATATAAAAAGCACATATCCACATCTTAGTCAATTATTATTTTAAAATTTATCTCTCTCATTGAAAAAATATAAAGAAAATTTGGTAGAAAAATTGGTAAGATTGAGAAGAGAGAGAATCCTATATGCCACATTCTGAGTTAAAACTACATATTAAATGCATTTTGGTCAACTTCTATAGCAAATGAATAAAGTAAAAATACACATGAACTTGGTTGCCTGGGTCTGTTGCCACCCAATACATATTCATTGAATTAAGTGGAGAAAAGTGAAAATAATCCACTGCTGTATACAACTATAATAGACAAACAGTGCTCATAGACATCCACATAGTCTTTCCCCTTTCTTACTTTTATATCTTCAGTCAGTCCCTTCCTTTGAGTTATTCAATGCAAGTTTATTGAAACTCTACTGTATGCTGGACAATGTACTTTCCTGAATAAATTTTGCCACCAACTACCACAAAATATATAAATCTTCCTGTTTTTGAAAAATGCTCTGTAAATTTTAAAATACATGAAGAACAGCACTATTATTACCATTGTGAATATTTTTCTCATTATCATTCTTATTCCATTGCTATTAGCTGATCTCTATCATTTTGAAATTATAACACCTGTAGAAACTCACTAATAATATACTATATTGTGACACACAATGTACATTTTTCATATTTATTTAACATTTAATGTGCTTCTGCTGTGTTTTCTGAACTGTGATACAGATTGTCTCAGTGAGGAAAACATGCTGCTCACGACACTATATGTTACAAGTATTTAGCATGTGCCTTGTATACTGAATACAAGCTTAATAGATCTATATTTTATAGATTTATCACATAGTTTCTGTGATATATAATTTCATTTGAACTATGTTTTTACTACCCCCAGGGCACACATACACACACACTCCCACACACAGATTTCCAAATAAAGAGAAATTGGTATTATGGCATCATGCGTCCAGTACATTTTTAATGTATGCTTATTAAATTATTGATGTATGAAAAGAAATTATAAAACTAATTCATGATGTTATAGATTCTGACCTTCATATTCTTATCTTCTGTTATACGTTAATGGGGTATTTTATTCAGTGGCAAAAAGTGCCTAAAAGCATGGGTTCTGAACAAGTCTATCTGTATTAAAACCTGAGCTCTGCTACCTATTTAACTATCTATGCTTTTGTTTCCTCATCTGTAAGTGGAGATATATAAGATGTTATTTTATCTTACTGTGTTGTGAAAGAGATTAAGAGTTAATATTTGTAAAGCATTTAGAACTAAGTCTGCAACTTAGTAGGCATCTCATAGTGTGCTTTATGTAAAAGTAAATAAAAAGAGTATACATTTTAAATTCAGATATAAACATATTTAAATCTATTTTTTTACTTAGCTTTATTACCTGAGAATGGTCCGTTAATCTTTCTGATCTTCTTATTCATAAAAGAATCCTATCTGTATGTTACAAACTTCCCCAAAATATTAAATGATGACTTCTTTACTGTAGAATTATGAGCTAGGTAGTTTGGAACTTATCTTGAATTGTGGGAAACATATAAAAAATATTCACTTAAAGCTATCAAATAATGATCAAGAAAGTGAGTAAGTAGCAGGCCATAAGTTGGAGAACAAGTAGGTTTAGGAAAATGAACTTCACATTTATGGTTTTTTGTTCTGTTTTGTTTTTTGTTTTTCGGGTTTTTTGGCCTAGAGAGATTTGAAGATTTCAGAACAGATAGTTTGAGGATCAGGGATAAAGATCATAACTTTTGGGCTGCCTCATCAGGTACAGCAACAATAATTGGATGTTCTCCCTGTCAGAATGTGAGCAAAATGGCTCCCTCTCAGATTATGAGTATCTTGGAAGCAGAGAAGTACCGGCAGAAGCTGTATGCCAGCTTCAAACTTTTTGAGTCCCTGAAATTATGTTTCTCTTTTGAAGAGGAAAATAACACCATTATTGGTCTGAAATTATTTCTATACTTATTACAAGTACAATGCCTAGCAAACAATAAAAAAGTATTCAGGCTCGTATAAACATAACAGAACATGGAATAAAAGCAGGGGAAAAAAAACAGGCTATTGAAAGAGGCCCTTCGGGGAGCCATATATTGAAATTATCAAGTAGAGGATTTAAAGTATACTTAATATGCATAAGCTAATAAAAGTTTGAACTGAAATGTAAACAGTAGAAACTTAAACAAGTGAAAAGAAATAAATAAAATGAACAAGTGAAATTCTAAATTTGGTTATATGATGAACAAGATTTTGAAATCAAGATAGATTTAAAACAAATTAAAAAGGTAGAGAAAAATAGGAGGTCAAAAGTTATCTAGAATTAAACATTAGAAGACATAGAAATAAAAATAAAGGATTAGACAAACAGAGAATATAATAACAAGGTTTTATGAATGTATTAATGGAATCCCAGAAGGAAGAATGTGAGAAAATGCATTAAAAATAATTGAGCAAATAATACTGAGAACATTTCTAAACTAGTGAACGATGTGTTAGTGGAGTTCTCCCGGGAAGCAGAACCAGGAGGAAATAAATGATAGATGATAGATAGATAGATGTTAGATAGATAGATAGATAGATAGATAGATAGATAGATAGATAAGGAATTAGCTCAAATGATTATAGAGACCAAGAAGTAAGCAAGCTGGAGACCCAGGAGAGCAGATGTACAGTTCTAGTCTGACTGAAGTTCTGAGAAGCAAAAGAGCTGATGATGCAGCTACTGGTAGTAAGGAGGAGTTCTTTCTTACTCAGGCTTTTAGTTCTGTAAGGCCCACCCACATTAGGAGGGCAATCTGCTTAACTCAGCCTGTTGATTCAAATATTCATCTCATTGAGAAACACATTCACAAACACATCCAAAATAATATTTGGCCAAATGTTTGACACCCCATGACCCATTCAAGCTGACACATAAAATTAACCATTATAGACTTCAAGTCACAGATTCAAGAAGCCTGACAAACTGAAGAAAGATAAATTAAAAGATATTCAAATTAGATACAGTTTAGTAAAGTTGCTAAAAATCAAAGACAAATAGAACATTATAAAGGCAGCTAGACAAAAAAGACAGATTATACTCAAACAGTTGGTAGCTGTCTTGTAAACAGAAACAGTAGAAATTGGAAGACAATGGAATCATGTCTTCAAAAGACTGCAAGGAAATAATTGCCAACTGAGAATTTTAATATTGGAAAAAATATTATTCAAGAATGACATTGGAAACTCTGGGAAGATGGTGGTAGTGATTCACAGTGTCTCTGAATTTCTGTGTAATACGGGGTAAACCATGTTAAAAAACAAAATTGACATGGTCTTTCTATAAATATATGACCTTTCTATGAATCTAAGTATATGACAAAACATCAACAGCTATATTGTGTGTATATATATATATATATATATATATATATATATATATATATTGTTGACCTTAAAACCTGGATAATCCATATGTTACCAGTAGATATATTTGGAAATCTCTGATAGACCATTGAGACTATCAGCAAAAGCTGGGAGGGAATTTGCCTCATTTAATTTGAGGCTGGGTACAAGGGTATCTGGGAAATTCTGAGTGAATTGGAGCAGACTGTGTGTCTAGAACCTGACCTTTACAAACCGGAAAAAAAAAAAAAAGAAAAGAGAAAGGAATCTGGAGGGCATTATGCTAAGTGAAATAAATCAGACATAGAAATACTGTCTGGTATCACTTATATATGTAATCTAAAACACATTTTTTTTTAAAGCTGATTTCATAGAAATGGAATAAAATGGTTATTGTTAGGGGCTGGGTGCAGGGAAATAGGTGGAGGTGAAAGATGTAGGTACAAATTTTCAGTTATAAGACTAAGTTCTGAGGATCTAATGTATAGCATGGTGACTATAGTTAATAATATCGTATTGTATACTTGAAAGTTGCTGAAGAGTAATCTAAAGCATTCTCATCATACACATACACACACACACAGAATTAACTATGTGAGTTGACAGATGTGTTATCTTGATCTTGGTAATCATCCCACATTGTGTGTGTATATATCTCAAATTATCACATTGTACACTTTAAATATATACAATTTTGTCAATTGTTCCTCAATAAGTTTGTGAAAAATGAATTAGAGAAGAATCATAGACCTAAATATAGAAGCTAAAGGTATAAAACCTAAGAGAAGATCTTTTTTTTAAGATTTTATTTATTTATTTGACAGAGAGAGAGACAGCCAGCGAGAGAGGGAACACAAGCAGGTGGAGTGGGAGAGGAAGAAGCAGGCTCCCAGCGGAACAGGAAGCTTGATGCGGGGCTCGATACCAGGACTCTAGGATCACGCCCTGAGCCGAAGGCAGACACTTAATGACTGAGCCACCCAGGCGCCCCTAAGAGAATATCTTTATAATTTAGGATTTATAAAATATTTGATGAGAGGACACACACAAATCATTAAACATAAAAGGAAATATGGATTATTTGACTTAATCAAAATTAAAGAAAAAAACATCTCATTATAAATATACATCGTTAAAAAATGAAAGAACAGGTGTGCCTGGGTGGCTCAGTCCATTAAGCATCCAACTCTTGATCTCAACTCAGGTCTTGATCTCAGGGTCATGAGTTCAGACCCCATGTTGGGGTCCATTCTGGGTGTGGAGCCTACTTAAAAAAAAAAAAAACAAAAAAAAACAGAAGAACAAATCCCAGGTTTAGAGAAAATTGTCATAATATATATAACTATAAAAGGTCTTGACTTTAAGGTATGTGAAATGTACCTAAAATCTGTCATAAGGAAAAACAATTCAATGTTTTAAATTACTGAATACTTGGGCAGTTCACAAAAGAAAAGATAAATGGCTGAGAAACATGTAGACAGTGCTCAACATCATTAGTCATCAGGAGGATACAAATTAAAATTGACAAAAAAATATGACTTTATACCCTCTAAAATGTCTGAGATTAAAAAGTGACATCAGCAATTGTTGGCAAGAATGCAGAGGAGCTGCAAGTGTCATATATTATGAGAGGGATCGTAAAATGATACTGTCACTAGCAAACTTTTTCAGTTGCTAATACAGATAAACATGCATACTGCATGACCCAGAATTTCTACTCATGGGTACTTCCCAAGGGAAAAACGAACAAGAAAGATTTGTCCACAAAAAAGACTTGCACCTGAATGTTCATAGCGACCTTAATTATATTGTCCCAAACTGAAATATGACAATATCCATCAATAGATGAAAAGTTTAACAAATTGTCGTGTATTTATAAAATAGAATACTACTGAGCAGTAAAAAAGAACAAACTATTAACACACACAACATGATAGATAATCTCAAAAGCATTATGTTTAGTGAAAGAAGCAAGACACAAAAGGGAATGTATTGTAAAATTCCATCTGGTATGCAAGTATATGCTAAATTAATCTATGGTTATAGAAATCAAAAGAATGGTTGTCTGAGGGAGAGAGGGGTGGTGGTTGACCAAAAATTAAAAACTTTCCCAGGTGATGCAAATATGCTATACCTTAATTAGGACATTAGTTTCAGAGGTATATACATGTATTAAAATTTATCAAATCATTACTTAATAGCAATTCACTCAATGAAAATTGTTCTTCCTTAATTAAATAAGTCATTGTACTTAACCAAATTAATAATCTAGAGGAGAAAATATGATTACCTCGATGGTTGAAGAAAAAATAATCTTAAAATATATATATTATAAACAATCATTAGTATGCTAGGACTAGAGTGACACTTCTTTGATCTAATGAAGTTGGGATAAATGTAATACTTAATGGTAAAGTTGGGAAGACTTTCCCATTGAGTTCAAGAATAAGAAACTATCACCATTTTTATACTGCACCATAGTGTTCTAGCCAGTATGGTCTGGCAAAGAAAAAAAAAAAGAAGAGTAAGAAATAAACTCAGTTGTGGACAATGTGATTATGAATATAGAAAATAGAAAAAGCTATGCCCAGGCAACGTTTTTATCAATAAGTTGGTTTAGCATGTTGAGGGGCAAAATATCAATATAAAAAGTTGTTTTTATATTCTTGAGAGCCCTGGCTGTACTAGTTATCATAATTTATTATGAAGTGACAGTCATTATGATATAATGGATTTGGCCAAGGTTAAAAAATAAACAACAGGAAGAGAGGTTCTCTATTGGGGACAATTTTGATCCCCTAGGAGACATTTTGGAATATGTGCAAATACCCTGAATGCCTGAGGGAAAGGGAGCGTGAGAAGTAAGGCTATAGTAGGTAAAGGTCAGAGATGTTGGTAAACATCCTAAAATTTACACACAATTTTCCCTCCATCTGAAGAATTTTCCAGTCCCAAATGGCAATAGTGCCACTATTGAGAAACGTGGAGTAAAGTATTCAGAAGGAGAACTATACACATTAGGATTATTAGCTACAAAGGTAGAAATGAAGAACACTTAAAAAAAAAAATCTTTCTCCATTAAGGGGTATTGGAACAATTGGAAATTCAAATCAATGACTTGACCCTGACTCATTACCTTATGCCAAAATTAAATCAAGATGTCTTGAAAAATTATGAAATAATTATATAGATAATCTTTATGAAGACTTCATATAGAGGTTACAAATATCTTAATTATAGAGGAAAGGACAGTAAATATGGCTACATAAGAAATTTTTGCTCATTCAAATGACATGGTTTATTGAAAAGTATACTGACACAACCACTCTAGGGGGAAGAAAAAGAAGAGCAGAAATGCTGGGGACAGAGGGACATCAATTGCAGATAATCTGGTATGAGAGCATGCTTGATGGATGTGAAGAACAGTAAAAATGCTTGATGAAACATTTGTATGAAGAGAATAGTAGGGGGAATAGAAAATGAAATTAGAAAATATACAATGAGCCAGATCAAGAAAGCCAATTTTAGGCTTTTGTAAGGATTTTATTCTGAAAGAGGAGTGCTGAGACTTTACCATTGGATTTAGCACCCCCTAAGTCATGGAAGCATTAGAGATGTCTTAGCACAGTGGTGGTAGGGGGTGGTGTCTGTCTGTGTTGGGGAGGGAAGAGTAGGGTTGTAACAAAAACCTATTTGGAGATTCAAAAAGGAATTAAGAAACTAGAACAGTGACTACTGATGACTCTTCTAAGAATGTTACATAAAAGAGAAGTAAATAAATAGGGTCCTAGTTTAAGCTGGGAGGGGCAGGATTTTTTCATTTTTAATGGGAAAAATAAAAGACCAGTTAGCATAGCTTTCATCGTCTTTGTCCAACGCCAGCTGCAGATGTAAATAAGTTGGGGCAGTAAAATTAGAATTAATAACAATTTTCTTCTAGCCAACTACTTAAAATAAACAAAGAAAGGTGTATGTATTTTAAGTTATATGTAAAATAAGTGAACAGTCTTTAAGGACATTGAAAAAGTGGATAATGGACTATGGGTTCTGGTGGGAGGAGATATTCTTATGTTGGAGTTACAGGATGGTATTGACTGAAAAGAAAAGAAGTGGCTTGAGATGCTTGAAATTGAGATTTCAGTGGTGTCACAGTTATTAGTAATGTCAAAATGGTTTTTATTACAATAAAGAATGGACATAAGAGACGTGTGAAGAAAAGATCATTGCAAGAAGGGAAAGATTACCTTCTATCATTTCATGTTATGGTCATTTATGAGAATACTGAAATGACTAAACCTGGTGGGAAGTAGTCTGAGGTGGTAACAATGAATCAGTAACGGAAATCTGCAAGTAGCTCAAAATGGATCACAGATAGAGTAAAACTTAAAAGTATAAAACTCCTAGAAGACAACATGTGAGAAAACTAGATGACCTTGGGTGTGGCGATGACTTTTTAGATACACCAAAGGCATGATCCATGAAAGAAAGAATTAATGAACTATACTTCATTAAAATTAAAAACTTCTGCTCTGTAAAAGACAATGTAAAGAAAATGAGAAGACAAGCACAGATGGGGAGAAAATATTTGCAAAAGACACATCTGATAAAGGGCTGTATTTCAAAATATACAAAGAATATTTAAAATTCAGTAAACTAAGAATAGAGGAGAATCTCTCAACTTGAAAAAGACTGCTTCATATATACTCTTGCTTTCACAATATTCAACACTATACAATTCTTTTTCAAAAGTACAACTTTACTGGTAAAATTAAAATGCTGAGAGAATGGTTACTATCTCTGTCTTATTTGAATTAAACCATAAAGGAGTCATAACACAAATGGCAGTTTTACATAGAATAAATCTTGAAGCTAAAGAAAGCATGAATGTGAGATATGGAATTTACTTCGGTGGTTAAGATGATTAAGGTTTACGCCCTTCGTATGCATTACAAGCTCTGTCTAGTCACCTATGTTTGAGTACACAGTAATGTAATGAATCAATCAGGTCTTACATTTCAGCTCAGCTGGTGGAAGGATAATAATAAAATTTGTGAAACAGGATAGTTCTATTGATCTCTCCTAAATCTAATCTCCCTTGTAGTACCAGCCAATCACTAGATTTCTACCCTGCAGGACTCTTGCCCTAAAGCAATGACAGCTGGGGTTGCTATTAAGTCGAGAATGCTCTCGTTAAGCCCTGCCATCCATTATCTGAATACAGTCATCAGAAACATGACAGCAAGCCCTTCTAATGAGTTTGAACCATTCTGTAAAAATAACATTACAGGGGCCAAGGGCAGGCTGCCCCAAAATGTGCCACTTTGGTATATTGATTATTTTAAATAAAAGTTACTTAAGAAATAGCCCGGGCAGGAAGGACACTCAGACCCTTCTCTGTTCCCCTGAAAGCAGGAAATAAATCTCCCATGTGAAAGGTACCCTCTCCATACCTGGAGGTAAAGAGACATTCCTACCACTAGAGATGGGAAATGCAAAGCCCAGAAGGCTGTACAAACAACCCTTGTTACTTTGTTTACTAGTTTATTATCTCAGCTCAAATTCTGTTTAGAATTCCTTACTAATTGAAGCTGCCAAAGTTAGTTGACAGTGGATTTCTGTTGTTGTTGTTGTTTGTTTTGTCCCGTATGTTCCTCACAGATTTATTATCTCTTTTTCTACAAAGTATTAAAACTGCCTGCCTCAATCATTTCTTTAGGTCTTAATTTTATTATTGGGCCTCCATGCACACATAATAAAACTTTTTTTTCTCCTCCTAATCTGTCTCATGTAAATTTTATTCTTTGCCCGTCCAGAAGAACTTGAGGGTAGAGAATAATTTTTCCTTCCCTCCAACATAAATGAATACACATACAAACACACACATACAAACACATACATATTTCCTAGTCTAGTTTTATTAAAAGGAAAAGAGATTGGAGGCTGAGTTGGATAAGAAAAAAATCTTAATTCTCCCTCTTTCTATCAATCAAATTAGAATAGCAGGAGTCAGAACTTGGAAATGCAGGTGCTTTCTTACTCTCTAGAGAAGAAAAAAAAAGCTGTATTCAAGTCATTGATTGTCATTTTCAAAAGGAAGTAGAAGCTCATTTCAGTGACAGTATGACCTTCAATATTGTCCTAACTCCTGCTGCCTGTAAAATGGTTTTTATGTTTCAGGGGGATTTTTTTCTTTCTTTAGCCAGGATTTAAAAATGCAGAGGTGAGGTCAGGTGTCTTGTAGAAAGATAGATTCAGGGAAGACAGATCCATGTAGGAATAATAATTCCAGATAGTAATTTTGATAAATAAAAACCAAGTAAATTATTTGCATTTTAAGTCACTGTGGAAATACAAATTCTTCATTGTTTTTAATAAAAGGAACAAGTAATCTGAATTAGTGAAAAGTAAAGCTGATTACTTATATATGTATATATCATTTATAATAAATATGGATAAAATTAATAATGATGATATATTCCCTGTTGAAGATCACCTACTATTTTAATGAGTCTTGGGAAAAATTCCAATACTTTGATGGAATGTGATATGAAGAATCTTAGTTAAATATATTAGTATTCCTGCAATTTTTGAAAATTTAAAAATATTTAAAAACATTTCCTTAGCTCTTTTGCCTAGCTATAAAATGTGCAATAAATATATTGAAAGGGGATAATGACATTCAGGCACTTATCATCATTTTCAAGACTTTTATGAACTATAATTGTATAATTACTGCTAATTAGTATGTTAGGGTAGCAGAATTATTAGAGTATATAAGGAGGGTTAGCAATATGTTGACTGTATGGCACTCATCCAGAGATCAGTGGGGCTGACATTTTCTTTGCTCTTTTTTGTTAACTTTGAATAAAGAAATTCTCTTGGTGTTTATTAATTCAAAGTGTGATTCCGCTTACAATTTTCACTAGTTGATTTTTTACTATTTATATTTGGATCTTTTACATATTACTCTTTCCTACAACTTAAGGGAGATTAACATATTATTCATGGAGAACTGAAATCTAAAACCGAAATTGCAAACTGAACTGTGAGGCGTTTATAAGCAATTTAAAAGTTTTTCTTTACTCTCAAATATTGAATTATTTTTTTAATAACTTCTTGTAAGATAATAATACTTAAAATCACAAAGACTTTCTAAGGATATGACCATTACATTGATGCTGTATCTCAAATGCAAAGGCAGCCTGGTTTATGTGGGAAAGGTAGAATGAAATGAATAGGTCTATCCAGATATAGCAATGGACAATAAAGGTGAGGAAAGATACATAGCAGTAATATTAAACTGTTAAATAAGGAAATTAAAATCTTAAGCTGCCTGACTGCTACATATTCTTTTTAACATATAATGTTAGATCATTTAAAAGGAGATAAGTAATACAAATGAATAAATTCTTATGGGCCCTGACTTATAGTTACATGGCTGGAATATTGCTTTAAGAACAGGAAAGTAAATATGAACATGTCTATTATAAGATATTCAAAGACATTCACTTTCTCACAAATGAACCATATGAAGTCCCTAAAGGCAGTATTAACAATTGCTAGATATTATCTGCTGTAATATTAAACATTAGAATTTCTCTGGAAAACTTCATTTCATTTAATCCTGGTTCCCCCTACACCAGATCCCTTCCCCCACCCACATTCTTACACACTTTTCAGAACTAATAGACTAGGATTTTGAGATACAATGTGTGCATGTTGCTCAATACCCAAGAGCAATTCTTTATTCCAATGTTAAAAGACTCATTTTAGGCCAACATTAGCATTACTACTGTATTCTCTAAAATGTCAGACATGTTCTGCTTTAGGATTATTCTAATAGGTCTTTCTTCCCCACTACTTATCCATAAAAGCATGGCACTAAACCCTAAGAAATTATTACTTGTACCATCATTCATCCATTCATTCATTTATTCAATGAGCGATGTATATCTTTATGATTCACTTCACTATAGTCATTAAGGCAACTATAATTTAAAAAATAAGTGATTTTACTCTGTTAATCCAAATCTAATCCAAATAGCTACATAGCTATTATATTCAAATTATTCTTTCTTTTGGGATCTAGTACATTTGTCTAGATGAGCAGTTTCTCTCTCTCTCTCTCTCTCTCTCTCTTTTCCTGGCCTTGCATCACCTGTGGATCCTTTCCTACCCACCCTTCAAACGTGTTAGGAACCCACTTCAGTAAATGAAGAGCTCCCTAGACTGAAGCCAAGATTTCTGTATATTTTTAAAAATCCAAAAGTGTTTGTCTTCTCTTTTAACCCAAAAGTGCTTATTTTATTCTTGCCAAAATTTATTTTTTCTACAATATAAGAAACAAGGAAAAAGGGAGAATTTATAAAGTAAGGATCCCATGAGAATTTCCTCCTGTCTCCATCTCCATAGATTACAAATCTTAACAATTTGTCATGCATCTTTCTAGACTGGTTCTATACATTTATAGAGTAAAGATAGATCTGTGCATCTCAATATACATATGCATATATGGGTACACATAAAAATATACACATATAATTGCATATTTGTATATATTTAAACATTTATACACACAGACTTTTAAAAACAAATATTGGGTTATATTAGTCATATATATACATTTCTCCCCAATATCTTCATCTCTTTCCTTTCCTATATGAGTATAAATATATTTAAGTCCCCTCCACTGCAGGGAGTAAATTAATAAATAACAATCTTCCCATCTCCTTTTAGATACCAGTCTATATCTTCTCATTCCCAGCTGAGATCCTTGAAAGAGTGCAAATCCCTGGTCTTCAACTCCCCAGTACCAGTCACTTCCTTCTCATTGCAGTATGCCTTGATTAATATCACCCCACAGAAATTCCTCTAAAAAAGACACTGATGGTCTGTTTATGGATAAATCTAATAAACACTTTGTGTTTTTTTATCTTGGTATAAATCTAAACTTCATCGCCTAATGAATAGCTTATTGTGCTGAACTTTTGTTTTGTTTTGCTTTGCTTTGCTTTCTTATCTTTCTTGACATTTTCCCCTCACTAGTATTCATTCTTAAACTCTTTCTTGAGTTTCTTGTTTTGCTCCAATAACCTTTAGTATCTTACATAAATCTTAACACTTTCCTTCTTTATACATACTCCCTTTGGATAATCTTATCCCCTCTCATTACACTATCATTTTGCTAATTGACCCAAACTTAAACTTTGGTAGGCTACCTTATTCTGGAGTTAAAGATGATGCATCCAACTGTCCATTACTCACTCATGTGTCTTATGGATTCTTCAAATTTGCCTACCTCGTTCCTAGCTCACCATCTCTCTTTCTGCCCCTCTCTACCCTCCTCAACCCTGTAGTTTTCTTTGTATTTCATATCATTGTCAGTTAATAACATTACTAAATCAAATTAGTTAGAAACCTGGAAATTATCCCAAACTCTTATCTTTTCCAATAAAGTACTAGTTCCTGACGATTTTACTTCCTAAGCATTTTTTTCAAATATTTTACTTCTTTTTATTACCATCGAAACAAACTTTGAGTTTTGAGGGGGAAAAAAAGGCCACTTCTAACTATGTGCAAAGTGTCTGCAATATTTTAATTTGATAATGAAATAAGACATTGTGGGATAAAAAAAATATGAAAATAGTCTTGAAAGGTTGAGGTGTCCAGTCTGACAAGGGAGTGAGTATAAGCAGGAGAGAAGTACCAGTTATCATTGATAAAGTGGTTTGAGACCAAACGGAGGCTTATGAATGAATGCCAAGCTGTGGAATTTGAATTTTATTAGGATATGACAGTCATTGAAGGATTATTAATAGAAGCATGACAGGATTAACACCATGTTTTAAGATTATTAATCTGGCCACATGCATTGCTTAGATTGGAGGACAAAAAAAAAAAAAAAAATGGAGGTGGGAAAACCAGATGGGAGAGTTTTGAATAACAATACTAGTAATAAAGTCATGAATTTGATGTTAAATGAAATTGAAAGAAAAGTAATATATTGAAGGATTTTGTTATGTTTCTAATTTAAAGTGAAGGAGACTTTACCAAGAGTAAAATGCCAATTCCTTTGGTTAATTATTTAGACTTCTTTTTCTCATTATGTAGAATTGATTTAATATAAGGAGAGATCAAGTAAGACAGTAAAATTCATATCTTCGAAAATCATTGATTCAATCATTTTGCTGAATTCTTTATTTGACAAAAGTCAAATAAGAAAACAAAGAAGGAAAATAGAGCAATTTCAGATGCATTAGGAAACAAAGGGAGGTGTCAGTTATCTGCATGCACCATTACATTCTCACCTAGAGTGGACAATGAACAAACTGACATCAGTCACCTTTGCTTGTCTTGTAAGATATACACCCAAGGTGTCCAAACACATTGTTTTCATCGCTGTAAATGCTGTTTAATAAAATTGCTATTTCCACTTGCCATACCTGCTATGTTCTGACAGTAAATAGTGCTATCCACTTAGTAAAATCAATAACATTAAAAGGTTTAGCAAATGTTTTAGGGAATGGACACAAATCTTATCATGAGTGAATTCAGGAATGCATTTTAACACCAATTTGTCATTTTGCTCATTTAAGTTTTTCTTCTTGATCTTTTAATTAAAGGGCCAGAGTGCAATAGCTTGAATATGAAGAGGCTTCCAAAATATGACACTTTGGTAAGGGCATTTTGTAGACTGTCTAATTCACAATCACCCTTTCTCATGCTTCAGCTTTAGAAAATTTGTAATTCAAAAAACCTCAGGAAAGAGTTTTGGGGCTGATATATTTTGCAACAGATTATCTCCATACAAATGTCTCCACATTAGATTTTGGAGTGTCTAGAGCAATAATTAAGCCTGGCATTTTGCATTTCTGTGACTGTTGATAGATCCTTTTTTCATCCCTTATAGAATTTGTTGTTTCTCTGAGACAGATATAAGTCGTAAAAGTGTAATAGTTCCCTATTATATCCTTCATCATAATTCTATGACCACTATGGACACCCAGAATTGAACACTTATGTCCAAAAAATGGAAAAAGAAAAGCACACTGATGCCTTTAATTATTATATGAAATATCTAGCAAGAAAAGCCTACTATTCCAAATTAGATAATCAGAATTCAATCCAGATTCTTCTGTTTACCAGCTATGCTATCTCAGCAGGTGGCCTAATGTCTCTGAATCTTATTCTCCTCAGGTATAAAAAATTCATAGACTGTGGGAATTAAATAGTGCGTAGCACATCGCCTGGCCTACTTCAAACATGTGATTCAGAAGTTCAGTGTTTAGCAAATATTGTTCATATTCACTTAATCATACTTTAGGTCACTAATAACTTTGAGGAACTTAGCAAAAATTATATATTTTCATTGATTTCACAAATATCAATTGAGTTTCTACTCTGTTTCATGCACTTTTCTAGACACTCAGGATAAAAAAGTGAATAAAATAAATTCGTAGCTCTTGTGGAGCTTCTGTTCTGGTAAATATAAACCAACAGCAAGGTAATAAACTAACGAATATATACTATTTCAGATGGTAATACACTTTATGAAGAAAGGTTGAATAAGTTTAGGAGATAGAAGGACACAAACTGGAGGCAGGTATTGTTTTAGATAGAGTTGGAAGGAAAGAAACATAGATTAGAAATAATTAAAGCAAACTCCTGAGTGAAGCAAAAATTGAGATTATTGGAATTCATTCCCCAACAAAGGAAATAAACATAAATACAGCCCTGAAGTGGGGGAAGCCTTAGCATGTTCATGCCCAGCAGAATTCTACTAGGTACTACATTAAGGTGTTAATTAAAAAGTAAGTATATATGATTTGAGGTCAGAAAAACATTAAGAATGTAATCATGTAGAAATTTTCTGTAAAAGGGGCTGAAACATGGGATGAAAAGTCCATACATGTCTTTCCGTGTATTTAAGTTCTGTGATAAATAAAGTGTATTAGATTATACTGAAGGATTTAAAAAATGAAACACTACAGAATCTTAGATGTGAGGTTGAAGGAATTATGAACCTTGAAACTGTAATTAATTCAACTATAGAATATGTATTTAAAATCCGTCTGCTTTGAAGTTCAACTTTTTCACTTGCTAACTTCCTCACTGATATTCAGAATACTGACCTCCTCTTTTTGCTGCATTTTTCTTTATTGTGCTTCACAGATACTGAGCTTTTCACATATCAGAAATTTGTAGCAATGCTGCGTCACGTTTACCAGTGCCATTTTCCCACCAGCATTTGTTCACTTTGTGTCTCTATTTCACATTTTGGTAATCCTTACAATATTTTAAGTTTTATTATTATTGTGATGGTGATCTGAGATGTACTATTATAATTGTTTTGGGTGCCATGAGCTGCACCCATATAAGAGGACAAACTTAATTGATGTGTGTGTTCTGTTTGTTCTGTTGTGTGTGGTCCTTCCCCCGTCTCTTTCTCTTCCTCAGGCTTACCTATTTTCTGAGACACAACAATATTGAAATGAGGCCAGTTAATAACCCTACAATGGCCTTTAAGTGTTCAAGTGAAAGGAGAGTTGTACATCTTTTACATAGCTAGAAATGATTAAGCTTAGTGAGGAAGACATGTTGAAAGCAGAGATAGGCCATTTAGTGGTCTGGATAGAAGATCAAACCAGACACAACAATCCCGTAAGTCAAAGCCTAATCTAGAGCAAGGCTCTAACTGTCTTCAATTCTGTGAAGCCTGAGAGAGGTGAGGAAGCTGCAGAAGAAAAGCTGGAAGCTAGCAAAGGCTGGTAGACAAAACACTTAGAATTTGGTCCTACTCAGTGAATACATGGCTCTGTGCCTAACATCTTTTTCTTTTCTTTCTTTCTTCTTTTAAATATAAGATCTCCATCTGGTTTTGAAAATGCATTAATCATGATTTTTACTCTATAGGAATTAGGAAGATAGAAATAGTGCTTGCATTTTTGTTTTTCTCAAATCTATATTGTAGTCTATGTACTTCCAAATTTGAGGTTTTATAGTAGACCATCATAATCTATTTGAGGGAGATTTGGTAAATTTGTGGAAAGAAGGCTGGTCTTAAAATCAGAAATTAATTTGTATTCTCATGGTTGGTGCTAACTAATGGGTCATCTTGGGCAAGTAATAACTTTCTGGGCTTCAGTTTTCCCACCTGGAATATGACATTGATTGAGTTGGTTTGTAGAATGTTTCTATATCCTAACCATATTGATTGTATAATATTTAAAAATACTCATAGTTATTAGATGTTATATGGAATTCCATTGTTTCAACCATGATTTGTTTCAAATATTTTCAGAAACTCAAACATAATATTGAATATCATTTATAGCTTGACATTCTCAGTTTCATATCCATAGTGAACTATCAAAAAATGTGACTATTTTAAACTTTTCCAATCTATTGACTCACAAATGGACATTTCCTCCCCCCCCCAATTTTATAGTCTCTTTTATTAGTTTGAACTCTTTTATTTCTAATTGTTACATCTTTTCCATACATTTATTTTTTCCCTACTAAATTGTAAACTGTAAAAGGAATATATCTTTTTTGTCATGCTCTGTGATTTTTAGCACAATGTGCAAAGCAGTCAAATATAAATACATTGACAGATGCTTCCTTAATCATGGACAATGGATATCAAGAATGATTCTTAAACTAGTCTTCCTAGGATGTTGATTTATTATTGTCATCAAGTAAAAGGGCCATATATAGAAATCCAACCACAAAAACTAGTGATAGATTTCCTTAGGGCCATCTTACATTCAAATTCAAATGTGTCCTATTAAATTAAGGGGAAATAAGTCATGTCATGTAAATGTCTGATCTCATCATTATTTCCATAGCAACTTGATTCAATGTAAATATCATTGTGCAATACAACTGGATTAAATCAAATAAAAATGGTATTGGAGAGAGAAAAAGGACTTTATCTAAAACTGTTATTCTGCAAATCTCTTTCGTGTTTCCTCCAGAATAAAAGTACCATTTGAAAGATGATATGGCATGAGAATACCTGTCCTTTGTTAGAGTAAGATTAAATTTACTTGGGGCACCTGGGTGGCACAGTGGTTAAGCGCCTGCCTTCGGCTCAGGGCGTGATCCCGGCGTTATGGGATCGAGCCCCACATCAGGCTCTTCCGCTATGAGCCTGCTTCTTCCTCTCCCGCTCCCCCTGCTTTGTTCCCTCTCTTGCTGGCTGTCTCTATCTCTGTCAAATAAATAAATAAAATCTTTAAAAAAAAAGATTAAATTTACTCATTTAATTGTTTTTCTGTCACATTCCATTTAAACTCTGGAGTAAAAGTAAACAAAATTCTCTGTTTTTCTAATATACGTTTTTGTTTTAGAAAATCCATACTAGAAGCAGAAGTTAAATTCATATTAATCTTGACATGTTTACATTTTAAATCTTTAATGAATAAATTTGCAAAAGTTATTATAACTAAGAAAGAAGTAATTCTGTTCCTTTTTTTTTTTTTTTTAGTGCCCATAACAGTTTGGCAGTTGAGACTCATTTTACTTATAATTGTGTTCTGCATTGCCATTGTAGTAAATATTTAGGAGATTTTAGGATACACTTTTGACCACTTTCTCTTTATGAAAACTGGAAACAACTGTTAGTATATATTCACACTACTATGGATAATTCAATATTAACAATAAAGCAAAAAATTAAAATTTAATCATTCTTTTTATACAAATGGAATAGAGAATTTCTTGCAGATTATGTCAAGTGTACCATTAGCCAGATGCCTTCACATGGTTTAAACAGGTGTCAGAAATAAATATTCAAATTCTTTTCCTGATTCATACAACTGATCTATTCTATGGCTTAAGGTTTAAGCATATGTGAATTACTCATCTTTTGAACTGTTGAGTGTCTGTTATAATGTTGTTGATCTTTTTTAGTACATGACTTTATTTAAAGGTTATTCATAGTAACTATTAATAATACTAATACTTTGCTTTAAATTGGATGGATAATGAAAAAATGTTGATTTAACATACACTAATTACATTTTTATATTTGGGATGTTATTGTTTAATTATTAATTTAATTGATCATTCTATAAATTAAGTGAATACATAAATAAGTCATAAATAATGTACTACAGATAGCATGATAAAAAACACTTTAAAAAGTGATTATAAATAAAATTAAGACTAGAATAAAAATGCTGTTAGAAATAGTAATATGAAAGCCTATTTTATTGTTTAATAAATGTTTCACAAATCTTATCAGAATACAGAATAGTTTGAAAGTTAATTGAATTAGCGAACCTGTCCAACTCAATAACTATGCTTTTTAATATATTTATCTCCTGTTTTTTCCCAGTTATTCCAACATCCCACTTTTCTCTACCATAGTTTATTAAGGCAGAGTATGCAACAATGAACTAAGAATAGAGAAAAAAATTGAGATATATAGAACATGTGATTCCCTGAAAGATAGTTGAATTCTTTGGGGGGTACCTTAATTCATTCCATTAAGATTTTATCCTCAGAGTTATCTTCAAAATACAGCTACTCTGTCTTATAATTTTCTTCCTCAAAATGATGATATACTTTCTCGGAGAGTAATTATAAGGATTAGATAATTCATGAGAAACTCTAAAAATACTTCTTTTAAATTTACCATTCTTTTATTTATTAATATATTTTTAAAAGATTTTATTTATGTGACAGAGAGGCAGCCAGCGAGAGAGGGAACACAAGCAGGGGGAGTGGGAGAGGAAGAAGCAGGCTCATAGCGGAGGAGCCTGATGTGGGACTCGATCCCGGACGTCGGGATCACGCCCTGAGTCGAAGGCAGACGCTTAACGACTGCGCTATCCAGGCGCTCCTATTTATTAATATTTCGTATTAAGTCTTCTGTAGTCTCCCTTCTCTCAACCCCCATATTTTGCCCATTAATGTTTTGACTCTCAGTGCATGTCTTAGTGTAGATACCCTGAAGTGGTAACTATTTCCAAAGCAGCAACCACTTTGAATTGTTGTGACTTAGAGAAGTTTCCTATAGTTTCTGACATTTATTTCAATAAAGAACTATGTAATACTTTGAGTAGTAAACGTCAAAAAAACAAATTTCTGATATAGGATGAAACTGAAATATCCAGTAATATTTGTAAAAAAAAAACAAACCCTGAATTAATAAAAGAGTTATAGACAAACTTAAAAAACAATTTGTTTTAATAAACTAACTTTTGGGGGTAATGATTTTTATTTTGTATTTCAAAAGTATTGAGTTTAGAAATCACTTGTGTGATGAGCCTTTTATGTTTGTATTTTCCTCTATACTTTCATTTATTTTTAATTTTAATTCCAGTCTAATTAATATGCAGTGTTATATTAGTTTCAGGTGTACAATATGGTGATTCAACAATTTTATACATTACTCTGTGCTCATCATAAGTGTACTCTTAATCCCCCTCACCTATTTCACCCACCCCCACACCCACCTCCCTTCTGGTAGCCATCAGTTTGTTCTCTATTTTAGGAGTCTGTTTTGTTGTTGTCATTGTCTCTTTTTCCTTTGCTCCTCTGTTTTGTTTCTTAAATTCCAAATAAACATAGGGGTGCAGATATCTTTTTGAATTAGTGTTTTTGTATTCATTGGGTAAATACCCAGTAGTGGAATTACTGGATCATATGGTAATTCTGTGGGTTTTCTTGAGGAAATTCTGATTTTTTGAGGAAACTCCATGTTTTCCAAGTACCTGCACTGGCTTGTACTCCCACCACAGATGCATGAGAGCTCCTTTTTCTCCACATCCTTGTCGACATCTATTTTTCCTTAATTTTTTATTTTAGCCATTCTGACAGATGTGAAGTGATATCGTGGTTTTGATTTGCAGTTCCCTGATGATGAGTGATGTTGAGCACCTTTTCCT
Source organism: Ursus arctos (assembly GCF_023065955.2). Classification (NCBI taxonomy): domain Eukaryota; kingdom Metazoa; phylum Chordata; class Mammalia; order Carnivora; family Ursidae; genus Ursus; species Ursus arctos. Next base: position 69,023,940 of record NW_026622763.1, read on the forward strand.
GTGACTGTTGACCATCTATATATCTTCTTTGGAGAAATGTCTGTTCATGTCTTTTGCCCATTTTTAAATTGGATTTTATTTTGTTTTATTTTTTATTTTTTGGTGCTGAGTTGTATCAATTTTTTATATATTTTGGATGCTAACCCTTTAGCAAATATGACATTCGTAGGTATCTTCTCTCATTCCATAGGTTGTATATTAGTTTTGATTGTTTCCTTTGCTGTGCAGGAGCTTTTTATTTTGATGTAATCCCAATAGTTTATTTTTGCTTTTGTTTCCCTTATCTGAGGAGATTTATCTAGAAAAATGTTGCTATGGCTCATGTCAGAGAGATTGCACTATATCTGTGGATTGTTTTGAGTAGTATGGACATTTTAACAATATTTGTTCTTCCAATCCATGAGCATGGAATATCTTTCCATTTGTTTGTGTCCTCTTCTATTTCTTTTTTCAGTGTTTTTTAGTTTTCAGAGTACAGGGCTTTCATCTCCTTGGTAAAGTTTATTCCTAGGCTCTTTTTGGTTTTGTTTGTTTGTTTTTGGTGCAAATGTAATTGGGATTGTTTTCTTAATTTCTCTTTCTGCTACTTCATTGTTAATGTATAGAAATGCAATGGATTTCTGTATACAGAGTTTGTATCCTGCGCCCATACTGAATTCATTTATCAGTTCTAGTATTTTTTTTAGTGGAGTCTTTAGTGTTTTCTATATATAGTGTCATGTCATCTTTAAATAGTGAAAATTTTCCTTCTTACTAATTTGGATGCTTTTTATTTCTTTTTCTTATCTGATTGCTGTAGTTAGGACTTCGAATAGGTTAAATAAAAGTGGTGAGAGTGGACATCCTTGTCTTATTCCTGATCTTAGAGGGAAACCTCTCAGTTTTTGACCCTTGAGTATGTTAGCTGAGGTGTTGGGGAGGGAAATGGCACCTATCAGCTCTTTTGTTCTTGGAGAAGTTTCCTAAAGTTTCCAGCCCCTCCATACATATTCTGAGATTAGTAAACAAATATCTCTCCCATATACCCCAGGCATTTTTTTCAAACTGCTGCTTCAAAGCTATGTCTCCGCAGGACTATTTGTTTTGCTGTCTCTTTAAGGATGGAGACCCAGTTTTTTATCATTCTCTGGCTTTCACAGAGCTGAGACATCTGATTTTTTAAAGTTCCAGTTCTTAAGCCCCACTGCCTGTAAGAACTAGAGAAATTAAGCCCCTCTGACTTTCACAGTCCAGTGTTATTGGGATTCATCCTTCCAGTGTTGGTCCCTTGTTCTTGGGGTGCCTGTTGTGGACTCTGCTCCTCACACCCCCCCACTCATGGTGTCCCTCCCTCCCTCCCTTGTACAGTCCCATGGCTCAGTTTGACTCCAAACCGTATCTCCTGTCTTTCCACCTTCTTCAGTAGGCCCTCTTCTCTACATTTAGCTGTGGAGAGTCTGTTCTGCCAGTCTTTATGCTGTTCTCTGGGTTATTTACACTGATGTGGGTGTTATCTACGTGTATCTGTGGGACCAGGTGAGACTAGGATCTTCCTACTCTTCCATCTTTCCCCAAAATCCAATGCTTTTCCAATGTATTTTTGAATAACCAGTAATCTATAATATAATTTTTCTTTGGGATTAAAAAAAGCAATGAATAGTTCTCTTAGATATTAGATGTATTATCATTATCATTACTATTAATATTATTGCTGTGATTATTATATGGTGAATTAAGGTATTTACATGAGAATAATGATTTCAGGGATTTTGAATTAATGATTCAAGTAAACTGCTGGTTGGAAATAAAAGAGATGATTAGCTATCAAGTGTGTGATTTCCTATGTTTGATAACAAACACATACTGGTACATGGGGTGGTTTTCCTATACCATTTTAACATTGCCCTTTAGTTATGTTTTCTAAAATAATTTCTTGTTCAATAATTCCTCTGAAGTTCATATTATTCTTTGTGTCTGTATAAAGAAAGAATTATGTGGGTTGAGGAATACATACTGTGATCCTCTTCTTTGTTCAAACCTCTAGGCATGACCTTAGGTTCTCCACACCTCGACTGGAACAATTCCTGTGAGCTCAAGTTTCTGTCCAATTATATGTCATCTCTATACTGATTTCCCGTCTACTCTGATACACTATAAACTGAATATTGCTTCTTTCAAGTATATTTCCACTATCATTGTCACCAAATTAACATTCCCATCATTTCCTAATGAGTTCACTATATACTTGCTAAGATAAATCCCCTTTGGTGCTTCCTGGGGAAAAAAAAATCTGTCACTGCAATCTATACTTTTATTCATATATATTTTGTCAGTATAATTGTGATGATGATGATAATAATTATTAGAATATATAGTTCTGGGACACCTGAATGGCACAGTCAGTTAAGCATCTGACTCTTGGTTTCAGCTCAGGTCATGATCTCAGGGTCATGAGATCAAGCCCCACATTGGGCTCCACCCTCAGTTCATAGTCTGCTTGAGATTCTCTCTCCCTTTAGCCCTCCCCCCTACTCATGCTCTCTCTCTTTCAAATAAATAAAATAAAATAAAATAAAATAAAATAAAATAAAATAAAATAAAGGGATATCTAGTTCTTATTTGGTGCTTGTCGGTTCTAAGTGCTTTATACATATTAACTCATTTTTACTTATAATAAGACCATAAAGTAAGTGCTATTATCATCTTTATTATATCAAAAGGGAAACTGAGTCACAGAATGCCTAAAAAACTTGCCTATGGTAAGGGAGCAGCAAAGTTAGGGGAAAAAATAACATCCCAATTCATTTATTAAAAGTCTATGATTATATAATTTCCAAAAGGCTGACATGACCTAGATTACCGTTTTCATGCTATGTACTTATTGCTACTCTGTATAGCAAATATTTAGTAGCATCCCTTTTACCATCTTGAAATATTATTTATGCATAGTATAAACTATCTATATGATTTAAATAAAATTGATATATTTTAAAGTAAAGGAAAATAAAAGGAAATTAATTTACAATAAAAATTATGTATTTTAAATTTTAAATGCATGGGCACAACTATACTAAAATATTTAAGTAAGTAAATCTGATTCTTTGCTTATATATAGAATCACCATAAATAATTCAGGTATATTGTATTGCAGGTTTGTACTGATATACAGGTGTGTTCTATTGGTTACGTGATTTTCCAAAATGACGAATAACTCTTGATAAAATTCTAAACAAAATAGAGTGCAAATCTTCTAGTGATTTTTACAATAATTACATTGATGGAAAACAGCATATATGGCACAAAAAAGCCCTTCTTGTTTACATCAAATGTTTAGGTAGGTTCTATGCCTGGATAATTATATACATTTTTTTCATTTCATAAATCCTTGCTTAAATATTTAAAAATATAGTAGTTATAGGATAACTCTTCTTTGGATGGCAGTGACAAATGGATTTTAGGAAATGCAGTATTCTTAGCCCCAGTCCATAAAATGTCAACTGCAATCCCCCTTAATACTCCCAGAAATTTCGAGTACACCAGGTCTAGGATATGGTATTAAGGTCTAGAGCATCTACTGAGAGCATCTGAATTATGTAGTTTCTGATAATACAATCATTTGATACTATTTAACTTTTATAAGACAAATCTCATGTTTTTTTTTTCCTCTCTGAATTTAGAAAAAAATATTAATAAAATACGTATACTGTTAGGTTAAAAGTGCATCCCTCTTATATAATCCTGAGTTATTAAAAATGAATTCCTTTTTTATTTTTAAAAGCAGAACACTCACTGAAGGGAGAAGTAGTGGTCAAGAATTTATTGTGCATTTATTTGAAGCCAAGCTTCCAAATATGAAAGTTGAACACTATTGATCTGAAATGCTTTTTAATCTTTTTACTCCCTGTCTTCACCTTTGCCTATAAAGTAAAAGATAAGCAAGACAAGAATGTACTAGTTTGCTCTGATTTGGAAGCAATATGATAGTAGTAATAATAATAATAGTAATAGTAATAAATAGTGTAACAATTAGCATTACAATTCCTTTTATGGGAGAAAATTTATTTAGGAAAGTAACTTACGCCACTTTGTGTAAAAAGGATTTAGCAAAAGATAACAGGAAAGAAAATGTACATAATTATTGCCCAGGAATTCAATGGATAAGTATGAACAGGAAGTCTAAGGTGAGTGCCGTGGGGAGGGAAAGGTAGAGAAAGGTTTGGAGAGATCTATTGGGGCGTCAGTGAGTAACTCCTGGTGGTCAGGAGTCTGAATAAAAGTTAAAAACAAGGCAGAAGTTGGATGGTAAACCCCACATTTGGCCACATATCATAGTACACAAACAAGTACTATAAAATATAGAGGGACACTAAACAAAAACAAAAACCAAAAAAGACACGAAGAACCTGAATAAATGAGTAAAATGGAAAAGAAGAAATGTAAGTTAGGCACAAGAAAAAAAAATGTTAAAAATGTGACTTTGAGAAACTAGCATCCCTGGAAATAAGAAAAAAAAATATATATATATATATATATATATCTTGAGGAAAAATTTGCTTTCCCACAGAAATTGAGAAAAGGGATCAACCTAATTATAACTAAATTTCAGAGGGCTAGGTGACTTCAGTGAAATATATCTGCATTTCATGATGAACTTAATAACTTTATATTCATTTTATAATTTAGTAATGACAGGCCTTGAAGACGATGAAAAATGAGATCTGTGGATGTTTTACCTGATTTTATGCTATCCTTAGGGTTTATCAAATAAAATTGAGATTTATAGTTATTTTTAACGTGCATGTGTGTGTATATATTTTACACATATATTTTTGTAGTAATACATATAGAAATCATGATTCTATATTTTTGGGTTTACAGTTTATAAAATAATATCAAATTAGTAATTTGACTCATTCGTAGGTCTCTAATTCATAATTCATAATGGGAAGACTAACAGGGCTTCAACATAATAGTGTGAAGGAAGCCAGTACAATAGTCAGTGACAGGGTGTCACAGTTTGAGCATACGGTTCCTGTGGTGTTCACATCAGTAAAAGAGGAAAGCATCCTGTTGTGTCCTAGTGAACTTACCTGCATAAACATCACAGCAATTCAATACCAGCCTATGATAAAGAAAAACAATTTATCCTTAGTCTGCAGTGAAGTAAAATTATACTACTATGCCCTACATTAACACTTCCTTAGTAGGGTGAATTTAAGATTATTTTTGGTACACAGTCACAAAATAATCTTAAGTTGCATTTGCCTTGTTCTTTTTAAAATAAAATAGTAATAGACACATACCTGACAACAAAAGGTAATAACTTTATAAAGTAAGCAATTATGTGATTATGTTTAATTCTAAACTTTTTTAATATTTCTTTTTCATTTTGAGAATTAGTTAAAATGAAGCACAGTAAAATAATTTTCTTCATATTTTTCAGATGTTTCTATGAAATATTAAGTAAAAGAAGATATTCCTCTTCTCCATACAGTTTCTTTTATCAGAATAACAAGTCCTATTCCATTTCTTAATCCCCATATACAGTTGTATGGATTTCTGGACTCAATTTGAGTGGTTCTCAGTGTTTTCCCCAGCACACTCAAAGGAGTGGTTACACTGACAGTGACACTAGGTCTGGAGAGTGGGTTTAAGGAACTGATTCTCTGGGCTATGGAAGGTGGAGGTTTGAGTCCTGGCTTTGAAACTATTTTCTCACTCCCAGCAATGCATGCTTTCTGATACTGGAATGGGAGTCACCTATTTTAAATATTTGATTGGTAGGTATTACTATGAACTCTCTTTCTCTCTCTCTCTCTCTCTCTCTCTTTTTTTAATGCTCATTGTTACCTATTGGCTTGCAGAAGCCCATTCAAGCTGGCTTTTGTTTACTTTTGACATAACTCCTTTTTTATGGGGGGGTGCGGAGCAGGGGTACTTTCTTTCTGGAATTACTATATCTAACACTTGTATTTCACCTGCCCCAGATCTGTTATCAGCCATATTTCCAACAATCTTTCATTCTTTTTAGTGGGAAATAGTATCTAGAAAACAAGACATGATGACTAGGGGAGCTCATTGCTAGTGGAATATCATTACTTCTAGGTTGTTTTAGTGGATTATTTATTCACTTTGATAAAATCTTATTTGTTTCATATGAGTCATGTTTTGTTTGGCTAGATTACAAGTCCAGATAAAATCTTTTACAAAAGGGCACATAAGTAGCATACTTTGCATGCTGTGGCAATGGTATGAACCAAAAAAGAGTACAGCAGAAAGCCTTTGAAAAGTCTGTACCTTGCTTTGGCAGGTGGATAAATGTGATCAGATACTGAACTCAGGCACCATGTCTTTTTTCTAATTCAGCAGATGTTTGGTCCATGTATCCTATTTCTATATTTGATGAATATGAGGTTAGTCCTTCCTTGTGAATGGCTGGTTTAAGTAATTATAAAAAAAATCGTCTCCACATAATACGATTCCCTGAGATTAAATGATTTCATGTGAGATTTTTGAAATTAAATAATATTTCCATAATAGTATGATTATACCTTCTTTAATTAGCCTATCTAGAAACTTGGAGAAACATTTATAATTTCATATTAACACTTGAGCTAGAGAGCTATATTTTAAAGTTGGGGCAGAAAGGAATATGCTATCCCAAGTTTGTCTGAGTCTTTCTCTGTAATTTTAGTCTCAGTTTGTTAAGTATTCATCCCTGTGATCACCTTTGAGAGGTACCCTCTTATGTTTCTTCCTGCTACCCTCATGGAGACCAGCTATAGTTTTTATAAATTAGGTAAGGGTGACTCCATTAAGCATATCAACATTTTAATTTTGTATTTCACTATGTATTTTCATCTCACTATTATTATTGTTTCATTGCTGGAAAATTGACTTGCTTTCAGAACTCATCCTTTGTAAGTTAGCAAGTTATGATCGACAGGCAGGAGAGAGGGAAAGGGGGCAACATTTAGCCAAGTATTTTCTTTAATTATTTCTCTCAATGTCTTCTTTCCTGTTGTGATGTAAGAAAGGACCCACAGTGGTAGAGATTTTCCAACCTGGTCCCTGCCAAGCTGAGGGATATTTTACAAGCCTCCTTGAGACGTCTCTCCACTTTTACCCACAATACTACACCATGCTCGTTTGTGGCAAGATGTGTGCATGCTACTGGTTGATTCAGTTTTTTTCTAAATTGTATTTTCATCTGGACAATATTGTTTGAACTTTGTGTTATTAGTTTGAGGCTTTTCCGAGTTTGGGAATAGGACTTTTATTTTGCAGGGATTTATTTCAGAGGGTATCATGAGGGAGGCACAGGTTTTAAATGTGTACTTGGGATGCCACGATCTTTAAAGCCATAGAAACTTAAAAACGGATGATTGTGCACCTCTACAAACCAGTGTTCATTTCAAAAGTAAGGCTAGATACTTTCTGATTTTCTCATTCAATATTTTAAAATTTTAAATCCAAGAGAAGTTGGGATACAAAAGAAAGATTTGCTTAGCTTTATTTTTCTTCCACCACTAAAAGTCACAGTGTAAGTTGCCACCTTAGAAGTTCTATTTATATGTAGTGGAATCTAGTCAGGTACAAGAGATTCCAAGTTTATTTTCCAGAAAAAGAAGACTATTTATGAACATCAAATGTAAGCAAATCTAAATTTATTTTAGATGAGTCACATGAGTCAGACACAAGCAAATGAAAGACATATTTTCACACTGTGGAATGTTATTCTCAATCCAGAAGTTGGAGACTGTGGCACTTCTTTTGAAAAATATCAGGCAAGGTTGAATGATACATTATGGTCAGTTGCAATCTAGAACTTTATGTAACTAGAATCAGACATTTTGTACTCTCTTGTGCCTGGCTTCTTTGATTCAGCGTAATGATTTTAGATTTATCCTTTGTTGTATAAGTAGATTATTCCTTTTTATTACTGAGTGGAATTCCAATGTATGAGTTGCCACAATTTATGCAGTCCCCTACTGATGGACATCTAGGTTATTCCAGCTCTTTGTTATAATGAATAAAGCAGTTATGAATAATTTTATCTTTTTATATGTCTTCAATTACCTTGACTAAATTATTAAAAATAATATTGCCAGGTCACTAGGTAGATATATATTTATTTTTATAAAAAACTGCCTTTCTAAGTGGCTGTGCTATTTTTACATTGCTGCAAAGAACTTAGGAGAACTCTAGGTTACCCACATCTTTCTATATCTGCTATTATCAGTTTGTTTTATTTGTTTGTTTTTAGCTATTCTGGTGGGTATGTAGTGATAGTTATGTTTTAATTATACTTCCCAAACTTGCAGTTGAATATCAAATCAGCTATAAAGCCTAATGTAGTTTGTAATTATTATACTTTAGCTATATATGTAATAAAATTTAATCTATATATGTTAAAATATAACTTAAAATAGGTAAAACATCATGACCTATATATAAATATGAAATAACCATATGTCAAATATTTTTGTTGATTAGTGAACCAGTAAGATGTTACAACTAGTTCAAAGGAAAATTTAAAAGCCAGGACATATATAGGCCAGAAATTTACAGATAGATGCAAAACTAGATTTTTTTCCATGGGTGGGGTAGGGGGGAATCAAGTGTTTATTGGACAACATATATTTCTATAACTATAAACAGGAATTATTTGTATTGTTTTATCTACAGCGTTGTAAATAACTTGAAAAAAATGATACAAAGGCAAAACCACATAGAACCAGATAACCTTAAAGGTTGTGCTCTAAACA